>NW_025999900.1:10611355-10678464 GCF_001458135.2 Marmota marmota marmota
GCTGTATGCTGGACCGGTAGTCAGTGACGGGTATGATCCAATTGCAGTGGTACCAACCTAAGACAGGAGGCTGACGCCTAGAGGTCAGTTCATCCGATGACGGGTAAGGACCATATGTTGAATTGGACTGCCTAACAGGCACGGTCCCTAAGCCACATTGCTTGTTGTTTAATTAAACAAAAAGGGGGAGATGCTGAGAGCCACGGCCGAGTCTGTATGGTCCCTGGCATTTTGCCAACAGTATTGATTGACAGGCGAGGCATTACTATCCGCCTCTGCCGCAACTTTTGAGTTCTCGCACTATTTTGGAGTTCTCGTGGGGATTTCCGGGGATTCCCCGAGAGTTCCCATTGGTTGGGGAAGTGCAGGAGGAGGGATTTCCGAGAGAGATATTTCCGGCTGGGGGTTCCTGGAGAAGCCTCGTGGCGTTCGGGAGGATTCCCCGGGAGCTGTGTGAAGTGTTTTCCTGCAGTTTAAAAATAAAGTTTGTTCCTGCTTCAGTGGCTCGTGATTTGTGCCCAGCCAGACTGCGGCACTGAGGGGCTGGGGCTGTAGCTCGGTGGCAGCGCACTTGCCTCATAAGTGTGAGGCACAGGGTTCAATCCTCAGCACCACATAAATATAAACAAATAAAATAAAGGTATGCTGTCCATCTACAACTACAAGAAAGAATTTTTTTAAATGTTGAAGGCATATTATTAATAGGCTGACTGCTGATGTGAAATGAAAATGTCAGCCAAACTAGACTCATTTTAGGAACTTTGCTTTGTTTTCAAAGATTTTATGTCAACCTTACACTGCTTTTATGAGGCAGCAACTATGATCCTCACTTTACAGATGAGAAAACTGAAGCTTAGCATAGTTGTAGTTTCCTGAAAGCCACAGTGCTAGCTAAGTAATGGACTCAGGACTCGTCCAGGTTTGTCTGTTAATGTGCTGCAACATTTGGATCAACTCCTATTTCTGGAAGAACATTTAATTGATGTTGATTCATGTACAGTGTGCTCTTAAGAAAAACATAAAACATTCCTGGGAGTAGAGGGGACAATCCAAGGTGGTAAAATAGATGTGCCTAGCACTCATCTCCTCCTCCACAAAGGAGAACTAAAGTTAAAAAGTATGTAGCTACATTTCAAGGTGAATGACCATGGGAGAACACGAAGTCAGCAAGAAAAGAGACCAGAACCTTCTAAGATTCAGAGATCTGGGATAACAGTATAGAAAGAAACAAAATATCCCAGCATCTGCCACCTTGCTCCACAGCCAGGGGAGGGGAATCTCCTCTTCACAGGGATAAGGGTGAAAGAGAATTCCAGAAAACTCCATTGACGCAGATGTTGGCAATTTTAGATAACCAGAAAGTTACACAATCCTCACAGGCTGGCAGCCCACTTAGATAAGTAACGTGAAAACTGCACAATAGCCTTGCTTTGGAAAAGGACCTCACATCATCTGTCAGTGGCCCAGAGTAATCTTGAAAAGTAAGCTACTGCGTTTAGACTGTTGTAGGGGTCAGAAACTCCCACATATTCCATCTCTGTGACTTCATAGACATTCCACAACACTGGCTTGAGTATTGCCTGCTTTGTGAACCTAACTTGATCTAGGTGACCTAAGCCATCTGGGTGACCTGCAATGTAGGGCTGGTATTTTGATGCAAAGGGGAATGGAAAGCACCACCCTTGAGAACAAGGTCTGGTTCATTGAGACCAGTGCTAGGACTGAAGGCAGACACCCACATAGTTCCTGCCACCCCTCTCCCTGCACCTCGCTCAGGTTTC
Organism: Marmota marmota marmota; assembly: GCF_001458135.2. Taxonomy (NCBI): domain Eukaryota; kingdom Metazoa; phylum Chordata; class Mammalia; order Rodentia; family Sciuridae; genus Marmota; species Marmota marmota. The sequence goes on from NW_025999900.1 coordinate 10,613,137, forward strand.
TCTTACTGACAGGACAGGGAGGGAACACAGTGGTTTCCACTGCCCTGCCCACAGGAGCATGCTTGGGGAGACTTGAGGAACTCTCATGGCTCCAGCTGCCAACCTGCCCCCAGATACAAGCTACTGCTGCAGTAGTGTGAAGAAGGAGCCCCAGCTTCAGCCATCCCTCAGCCCTGGCAATATGGTCAGAGGGCCAAGAGGATTTTTCCTATTAACAGCCACTGTCCAACTCCTGGTCATTCACTGCCACCAGCAGAGAGGAACATCATAGCTCCTGCTGACACCCCACCTATGTGGTTTGCTCAAAGAACAATGCTTCAGGTCCCCCACCACTGCTGGAACTGGCAATAGTGCCAGAAGCCCTTAGTAGTAGCAGAGTTAACATCAGTGGTGCCTGAGGAAATCAGAGGTAACTGTGGACCTTATGGGGCTACCACTTCTGTTGTCAAAGTAGTCACACAATGAGTACCCCATACCCACTGCTATCTGTAGCATACCTGCCTGAATGGCTAGAGTGTCCCCACCTTTGTGTAGCTGCAAGGACAGTAGATCTTACTCCACCATAGTACACATCATGCCCAAAGTCATTAATCATAGCCAAAGAAGCTATAGGGAGACTACACTATGGCACCTGGCTAAAAATAAAGCCAAATTGCATAACAAACCAATACCCCCAGACATGTTTCCAAGAAAAATCCGCTTGCTAAGGCCACCTCACAAAAGTGGTAGAAATACCTGATCTACCAGATGTGAAAATCTCAACACAAGAACACAAGAAATAGGAAAAAAACAAGGTAATATCATGCCTCCAAAAGAACATAATAATTAACAACAGATTCCCAGAGAGATCAATATGGATAAATGTCTGATCAAGAATTTAAAAGAATTATTTAAAAAAACTCAAGGAAACCAAATAGAATACATATAAACAGTTAAAGAAAACTATACAATGTAGGATATAAAAAAGAAATTCAGCAAAGAGAGATTTGAAAAAGAATCAAATAGAAATCTTAGAAATGAAAATATCAATAATTCAAAAAGTACAGTTGAAAGCCTTAACAACAGACCAGATCAAGTGGAAGAAAGAACTTAAAGACAAGTCTTTTGAAATATTCCAGTCATACACGTTAACTGAATAAATATCAACATTTCTAGAATACCCAAAGGTGAGGAGAAAAAAAGCTAATGGCATAGAAAACCCATTCAATGAAACAGTAGCATAAAACTTCCCTAATCTTGGGAAAGATACAGACATCCATGTAGAGTAGGCTTACAGGATTCCATGTTAAACGGCGAAAAGTATAAGACAAAGAAAAAATCTAAAATCTGCAATAGACAAGCTCCAAGTCACATTTAAGGGTATCCTCATTAGACTAACAGTAGATCTCTCAGCAGAAATTGTACAGGCCAGGAGGGAATGGAATTCCATATTTCAAGTCCTGAAACAAAATTGCTGCCAACCAAGAATACTATACCCAGCAAGGCTACCCTTCAGAAATAAAGTTTTCCCAAGAGAAGCAAAAACAGGTAATTCAAGGTCACCAGACCAACTTCACAAAAGGTGTTTGAGGAAGTCTTACATCTAACAGTGAAAGAAAGATAGCTACAATCATGAAAGCATGTGAAAGTACATTCCCATTAGATTAGATAAACAAATAGAAAATAATCAAAACCCATCAATGCAGTGAACCATCAAAACACAAATATGAACAAGAGAGAAAGAAAAGATCAAATAATATTTAAAACAACTAGAAGAAAATAAAATGGCAAGAGTAAATCCTTATCTATCAATAATAACCTTGAACATAAACAGACTAAATTCTCTAATTAACAGGCTGGCAAGGCAGAGATGTTCACTGTATAATGATCAAGGGAACAATTCAACACAAAGATAGAATAAATGTAAATCTATATGCTCCCAATGACAGAGCACCCAATTTTATAAAATCAAACACTACATGAAGTGATAGGCTCCAATACAATAATAGTGAGTGAAAGAAAAGTGGCGCAGGATTGATCACACACCTGGGATAAGAAGCAGGTGTATTGTCAGGAGCCTGACAAGGCTGCCCTGCACAAAGAGTGGGACAGCAGCAGCAAGGAGGGAGAGCATCAGCAACTCCCCTCTTGAATGTTACCTTTTATAGGCCAGAATCATCCCTGAGCACTAGGGGCGGGTTTAGTGACTGATATACTAAGCATCCCCTAATCTTGTGGAAGCCAAGTTTGTTTCTTGGGAACAGAGACAGGCAGTTTTCCTGTCTTTCAGAAAGGGGAACAAGGAAATAGGCGTGTCCTTTTATCTTTTCAAGGAGAGAACAGGGAAACCAGTATATCCCCATCTCAGGGGCCTGTAAGTTGTCTCCTATCTCTCAATGAGGTAACAGGGAGAGACCAGCACGTCTCCAGGCAGGTAGGTTTTATCTTGGTCTATTTCTTGGGAATAAGAAAGTATTCATAAAGTGGGGGTGGGGGAAAGCTACAGTATGCTAACAGTGGGGGCTTTTAATACCCCATCTTCATCAAGGAACAGAAAATGAAGACAAAAAAAAAATCAACAAAGAAACAAACTATGTTATAAATCAAATGAATTTAGACATTTACAGAACATGCCAACAGCTTCAGACTACACATCCTTAAATATGAAACATTCTTTAGAATAGATCATTTATTAGGATATAGAACAAGTCTAAACAAATTTGAAAAATTAAAATAGTTTCCTGTATCTTTTATGATCTCAATGAAAGAAAACTAGAAGTCAAAAACTAAAGAAATTTTTGAAATTATACTAATATATAGAGACTGGACAACACTTTTGAATGAAAAAAGGGTCATTAAAGGAATCAAAAAGAAAATTTTAAACCATCTCAAGACAAATAAAAATGGACATACAACATACCAAAACTTAAGGGATACAGCAAAAGCAGTAATAAGATGGAAATTTATGGCAATAAGTGCCTGCATTTAAAAAAAGATTTCAAATAAACTGATAAGGCATATCAAGGATTTAGAAAAGAAAGAAAAAGCCAACCCCAAAATCAGTAGAAGAAAGATTAGAGCAGAAATATATAAACTAAAAACTACATATATATGAAAGATCAGCATAACAAAGAGTTTTGTTTTTTTTAAAGACAAACAAAAATCAACAAACTTTTAGATAGACCAATATCCCTGATGAACATAGATATACATGTTCTCAACCAAATACTAACAAATTAAATTCCACAGCACATCAAAAATACCATTCACCATAATCAAGTGGGTTACTTTTCAGGAATGCAAGGTATGTTTAAAGGATACAAGGATGTTTAAATATACACAATTCAGTATCCCATTTTAAAATGAAGGATAAAAATCATAGGATCATCAATAAATGCAGAAAAGCATTCAATGAAATTCAACATTTCTTCATTAAAAAAATTCTGAGCAAATAGAAGTTTCAGACCTCAACATAATAAAGGCTGTATGTATATGGCAAACCCACAGAAAACACCAAACTGGGAAAAACTGAAAGTATTTCCTCTAAGATCAGAAACAAGACCAGGATGTCAACTCTCATTGCTGTTATTCAATATAGTACTAGAAGTTTCAGCCAGAGCAAATAAGACATATAGCTAGGGAGGAAGTCAAACTATCCCCGTAGATTATATGATTCCATATGTAGAAAAACCTAAAGATTCCATACAAAAAATAATATTAGAACTGATAAACAAATTCATCGAAGTGGCAGAACACAAAAATGAACATACAGAAATAAGTAGCTTTTGTATACAATAATAATTAATTCATGGAGAAAGAAATTCACTCACAAGAGCTACTACTACTACTACTACTACTCACACAAAGAAAATGAAAGAGGAGTTTCAAATGGTAGAATAGAGGAGGTTCACTTTTCTGGCTTCTCTATGGTATGAAACCAAGAAAGCAGATGGGCAGTTTCTCAGCAACGTGGGTGAATAAAAGGGGAGCAGTGTTGGGAATTAACAGTGGACATTCAAAATGATCAACAAATTGGGGACTCAGAAGGTCGGATATAATAAGAAAAAAATCCCCAGTGCCACTGCTTCCCCTAACAGTGGTGGTGCCCACTAGAGTGGTTCCCCAGTGAGAAAAGGGAATGGATAAGGAAATTAAAGGAGCATGCATTTTTAGGAGGCCTGTGATTTATCTGGGTATGGACTAACCTGAAAGGCATGCTGCAAAATATCCTAGTGCAGGAAAGAAACCACATCACTCCCAGCTACCTATGGAGGACAGAGGAAATAGCCATTTTGCAGCTGCAGCTCGGGGACAGCAGGTGGGAGAGCCAAATTCCTGGCAAACCAAAAGTGGGGCCAAAATACAGGACTGAAAAACCCACACTACATGCCATAGACAGTGCTTAAGTGACCAGAAGAAAATCAAACATGGAGAGGGGTTTACACAGAGGAATATAAATCATGGAAACCTACCCAGGACTCCCAACCCCTTGAGTCCAGTGGCTTGCAGGACCAACTGGGAGAGATGTGTCTGGCCAGGAATTCAAAAGGGCAGGGGTGGGAGTGATTGAGTCTGGAGACTGAACCCAAGAGACCAGGAAACATGGGGGTCAGTGAATGATGGAGAAGACTAAGGATTGGCACCTCCACCACATGAGTGGAACCCAGGGGAGATTCCTGAGGTGTAATCTCCTAGTGTGGACCAGCAACTGCTCAGCCCTGCTAGTGTACTGACTTAAAATCTTCAAAAAAAAAAAAATTCCCTTAAATGAAGGATCTGGAGCCTACCTAAGCAAAAAACCCAGCACCAGGAAGCCAGCTAACAGGATTTCCTCTCACACTTTAGCAACCCCACCCTTTAGGAGAAGCAGATATCACACTCTGTCCACCCCACCTAACAATGCTGAGAAAGGAAGCTGAGAATTTTCTGAACTCCAAAGGAAGCATTAAATTTTTAATCACAATTTTTTTTCTCTGTTTAATTGTGACCTGAATGGTTCATGAACACTTATGCATACTTGTTTCTATTTTCCCATTTCTAGAATTTCTGAAGGCAGTTATTTTTTTATGAATCAGTATTTTGAGGACTAGAATGTTTAAATAGTATATTTTGGTTCTATTTTATATTTATATTTATTTTTATTTTTTGAATTTTAATCATTATATATATATATATATATATATATATATATATATATATATATATATTCTTATTTATCTGTTTCCCTAGATTCTTTTTTTATTCTGCTAACATCCAAACATTATTGTTCTCTTTCATTCTTCCTTTAATTTTTACTTATATTTTCTCTCTAATCCCTCATAATCATCACATCTTACATCTCTTCTGTTCTCTCCCTTCCCTGTTCAACATTTGAAAGTATAAACACTTTTGCAAACTTATTGTTATTACTGTGCACAATAACTAATCACATCATTTTGTTTATTATGACAAATAACATTGCAGATGTCATAGCCAGAACTATTTGGCTTAATGCTGTGTATGATTTGTATTGGCTGTTTATCTGCCCCCAAACAGTGAGGTACTAGAAACCTTCAGAGACATTATAAGTACACAGGATAGAAACTCTGCTGCCTCAGATCCATAGTGAAAGATGGGTACAAACACAAAAAGCATGAAAAAACAAGGGGAAAAATCACCCCAGATAAACCAAGATACTTCAATAACAGAATCCATGGGCACCACAGTGGAAGAAATGCCAGAGAAGGAGTTTAGAATGTACATAGTTAAACTAATCTGCAAGTTAAAGGATAATGTAAGGAATAAAATCAGAAAGAAAATACAGGAAGTAAATGATCACTTCAATAAAGAGAGAGATTCTGGAAAAAAAATCAAACAGAAATCCTTGAATGAAGGAATCAATAAACTAAATTAAAAATTAAATGGAAAGTGTCACCAGCAGACTAGACCACTTGGAAATAGAGTTTCAAGCAAAGAAGACAAAATAAATAATCTTGAAAATATAGTTAATTGTGGAGAAAAGATGTTAAAAACCATGAACAGAACTTCCAAGAATTATGGGAAAACATGAAAAGACCAAACTTAGGAGTTATTAGGATAGATGAAGGAACCAAAATACAAACCAAAGGAATGCACACTATTTTCAATGATATAATATCAAAAATTATTCCAAACCTACAGAATGAAATGGAAAATCAAATACAGCAGACTTATAGGACCGCAAATATCTAAAATTACAACAGACCCACACAAAGGCAAATTATTACAAAAATGACTAACATACAGAATAAAGATAAAATTTTAAAGACTGCCAGAGAAAAATAACTGATCACATTTAGAGGGAAACCAATCCAGATCTCAGCTAATTTCTCAATCAACAGATCTTTAAAACTAGGAGGTCATGGGCTGGGATTGTGGCTCAGCAGTAGAGTGCTCGCTTAGCACCGGTGGGACCCAGGTTCGATTCTCAGCACCACATTTAAAAAATAAAGGCATTGTGTTGTGTCCATCTACAAAAAAAAAAAAAAGATATTCTCTCTCTCTCTCTCTCTCCTTTAAAAAAAAACTAGGAGGTCTTGGAATAATATATACCAAGTTCTGAAAGACAATGGAGACCAGCCAAGAATACTACACCCACCAAATTAAGCTTCAGAACTGATGATTAAATAAAAACTTTCCACAATATGTAAAGCTTTAGAGAATTCACGACTGCTCTCCAAAACATACCCAATAAGATATCTCATAAAGAAGAAATGAAAAATAAAAATGAAAACCAGAAAGGAAAAAAACTACACTAGATTCATTTCAAGCAATAAAATTGAAGACGTTATCAAATCTACCAACAAAGAAAATCCTAGGATCAGAGAGATTCTTAGCTGAGTTCTACCAGACCTTTAAGGAAGAACTAACACCAATTCTCCTCAAATTATTGCATGAAATAATAAAGAAGGGAAACTTTCCAAACTCATTTTATTAAGCTAGCATCACCCTGATACCAAAACCAGATACTGATACACCAAAGAAAGAAAATTTCAGACCAATATCCCAAGTGAACATAGATGCAAAAATTCTTAATACTGGCAAGTTACATGCAAAAACATATTAAAAAATTAGTGAACTGTGATCACATGGGGTTAATTTCAGGCATGCAATGTTGGTTCAACATATGGAAATCAATAAGTAAAATTCATCATATCAATACACTTCCAGACAAGAATCACATGTTTATCTCAGTAGATACAGAAAAAGCATTTTACAAAATACAGCATCTATTCATGTTTAAAACACTAGAAAAATTATGGATATTAGGAACATATCTCAACATTGTAAAAACTAGGGATATAGAAATATACCTCAACATTGTAAAAATTATATATGCTAACCCAAGGCCAATATCATTCTAACTGGAGAAAAATTAAAAATATTCCCTTTAAAAACTGGAACAATACAGAGATGCCCTCTTTCACCACTTCTAATCAACATAGTCTTTGAAACTCTAGTCAGAGCAATTAGACAGATGAAAGAAATTAAAGAAATATGAATAGGAAATGGAAAGTCTTGCACAAGTTGCCTGTGGGCCAGGGAATGGGTTCTGATTAGAGGGATGGGCTGGCTGTAAAATAAAAGCTCTGGAAGAACCACAAAATAGACACAAAAGACCAGAAATATATTTTGTAGAGCAGGTGCAGTTATGGGTTAAGCCAACCAGAGGGGTGCAGCATCTAATAAAGATGGAGCTTGAGCTTGTTTTATTAATAACAGAACAAATCAAAGGGGATTGGTAGGCATAAGGTTTCAGTGTAGGAGGAATCTTGACTCCACGCTTGCTTCTTCACAAAGAACAGGATGTGGGCAGGGGTAAGCAGACTGTATGGCTCTTAGCAGGTCATGCCCACCTCCAGTGCTATGCTAGAACTTGAGTGGTGAGTTAGGCAGGATACCACATGAACCAAGCATTCTCAAACCAGTGAGTTTCTCCTGGGAGTTCCTGATACCAGGCTTCCTGTGCAATGGCTTGAACATCGCTTTAGTTCACATACAGTTCATGAATGGCTTCCCACAGAAGAGCTCAAATTATCCCTATTTGCCAATGACATGATTCTATACTTAGAAGACCCCAAAACTCCACCAGAAAATTTCTAGAACTCATAAATTAATTCAGCAAAGTAGCAGGATATAAAATCAACACCCATATAACAATTACGTTTCTATATATTAGTGATGAATCAACAGAAGGAGAAATTAAGAAAACTATCCTATTCAAAATAGCCAAAAATAGGTAGGAATCAATCTAACAAAAGAGGTGAAAGATCTCTACAAATGAAAACTATAGAACACTAAAGAAAGAAATTAAAGAAGACCTTAGAAGATGGAAAGGTCTCCCATGTTTTTGAAGAGGCAGAATTCACATTGTCAAAATGGTCATACTACCAAAAGCACCATAGAGATATAATACAATTCCTATTAATGTTAAAATGACATTCTTCATAGAAATAGAAAAAGAAATCATGAAATTCATTTGGAAAAATAACAGGCCCAGAATACCCAAAGAAATCCTCAGTGAGAAAAATGACAGAGGAATCTTCACAATACCAGATCTTAAATTGTACAAAGAGCTATAGTAATAAAATGAGCTGCCGCAGTCTGGCTGGGCACAAATAACTGAGCCGCCACAAAGCCTTATAGGTTCAAACAGCAACTCTTTATTCCCCAACTCTCACCGGCACTGTACACACACTACTCGGGAACACACTCCTTGCACCAGGCTCCGGGTGCCCAATCTCTCCAAACCCCCATGAGAACTGCACAGGAACTCCAAAGTAGCGGGCACCCGAGGCAGATTCTTGGAGCCTCCCTATTCCCCAGGAGCAGGGTCCATATACAACTCAATCAATCCAGCATCACAGCAGTTATATACAGCTTAACTCAAATCATCATCTCAATGGTTTGCTGGCATCACCTTTCAACCATTCCCTCTGGCAATATGCCAGGCATCATTCTGAGTCGGCTGTGGCTCTCAACATTTCCCCCCTTCTGTTTAATTAAACAACGAGCATGTGGCTTAGGGACCATGCCTGTCTTAGGTTGTCCAAATCTACATATGGTTCTTACCCATCATCAGATGAGCTGACCTCAAGGCATCAGCCTCTTGTCTTAGGTTGGTACGATTGCAATTGGATCTTACCCGTCATTGACTACCGGTCCAGCATACAACCATACTTGTGGATAGGCCTTTGCACCAGTGGGGGGTGAGGTTCTTTGCCTCACCTCTGTTGGCCCCCAAATTATAGACCATCACAAGCAGAAGGGAGGAGGATGCAAAATGCCACGACACCAAGCCAAATGATGGTTCCTTTTCGAAAGATTGTACCACCAATGACACCATCAGCAAAGATGCCCCAGCACTACCACAATTTGCTGCACCAACAGATAGTTCACAATGCATACAAGTGATACATAGTCCAGGCAAGTTCTGCAAGCAGTTCAAAGCAGAGGAATCCATCAATATGTCCATTTCCTCCCAAAGTAAATCGACTCCTTGATTGAGCATCACTTGTTGAGTTATTATTCATTGATGCATCAGTTTATACAGTTTGTTGTAATAGCTATAGTAGAAGCTGTAGTTTGGTTTTATCTTTGTCTTCACTGGCACTGGGATGAAGATAGGAATTCTGGCAATGATGGCTAAAAAAAAAAATTATGTAACATTCCAGCAGGCACTAAGGAAACAATTTTCTGAACAATTTACATTATCCTGAACAGAATTATTAAATATAATGAAAAGGAAAGGTGAAAGTAAACAAACAGATCTGTTAACCTCCTTTTTTGTTCACATATTAAAACAATCCTCAACAGCTGTTTACCCAATTTAAATTAAACCATTTAAATCATGTGAATAAAAAAAAAAATTTTGGATCCATTTTTTCATGAGCGCTCCTCATATATGATATATGGACATACGCACATACAGACATACAACACAAAACAGAAGTGTGCACACATAACATACAACACATAAGACAATAGTAAAGGCCTTGTAGCTTTACCTAGGTGAAATCTCCATTGCAATGTTCAAAAACTCCACAGTCAAAAAATAAAACTGATCAGAAAAACATTAACCTAGGTCTGTATGAGCTCAAAAATAAAATAGAACTTTATGATGTGGGAAAAGGCAAATAATAAAATAAATATTGAAAAAAGCATCCTGGTTAATCACTGTTGCAGATGTAAGAATAGCCAAACTGGAGTTCTGGATATCAGCTGTTATGGATTTGAGTCAAATCATCTTCCTTTTGGCCTGTAGAAATTGTTTTAGTTAATCTCTCTGGAATCCAAATCGGCTGCTGTTCTCCCTGTGGAAAAACACAAACAGAACCCCGACTCCAGACAATCACTGGGTCAGGACCTTTCCATTGTCCTGTTAGAATATCCTTCCAAAGTACCTTAGGCTTATGTACATTTTTTGGACACATATGCCTTTCCGCAGCACTAAGCCCTGAGGAATCCAAATTTAAAAAGTTTAGAGTAAAAAGGGTTATTTTAAGTTTATCTTTGGGTGACATATACCCCTTTCCAATTCCCTCTTTTTGCTTTAGTAAGTACATTTTAATAGTTTGATGAGCTCTTTCAACTATGCCTTGTCCCTGTGGATTGTATGGAATTCCTGTTATATGAGTAATGCCAAATGATGAGCAAAATTGTTTAAAAGAGGTAGAAGTATAACCAGGACCATTATCTGTTTTTAACTGTTTTGGAACGCCCACAGTGGCAAAATTTTGTAAGCAATGAGCTATAACATCTTTAGTTTTTTCTCCGGAATGAAGGGAGCCCATCAAAAATCCAGAAGAAGTATCAACTGTAACATGCAAATATTTTAATTTTCCAAATTGTGGCAAGTGTGTGACGTCCATCTGCCAAATATGGTTAGGTATCAGTCCTCTAGGATTGACTCCAAGATTAACTTGTGGTAAAAAGGTCACACAATTTTGACATTGTTTTATTATTTGTCTAGCTTGTTCCTTAGTTATTTTAAAACGCTTTTGTAAAGTATTAGCATTGACATGGAACCTTTTATGAAAATGTGTAGCTTCTTCTAGTGTAGAGAAAATATGTATGTCATGTGTAGTTTTATCTGCTAAATCGTTGCCCAAACTAAGGGCTCCAGGCAATCCTGTATGTGCTCTGATATGTCCTATAAAGAATGGATCTTTTCTGTCCCAGATTAGACTTTGTATAGCAGAAAACAAAGAGAAAACAGTAGAGGAAGGGGAAATCCTGCCAGCATCTTCAAGGGATACTATAGCATTAACTACATACTGACTATCAGAGAATAAATTAAATACAGAATCTTTAAACATCACAAAAGCTTGTAAAACTGCATTAAGCTCTACCTTTTGAGCTGATTGTTTGGGTACTAAAAATGTAAAAGTTTGATCAGGGGTAACTACTGCTGCTGTACCATTATTTGACCCATCAGTGAATATATTTGGAGCATTCATGATAGGTGTTTTTCTTGTCATTTTTGGAAAAATTACAGGATGCAATGACCAAAAAGACAATAAAGGATTAGATGGTAAGTGGTTATCAAATGAAACATTAGATTTGCACATGATTATTGCCCAAGTATTTAACTCATTAGCTAACTCATCAATTTGATTCATAGTATATGGAGTAATAATTTTATTGGGAGAAATTCCAAACACTCCCTTTGCTGCTTTTATTCCTTTGAGTATTAATTGTCCTACAGCCTCAGGATACCTAGTAAGAATAGTGTTAGGAGAATAAGATAAATGTATCCATAATAATGGACCTTCTTGCCAAAATACTCCTGTAGGAATATTTTTTGTTGGTAGTACAATAAATAATAAAGGCAAACTTATATCAATTCTATCCAAATGCATATTTTCCATATATGTTTCAATGATTTTTAATGCCTTTCTTGCTTCAGGCGTTAACATTCGGGGTGAATTTGGATCTGATGGACCTTTTAGGATATCAAATAAAGGTCCCAACTCTCCTGTTGGTATACCTAAATAAGGCCTTATCCAATTTATGTCTCCTAATAACTTTTGAAAGTCATTAAGTGATTTGAGTTGATCTACTCGTATTTGAATTTTTGGTGGACGGACCATGGTTGAGGATAATAGAACTCCTAAATAATTAATTGGAAAATTTAATTGTACTTTATCTATTGCTATCTCTAGATTATAATTTTTTAATAAGTTTGTAAGTGTGGCATAACATTCTAGCAATGTGTTTTTATCTTTGTGTGCTAATAATACATCATCCATATAGTGAAATATTTGTAGTTCAGGATTTTGATTTCTAAGTGGCTGGATTACTTTGTTAACATAAATTTGACACATAGTTGGGCTGTTAGCCATCCCTTGAGGGAGTACTTTCCATTCATATCTCTGATCAGGACCTTCATGATTCAGTGCAGGGATAGTAAATGCAAAACGTGGACTATCCTCAGGATGAATTGGAATTGAAAAAAAACAATCTTTAATATCTATAACTAAAACATACCAGGTTTTTGGCAAAGCAGACAATTGAGGAATCCCTGATTGAGCAGGTCCCATAATAACCATCTCATTATTAATGGCTCTTAAATCTTGCAATAATCTCCATTTACCAGATTTCTTTTTGATGACAAAAATGGGAGTATTATGGGGAGATACAGAAGGTTGTATATGTCCTTCTGCTAATTGTTGTTTGACCAGGTCATGGGCTGCTTGTATCTTTTCTTTAGTCAGGGGCCACTGAGGAACCCATACTGGTCTTTCTGATTTCCAAGTAATTTTTATTGTCTCAGTGGCCCTTTCTGAAAATCCAACCCATGTCTGTCTGTTCCTTGATCTATTTGTATTGGTGCTGCTATACCTTGTTCTTGTTTTTCTAATCTTTTTCCTTTCCTAAAACCTTGTCTAGTCATAATAGTGGGTGCATTTTGGTTGATGTTATTTGTTAATGTCAAACCTAATTGATCTAGGACATCTCGTCCCCATAAATTTACGGGAAGATGATCCAATACATATGGCTGTATAGTTCCTTCACATCCTTCAGGATCCTTCCAATCTAATACCATTGCACTTCTATGGGGATTAGTCGCCACTCCTAGGCCTCGAAGCGTTTGAGTGGCTTGTTGTAATGGCCAATGTTTTGGCCATTCTTGACGAGAGATGATGCTAAGGTCTGCACCTGTATCCAGTAGCCCATTAAATTCATGTCCTTGAATATTTAGTTTTAGCATGGGGCGAGAATCTAAATTTAAAGAAAGCATAGCCCAATCTACACCTGTGGAGCCTAATCCCCTGGAACCTCTTTCTATACTACTACTGGAAAATTTATCATGCAGGCTGGGTATTATTAATAACTGTGCTATTCTATCTCCTGGTGAAATTACTGATATACTCTTTGGAGAACTAGCTATAATTTTTATTTCACTTTCATAATCGGGATCAATTACCCCAGGACTTATCATAAGTCTTTTTAGAGTAGAAGAACTGCGTCCCAACAATAAGCCTACTGTTCCTTGGGGAAGAGGTCCTTTTACTCCTGTGGGAATGATTTGAATTCCCATCTCTGGAGTTAGTACTGCTCTGGCGGAGGCGCATATGTCCAACCCTGTGCTCCCTCTGGTTCGTCTGATGAGAGATCTGATGGATAATGTGTCCTGGGCACTACCCTGATGGTGTTGCTGGGTTCCTCCATGGTGTTGCTGGGTTCCTCCAGTGCCCTGTATATTTGTGGTCGTGGGCCCTGGAGCATTGGGCCCCCCTGTCCGTTTTTTGGCAATGGAGCCCGATGCTTTTCTCCACGATATTGTGGGTAAACACATGTTCCTTGTCCATTTTTTGATAACGGAGTACCCTCTATGGTGATTTGAGAACGGCATTCATTAGCCCAATGTCTCCCTCTACAGCATCATGGGCAAATACCCAGTATTCTACTCCTTTGATACCTAGCTTTGTTAAACCCTCCTCCTATGGGGCAACTCCTTTTAAAATGTCCTGTTTTTTCACAATTGTATCATGTTTTTGGCCTGGCATCTAAAGCCTGTTGTACTGTAGCTGCCAAGACTTGCCCTTGTTCATTAATGTCTCTACATAATTTAATATATGTGTTTAAATCTTCATGTCTCCATGGTCTAATGACCTCTCTGCAGCAACGATTTGCTTGGTCATAAGCCAGTTGTTTTATAAATGGCATTGCCTGTTCTGTATCCCCAAAAACTCTGGTAGCTGTTTGAATAAGCCTATCTACAAATTCAGCATAAGGTTCATTAGCTCCTTGTATTACCTTAGATAATTGACCTTGTAAATCTCCATGTCCTTGTAAAGTCTTCCATGCCCTAACAGCATCTGCAGCAATTTGTGAATATATGGCAGGATCATATGTAATTTGTTGCAGCTGACCCTCATAAGGTCCTTTTCCTAACAACATATCTAGATTTCTCTGAGGATAACTGACTGCCTCATTTCGCCTAGCCGTCTCAGTGCAAAATTCCTCATTGGCAACCTTCCATAACAAATATTGCCCTCCATTTAGCACAGATTTACACATACTAGCCCAATCTGCTGGCATCATGTCCAAGTTGGTAATGGATTCGACCATGCTTACAGTGAAGGGTGCTTGGGGACCATAGGTTGTTACAGCCTCCTTTAACTGCTTCACTGTTTTAAAATCTAGAGCATGGTGAATCCACTGCCCTCCTGCCTGCTCAAGTACAGGGCATGCTAATCTTTGAGGTCCTGTCTCAGGATCCCATCTATCAACTACAGGGGTTGAGGGCCACTCAGCTGTCTCCATAGATGGAGCTGTTGGTTGAATTACGCCCTCTGGTGATAGAACGGTGTTAGTAGCAGCCTCCTGTTGTAGCTTCCCTCCTGATAGCTGTTTCTCCTCTAAGCTTTCTTCCTTTAAATTTTCTTCCTCTGTCTGACTAGCTCGAGAGACCTTCTCTTTTGCTTGATCTAACATGTTTTCTATCATAGTCTGAATCTCTAACAATTTACTTAACACTCTTTCGGTTTGTTTTTTACTAATTTCTGATTCCATATTTCTACTATAAAAATAACACAAAACAAAAAAGAAACAGAATGAAACCAAAACAGAACAAAAATGCATTGTATCAAATTTCCTATTTTCTTGAAATGTATATTTGTGGTCTATTTCTATTTTTATCTCAGGGGCGAACAACTTCAAACCTTGAGCCAACCATTTTCCCCAGTTTGCCTGAGAAAGTTCTAGGGACAGGCAACTTGAAATAAAAACAAAATAAATCAAAACAAGAACACATTGTTTTTTGAAGTGGTCACCCATTCTCTCACTCTTCCTCAGGGGCGAGCAATTTCACTTACCTCCAAGCTTCAGCCATTCCCTGCACGGGCCACCAAATGCCGCAGTCTGTCTGGGCACAAATAACCGAGCCGCCACAAGCCTTGTAGGTTCAAACAGCAACTCTTTATTCCCCAACTCTCACCGGCACTGCACACACACTACTCGGGAACACACTCCTTGTACCAGGCTCCCCGCCCCCAATCTCTCCAAACCCCCGCGAGAACTGCACAGGAACTCCAAAGTAGCGGGCCCCCAAGGAAGATGCCCAGAGCCGCCCTATTCCCCAGGAGCAGGGTCCACATACAACTCAATCAATCCAGCATCACAGCAGTTATATATAGCTTAACTCAATGGTTAACTTAACTCATACATCATCTCAATGGTTCGCTGGTGTTACCTTTCAACCATTCCCTCTGGCAATATGCCAGGTGTCATTCTGACTTGGCTGTGGCTCTCAACAATGAGCATGGTATTGGCACAAAAACAGACATGAAGACCAATGAAACAGAATAGAAGACGTGAAGACAAACCCACATAAATAGTTATCTTATACTAGACAAAGGTTCCATAAACATCCTCTGGAGAAAAGATTAGCCTCTTCAACAAATGGTGCTGGGAAAACTAGAAATCAATATGCAGCAAAATGAAATTGAACCCCTATCTCTCATCCTGCACAAAACTCAACTCAAAGTGGACCAAGGACCTAAGCATTAGACCAGAGACCCTGTATCTAGTAGAAGAAAAAGTGGGCCCAATCATCCATCATGTTGGCTTAGGAACCAAATTCCTCAACAAGATTTTCAAAGCAGAAGAAGGAAAAGCAAAAATCAATGGATGGGATTATAACAAAAGCTTCTTTACAGCAAAGGAAACAATCAAGAACTTGAATAGAGAGCCTAGAGAATGGGATAAAATCTTTGCCACCTTCACCTCAGACATAACATTAATCTACAGGATATATAAAGAACTCAAAAAACTTGACACCAAAAAATAATAATAACAATAACCCAATCAATAAATGGGCAAAGGAACCAAACAGACACTTCACAGAAGAAGAAATACGAATGGTCAACACATATATGAAAAAATGTTCAACATCACTAGCATTTAGAGAAATGCAAAATCAAACTACACTGAGATTTTATCTTACTCTAATCAGAATGTAAATTACTAAGAATACAAGTGACAATATTTTTGGCGAGGATGTGGGGGAAAATGTACACTCATACATTGCTAGTGGCAATGAAAATTAGTGCAACCATTCTGGAAAGCAATACAACAATTCTTTAGAACACTTGGAACCACCTTTTGTCCCAGTTATTCCACTCCTCAGCAAATACCCATGTCGTGGCTCGCACAACCTGTATTCAGTTTTCCCAAACCGAGGCTGATGAGGGGATTGGAAATAAGACAAACAGACACAAATATAGAGAAATCAGGACTCAGTGGACCAGCCAAACTCCTGATGGGAGAATCCTGCTGGGAGAAGACTGGCCAAGAGAGGCTCTGCATGTTTATTATATAGGTTTCAACATCAAAAAGATTAACTGTGAGAAAGCTTCTTCAAGATAAACAAAACAAAGCTATGAGCAAAACAGCCTAATTGGGACTTTTCAACTTTTGTCCGTATCTCTTCTACCTTCAGGTAACTGGCATTTGAACTCAAGGATATGAACCAATAAATTCTGGGAGCTGCACAGAATCCCCTTTGAACAGGTGTCAACAGTGACTAAACAAATTTGATCAGCACTTTTCCACCAAGAGTTCTCAGAGGGATATCAATTCTACCTTGGGGCATTTCAAAAAAACTTATAATTTATTCGCTGCTCCTGACATACCTAAAGGACTAAAAAACAGCACATTGCAGTGACACAGCCACATCAAAGTTTATAGCAGCTCAATTCACAATAGCTAAGCTATGGAACCAACCTAGGTGCCCTTCAACAGATCAATGAATAAGAAAAAATATATATATATATCTCAGTCAAAAAGAAGAATAAAATTATGGCATTTGCCGGGAAATAGATGGAACAGGAAACTATCATGGTTAAGTAAAATAAGCCAATCCCAAAAAACCAAAGGCCGAATGTTCTCTCTGATATGCAGATGTTGACTCACTGTAGGTGGGGGGATTAAGGAGAAGAGGTTCACCAGATTAGTCAGGGGGGGGAATGGAGGAAGGGAGGAGGGATAGGAATGGGAAAGACAGTAGAGTGAATAAGATATAACTTTCCTATTTTCATATATGAATATACAACCAGTGTAATTCCATGTACAACTATAAGAATGGGAAGTTATACAGCATGTATGTACGATATGCCAAAATACATCTACTGTCATGTATAACTAAAAAGAACAAATAAAAATTTTTTAAAAATCAAAATCTAACAACTCTTGAAAATTAACAGAACAAATTCATAACCCAGACAAATTATTTGTAAAGGCAATGTAACAGGATAAACTTTTTCTAAATAAAATGACAAAATTCTAGTGTATTTTCTTTTTCATGGAACCTATGCTAAAATTTTAGTGATTTCTCCTCCAGACATAACCTATGTCTACAGATATACATACACACACATTGATGCTTATCCAGTTTTTTTAATAAATGACAGGACACACGTGTATGTGTACATATGTTAGGACACACGTGGTTTATTCACAACTTTCATGTAAGAAATAACATTATTTTTCTTTTTTATTTATTATTATGTTATTTTACACAAATGGAACACAACTTTTCATTTCTCTGGTTGTACATAATGCAGAGTCATACACATACATAGGGTAATAATATCCATATCATTCCACCATCCTTCCCAACCCCCACCTTCCCTCCCTTCATTCCCTTCTGCCCAATTCAAAGTTCCTCCATTCTTCCCTTGCCACCCCTCCCCCATAATAGAACATCATCTACTTATCAGAGAAAATATTTGGCCTTTGGGGGGTTGGCTTACCTTGCTTAGCATGATATTCTTCAACTCCATCCATTTACCTGCAAATTCCATAATTTCATTCTTCTTTAAGGCTGAGTAATATCCTATTGTGTGTATATACCACAGTTTCTTTTTCCATTATTCTATTGAGGGGCATCTAGGTTGAGAGTCATCTCCCATTCTATAGGCTTCTTTTCATGTTATTGATTGTTTCCTTTGCTGAGAAGAAGCTTTTTAGCTTAGCTATTGTGAATTGAGCTGCTATAAACATTGATGTATCTGTATCACTGTAGTATTCTAATTTTAAGTCCTTTGGGTATAATCTGAGAAGTGTAATAGCTGGGTCAAATGGTGGTTCCATTCCAAGTTTTCTAATGAATCTTCATAGTGCTTTCCAGAGTGGTTGCACCAATTTGCAGTCCTACCAGCAATGAATGAGTGTACTTTTTTCTCCACATCCTTGCCAACACTTATTGTTGCTTGTATTCTTGATAATTGCCATTCTGACTAAAATGAGATGAAATTTTAAGAGTAGTTTTGATTTGCATTTGATTTGATTTGCATTGTTAGAGATGTCGAACAATTTTTTATATATTTATTGATAGATTGTATATCTTCTTCTGGGAAGTGTCTGCTCAATTCATTAGCCCATTTATTGATTGGGTTATTTATTTATTTTTTTTGGTGTTAAGTTCTTTATATATCTTCTAGATTAGTGTTCTGTCTGAGGTGAAGGTGGCAAAGACTTTCTCCCATTCTGTAGACTCTCTCTTCATTTTATTGATTGTTTCCTTTGTTGAGAAGTTTTTAGTTTGAGTCCATCCCATTTATTGATTCTTTATTTCTTGTACTTTTGGAGTCTTGTTAATAAAGTCAAGTCTTAAGCAGACATGATGAAGACTTGAGCCTACTTTTTCTTCTATTAGGTGCTTTCTTCTTCTGGTCTAATTCCTAGGTTCTTGATCCACTTTGAGTTGAGCTTTATGCATGATGAGAGATAGGGGTTTAGTTTCATTTTACTGCATATGGATTTCTAGTTTTCCTAGCACAGTTTGTTGAAGAGGCTATCTTTTCTCCACTGTATGTTTTTGGTGCCTTTGTCTAGCATGAGATAACTGTATTTATGTGGGTTTTTCTCTATGTCCTCTATTCTATTGGTCTACATGTCTATTTTGGTACTAATATGCTGTTTTTGTTACTATAGCTCTGTAGTATAGTTTAAGGTCTGGTATTGTGAAAACCTCCTTCTTCACTCTTCTTGATAAGGATTTTGTTGGCTATTCTGGGTCTCTTATTTTTCCAAGTGAATTTCATGATTTCTTTTTCTATTTCTATGAGCAATGTCATTGGGATTTTAATTGGAATTGCATTAAATCTGTATAATGCTTTTGGTAATATGGCCATTTTGACAATATTATTTCTGACTATCCAAGAACAAGGGAGATCTTTCCATCTTCTAAGGTCTTCTTTAATTTCTTTCTTTAGTGTTCTGTATTTTTCAATGTAGAGGTCTTTCACCTCTTTTGTTAGGTTGATTCCCAAGTATTTTTTTAAGCTATTGTGAATGGAGTAGTTTTCCTGATTTCTTTTTCAGAGATTCATCATTGATGAACAGAAATGCATTTGATTTATGGGTATTAATTTTATACTCTGCTACTTTGCTGAATTTACTTATTAGTTCTAGAAGTTTTACTGGTAGAATTTTTTGGATACTCTAAGTCAGAATCATGTCATCAGCAAATGGTGATAGTTTGAGTTCTCCTTTTCCTATTCATATCATTTTAATTTCTTTCAACTCTCTAATTTCTCTGGCTAGAGTTTCAAGGACTATGTTAAATAGAAGTGATGAAAGAGCACATCCCTATCTTGCTCCCATTTTTAGAGAGAATGTTTTCAATTTTCTCCATTTAGAATGATGTTGGCCTTGGGCTTAATATAGATAGCTTTTACAATATTCAGGTATGTTCCTACTATCCCTAGTTTTTCTAGTGTTTTGAACAATGAAGGGGTGCTATATTTTGTCAAATGCTTTTTCTGTATCTATCGAGATGATCATATGGTTCTTATCTTTAAATCTATTGATGTGATAAATTATGTTTATGAATTTCTGTATGTTGGACAAATCTTGCATCCTGGGGATGAACCCCTCTTGATCATTGTGCACTAGGTTTTTAATATATTTTTGTATACAACTAGCCAAAATTTTATTGAAAATTTTTGCATCTAGGTTCATCAGGGATATTGGTCTGAAGTTTCCTTTCCTTGATGTGTTTTTGTCTGGTTTTGGTATGAGGATGATACTAGTTTCATAGAATTAGTTTGGAAGTGTTCCTTCCTTTTCTATTTCATGGAATAATTTGAAGAGTATTAGTATACTTCTTTGAAGGTCTGAGAATCTATCTGGTCCTGGGCTTTTCTTGGTTGGTAGATTTTGATGGTGTCTTCTATACCTTGCTTGAAATTTATGCGTTTAAATTGTGTATGTCCTCCTGATTCAGTTTGGATAGATCATATGTCTCTAGCAATTTGTTGATGTCTTCATGATTTTCTATTTTATTGGAGTATAAATTTTCAAAATAGTTTCTAATTATCTTCTGTATTTCAGTAGTGTCCATTGTGATATTTCCTTTTTCATCACAAATTTTAGTAATTTGAGTTTTCCCTCTCCTTCCCTTTGTTAGCATGGCTAAGGTTTATTAATTTTATTTATTTTTTCAACGAACCAATTTTTTGTCAATTTTTTTCAATTGTTTCTTTTGTTTCAATTTTATTAATTTTAGCTCTAATTTTAATTACTTCCTCTCTTGAACTGCTTTTGGCATTAACTTTTTCTATGGCTTTGTGATGTAATGTTAGGTTATTTATTTGTTGACTTTCTATTCTGTTAATGAATAAGCTCAATGCCATGAACTTTCCTCTTAGAACTGCCTTTATAGTGTCCTAGATATATTGATATGTTTTATTGCTATTGTCATTTACCTCTAAGTATTTTTTTTTCTTTCATCCCTGATTTCTTGGTCATTCAATAGTGTATTTTTTAGTCTCCATATGTTAGAATAGCTTCTATTTTTTTCATGGATTTATATTTTATTCCATTATAATTTGATAGAATGCAAAATATTATCTCTGTTGGTTTTTTGTTTGTTTGGTTGGTTGGTTTGGGTTTTTTGTTTGTTTGTTTTTTGCTAAGCATTGTTTTGTAGCATAACATATGGTCTATTTTAGAGAAGGATCTATGTACTGCTGAGAAGAAAGTGTATTACCTTGTTGATGGATGAAATATTTTATATATGTCTGTTAAGTATAACTTATTGATTGTGTTATTCAGCTTTAGTTTTTCTTTGTTTGGAAGATCTGTCCAGTGGTGAGAGAGGTGTGTTGAAGTCATCCAGTATTAGTGTGTTGTGGTCTATTTGATTCTTGAAATTGAGAAGAGTTTGTTTCATGTACATAGATGCTCCATTGTTTGGGCATATATATTTACAATTACTTTGTCTTGTTGATGGATGGTTCCCTTAAGCACTATGAAATGTCCTTCTTTATCTTTTCTGACAAAATTTTGCTTGAAGTTTACTTTATCTGTTATGAGAATTGAAACCCTGCTTGTTTGCACAGTCCATATGAGATGCTGGGTTTTTTTTAATCCAATCTTCCAGTATATGTCTTTTGATTGATGAATTTAGGCCATTAACATTCAGGGTTATTATTGAGATATGATTTGTATTCCCGATCATTTTGGTTTATTTTTGGGTTTTAACTTGACTTGGTTTCTCCTTTGATTTGTTTTTCCTTTAGTGTAGTTCCTCCATTTGCTGATTTTCATTGTTTTTCTCATTTCCTCCTCATGGAATACTTTGCAAGTATGTTCTATATATAGTATAGGCTTTCTAGTTGTAAATTCTTTTACTTTTGTTTATCACAGATTTTATTTCATCATTAAATCTGAAGCTTAATTTTGCTGGTGATAAGATTCTTGGTTGGCACCCATTTTTGTTCAGAGCTTGGTATATTTTGTTCCAGGACCTCCTAGGTTTGAGGGTCTGGGTTGAGAAATCTGCTGATATCTGAATTGCTTTCCTCTTATATGTAATCTGATACTTTTCTCTTGCAGCCTTTAAAATTCTATCCTTATTCTGTATGATAGGCATTTTCATGATAGTGTGACTTGGATCCATTGTAATTTTGTACATTTGGCATCCTATAAGCCTCTTGTATTTGATTTTCTATTTTATTCTTCAGGTTTGGGAAATTTTCTGATATTATTTCAGTGAATAGATTGTACATTCCTTTGGTTTGGAACTCTGTGCCTTCCTCTATCCCAGTAATTCTTAAATTTGATTTTTTCATGTTATCCCATAATTCTTAAAAGTTCTGTTCATGGTTTTTTACATCTTCACTGTGTGGTCAACTTTATTTTCAAGATTATATATTTCATTGTCTGAAGTTCTGTCTTCCAAGTGATGTAGTCTGTTGATGATGCTTTCTATTGAGTTTTTAATTTGATTTATTGTTTCCTTCATTTCAAGGATTTCTGTGTTTGTTTTGTTTTCAGAATATCTATTTTTTTATTGAAGTAATCTTTTGCTTCCTATACTTGGTCTCAAAGCTCTTAATTGAAGTGATCTTTGTTGCCTATGTTTGCCCTCTATATCATTCTTTACTTTACAGATCATTTTAATTATGTACATATTGAACTACTGTGACTTTTTTTTTTACTGTGCTAGCAAAGGATTCTTACAGCAGCTTGGTTTGTTGGGGGCACTTTCTTCCCTTGTTTTTTTTTTTCATGTTATTCATATTACAGTTTTTACCCTATTGACTTATAGTGTTCCTAAAGGTTTCAGTACTTTACCTTTAAGGGGGAGATCAATTTTACTAGCACCCCATGAAAATAATATGCAGCCTTAAACCAAATAGCTCCTAGTAAAATTTTAAAGTTTTGTCACAATAAACCATAATGGTGAGTTCGATTATTATCTACAATATAAACAGTAGGTCTGCAAAAGTGTCTACAGTTTCTACTGGTGGCAAAGAGAATAGGGGTGTAGGATGAGATGTTAATGAGGTAGGAGGTGAGAATATAGAGGTATAGATCATAGGAAGCATGAAAGAAGAGCCAAAAGAATTTGGCTCTTAACAGGAAAAAAAGAAATTAAAAAAAAAAAAAAACTCTGGGGAGACAGATAAGTGGGAGGAAAATAAAGAGAGTAAAAAAAGTTAAGAAAAAGAAAAAAATGTAAAAATAAAAGATAAATAATCTATAACAAAACTGTAATACATTATTCAAATATCTTAATCCTCAGTAGCCTAATGCTTGAAGAGTACTTGGTTTTACAAATGTTGGGGATGTGAGGGCAGGAAAAGAAAGAAAGAAAATATCTTGAAGGAAAATTGAATGATTATTTCTGTTGGAGTTTAACATATTCCCTGCTTCCCTTCTGATCTGATAGGTGGTGCTGTCTGGAGTTTGCTGGTTTTTCTACCCGTGGGTTAGTGAAGATTATTAGGGTGGGATGGTTGGTCTTGGAGGTGGGACTCCCAGAGGTGGGGGATAGCACTTTCCAGGCCCTGTTAGAAGACTACACCCCAGAGATCTCCTTTGGGGTCCACTTGTAATGGTGTAGGTGCCTGGTCCTAGCCCCTTATGTCACCCATGAACTCCACAATCCCTGGTCTCTAATTTAGTCTCTGAACTATATTTCTCTTACCCTCACCCTTTCTACTTCCCAATCAGGAATCTGTCTCTCTCTGGAGGTCCTGAGGGCTAAGTGCTTGGACCTGCACCCCTGTCATAGGAAGCTGTTCTGTATGCAGCATATCAGGACCAGGCTTTGAGAGAGAGCTGAAGGCCAGCTATGTAGCTGTATGCACAGGGCTGGGTTGGTGGCTGGGGGTGGTTTGGGAGACTATAGGTACCTTGATATTAGGCTTCCAGGCACTGGCAGGTATCCCAAGATGGAAGTTTCCCCAACTAAAGATGGCAATGGCAGTAGCAGAGGTAACCCAAGATGGTGGCAAAAGTGTCCAAAGATGGAGGTGACTGCTTTCAGAGTTGGGGCAGCAAGGGCAAGCCATGTGGTGGCATTGGGTGGCCTGTTCAGAGATGCAGTGCTGTGGCATGTGGTGCTATGGCAGGTGGCTACCTCCAGGCCCAGTCCACTGTCCCTAGGAGGCTACCACATGGAGACTATGGCAGCAGTTGCAGTGTTCCAAAATCCACGTGGCAGGGGTGGGTGGGGAGCCCCGTGTTGATAAATGAGGAACGGAGTGGGCAGCAGGTCTGCATGGTCAGGGATCTGGGTCACAGCAGTCCAGCACAAGTGGGGTCCACGTCACATTATTATTATTTTTAAACATTTTATATATATATATATATATATATATATATATATATATATATATATATATATTTAGCTAATTAACATATGTATGTTTTATATATTATAAACATTATATATATACTATTTATATAATATATACTATACATTTATTTTATTTATTTGTTTATTTTATGTGGTGCTGAGGATTGAACCCAGGGCCTTGCATGTTCAAGGAGAGTGCTCTACAACTGAGCCACAACCCCAGCCCCACATTATTTGTTTTGATCAGTATAAATCTGGATTTAAACTCTGAATACTTCAGCTGATAGTCAGCGAGTTACCCAATATTGGTCATGATTGGGTGGTCTTCCTCCTTTATAAGATCACTCAAGAGACCCAACTACCAGCTTTTTGCCTACTTCACCCTCTAGTTGTCCCCATTTATTGAAGTTTAGCACCCGAATCCCAGAAAGAAAGTGGGAGGTAGAAGAGGGTATGATCTAGAAAGAAGACTATTATTTTAAAATCGGAGAGACCCAAGATTACAGGTTGTGAGAAGATACTGGATGTTAGGCAGTAGAAATAACAGATACCATCTTCATGATAAAGGGAGAAGAATTTGAGATCGGTAAAGATGAAAATGAGAGTTATTTGTGGATATGTGTTTTGGAATATATATTGTTAGAGTCTGTAAACAAGTCAAAATAACACCTGGCATTTAGCCAGGGGAATGTTAGAGTTCGTAAACAAGTCTGGATGGTGCCTGGCAAAATGCCAGAGGGAGTGGTTTGAGAAGTAACAAAAGCGAGCCATTAAGTGTGGAGATTCCTTATTGGTTGACTGATGTATCTAGTTTATGCTAATTAGATAAGCTGTGTGGAATGTATAAATACTGCTCCTGTCCTGCAATAAACGGCTCCTACTCCTGCTGTATCAACGTACACAAGTTATTCGTCACCCCCCNAAAAAAGAATATAGTTATGCAGTTGGTTTCCTGGATAGAAAAGGGCAATTTCTATATTTAAATGTGATATATTCGGCTGGAGAAAAGAAGTGGTAGAATCTTGAGAGGAAACAAAGCAGCAGCAGCCAGCAGTAGTGGACAATAATTAAATACAGTAGTTTTATTTTTACATTGACATCCAATGCACCAGCCCCTGGATTCTCAAGCAGTACTAAATTGGCTGCACTTTGCCTCTGACATAAGACTGGTCTTGACCAATTAAGAGAATTGGACAAGCAGACATGGTATTGGGGAGACCACCTTCTGACATTATTGGTTCTAAGAACTGCAGTTGTTGTCTGAATGTAAGGTCTTTAGAAGATATAAGTTTCTTTGCCCAAAGGAGCAGTATAATCAGAATATAGGCACTAGACAGTTTTCTGCAGATTTTTTTCTTACCTACTTAGGAAGAGTCATTCATGATGGGTCCTAAAACAAGTGTTAAACTATATTAAAAGAACATAGTTGAAGATTTACTTCAAAAAGATTATTTAGGTTTCTTCAGACTTTCTAAGAGTGCAAAGTCTAAAAAATAACGAGTGAGTTTTCATTTTGTTCTACTCTCTCGTTTCAGTATCTCTTCCCTACCAGGATGACCACTTCATTGGCGGAGAAATTATCCACAGAAACCTGTGAATGAGCCAAGAATCCTCTGTATGTTTTTGCTTAGACTACTCCTCTCCTGGCTATGGACACCACAAACCTCAGCCTAACCACTACTAATTGCCCAAGAGACCAATCCCAACAGGAGGCTACCATTAAAATGAACTAACCTCTAGTTTTTATGGTCATTTACCTACTTCCTGACCATACCCCTAATTAATGATCTTAGAACATGAATCACTGAATCCTTTCTACTACTACTTAATGCTTTCAATATCCTGTAACTGATACATTCGTGTCATGTGGCTTCATTTTCCCCCATCCTACCTTGTCATCATGATTTCACCATGATATGAAGTCTTTATTTTAAAGCATCCAGATCTGAACATCTATCTTTCCTCTTCTCCACTTCTAAAGTTCCTTTCCTTCATCCACCAGTCCTATACTTTTTTACTCTCTATCACTAATCCATATACCTTCTTCATGTCCTCATTAGAACTCTTTGCACAGTTCATATTCCATGATCCACCACCATGTCCACAGCTGTGAAACACAATCAGTTTGCTTCCCCCTATCAACCTTCATTATAACCCAGGACAATCTCAACCCTGGTTAAACTCAATTTGCAATTACATCAGGACTGAAAATGACTAGAGAAAAACTAAATCAGCTGTTTTGAATGACTCACGTTAAGTTTATGAATACAAGTTGGGTGCAGTGATGCATGTGTGTAATCCCAGGGGCTTGGGAGGCCAAGGCAGGAGGATCATTGTAAGTTCAAGACCAGCCTCAGCAATAAGTGAGGCCCTAAGCAACTTAGTGACACTGTCTCTCAAAATAAAATAATAAAAGGGGCTGGGAATGTAGCTGGGTTAAATTCCCAGTATCCCCACCAAAAAATTTATAAACATATTTCAACACTGTTTAACCATTCCATTTCATTTAGAATATGGCTTCACACATTCTTTCTACTCAAAGCCCCAATGCCTTCATTTTCATCCTTACTCTCAACTAATATCATCTGATTCCTTTTGATTTCTCAGAATTAATAACCTCCTTTAACCATTCCTACTAACTCTACTTACACCCTGTATCTCTTCTCTAATTTATAATGAGTAAAATACCCTTGCTCCCTAAGCTAGCACCTTTGTGAACTGTATTCT
This sequence comes from Marmota marmota marmota, assembly GCF_001458135.2. Classification (NCBI taxonomy): domain Eukaryota; kingdom Metazoa; phylum Chordata; class Mammalia; order Rodentia; family Sciuridae; genus Marmota; species Marmota marmota. Next base: position 10,640,462 of record NW_025999900.1, read on the forward strand.
ACCCCTTCTCATCTTCTGGAGGATGTTTTCTTAAAACTGTTGCTAGTTATCCTTTCTCTGTTCTTCCCAACAGTATTTCTCACTTTATCCATGATTCTTCAAAAGCCCCTGGTAGAAACTGAGCAATTTCATTCACAAATTCTGTTAACATGAAATTTATTTTTTCTCAGACAGGAAAGGAATAACCACTAGTGTATCTTCTTTATTTTAGGATCTCACACAATTCTGCTTTTTTCTCTACTACAAAAACCTCTCTTTTGTCTGAAAAGATAGAAGCAAAATAGGAATAGAGAAGTTTTTCTTATCTGCAAATATGGCATCATTTTACAGAATCTCTCCTCTTTCAGATGGCTGATTTCTCAGATCACAGAAAGTTCTTCTGTTGTTCTTCATTTTTCCAAGTCTAAGCTCATTTTTCTTATTTCTGTTGGCATTCTTTCAGGTCTGTGCCACATTCAGATATTCTTCCTTGATTATATTCCTGTCTTTCATTGTCTGTACAAATTCTTTTAACATCTGAGCTCTGTTCAACAATATAGGACTTAATTCCTCTTGCTTCTTTTTGAAAGCATTTGCATTTATACTTACAGATTTTGAGAATTTATAATTTCTTTTGATTCATCTTTCCTTCTAAGGTCCCATATCAAATAATATTCTCTCTCTCTTTTCTTTAATCCTGTCTTTTCTCAATTTTTTGAGATATACTTCTTACAGTCTTGATAATCTATGTCCATTTTTTCTCCCCCTATTAGGACTCTAATTTTAACTCCGCTTGATTTTCCCACGATTTCTACCATTGACTTTTAATTTCTCTCTTTTGGAATAAAATACAGAGCAGTAATTCCTTTCGTTGTTTCTTCTGTCTTTGGGGAGATAAAATTATCATCAAGATAATATTTTGACACTTGAACATTTCTTTTCGTCATCTAACATGGACATAAACAAGCATAATCAGTGTTAAGTTTTCAGAGAACATTGTGCCATAAATATTTACTTACAATTTTTTATATGAAGACATGGAAATTCCAAGAGAGTAAATATCTTTAAGGAATATAATAATTCATTATTTAATCTTGTATTTTTACACAACATATACTAGAAAGAAATACAATAATAAAGAATTTAAAGTCTTTGTTTCAATTAGTTTTCCATACTATAAGAGCTAAATATATTGAGAATTGCAGATGGGTGAGCCCAAAATATTAGGATACATTTATCAGATGCTTACTGAAGCAGTAATAATAGTTAATTTTATACAATCTTGACTCTTCCAAATGCATTTTTTAGTATTTCATGCAATGAAATAGTGAATACACATAAAGCAACTTTGCTCTATATCAAAGTATGATGATTATCTCAAACAAAAGTATTTATGTGATTCTTTGTGCTAGACTAGCTGGGTTTTTTTTTCTCATAAAACACCATTTCACTTGAAAGAGTGATAGAAAAACTTCAGTTATTCAAATTTAGGCATTTAGACAGCATTTTTAAAAATATTTTTTTAGTTGTTGATAGACCTTTATTTTATTTATTTATATGCAGTGCTGAGAATCAAACCCCAGTGCCTCACACATGCCAGGCCAGTGCCCTACCACTGAACCCCAGCCCCAGACTTTGTATAGAATTTTTTTCCTTTATTTGTAAGTTACTATTCACCTCATTAAAAAGAATCCACTTAAAGCACAGCCATTGTAGAACTAACATCCTTGATTTTTTTTTTTTTTAATTTTTAAGTTACATTAAGGGGCTGAGGTTATGGCTCAGCGATACAGCACTCGCCTAGCAAGTGTGAGGCCCTGGGTTCGATCCTCAGCACCACATAAAAATAAATAAATAAAACAAAGGTATTGTGTCCAATTAAAACTAAAAAATAAATATTTTTTTAAAAGTTACATTAAGTATACTTCAAATTTCCTTAATGACAGGTATTTTTCGTCAATTGTATTCCCATATCACACACTTTGGGACATTTTCTTGAAGATGAATAAACCAAGCTGTTACGGTTTAGATGTGATCTCCCCGGAAAGCTCACATGTGAGACAATGCAAGAAGGTTTGGAGAAGAAATGATTGGGTTATAACCTTAGCCCAATCAGTGAATTAATCCCTAATGGAATTAACTAAAGTGATAGGGTGTGACTGGAAGAGGTGGGAATTGGGGCATGGTTTGGTGTATATATTTGAATCTGGAGAGTGGAGTCTTTCTCTCTGCTTTCTGATCATGCATGATGTGAGCTGCTTCCCTCCACCTCACTCTTCCGCTATGATATCCTGCCTCACCTTGAACTCCAACATTTCTAAAGTGAGCATTGTCAATGCCCATGTGCTTCCCAAGCTGTGAGACTACATTACTGCATGGGAGTTGTGCCAGCAGGGTACTCAGGACTTGATTTGGTGAAGCTCAGAACCAAACACCCCCTCTTTAGTGTAGACCTGCTGGTGCTGCCCCACAACTTCCACCAAAGCTCATGTAAGAATTTGAGTCAGGGTTATACAGTGGAGGAGGTAGAGAGGGAGGAGGGGAGGGGAGGGGAGAGGTGGGGAGGGGGGAGNAAAATATTTTTTAAAAAGCAATTCTTTATTAGGATTTCACTTTGCAAGTATTTTCTTGAAATACATAGTTTCAATTTTATTTTCTTAAAGATACCATTTTAACAAAAAAAATTTTATCTCAATAAAGTTCAACTTAACAAGTTAAAAAAAAAAAAAAAGAATGAAGAAAACCTGTCTTTAGGAAAAGATAATAAAATGGAAACTACAAGAAAATCTAAATCCTACTTATTTTCAGTAGCAAGAGAAAACACATTAGCTACAGAGAACCAAGATAAAGATAACAGCTGATGTTTCATCAGAAAGAATGCAAGCAGAAAGATGTCGAAATAACATCTATGAAGCACACAAAACAAGAAACCTACTAGCTTTACCAATGAATATATTTATTCTTTACCAATGAATATATTTTTTTTAAAAAAAGGCAAAATAAGGACTTTTTCAGACACAAACTAGCTGAAATACAGCATCACTACAAAAAGTATTTCAGATTTTTTTAAACACAAAGATAGAAAATTACATGAATTAGAAACCTAGATCTATACAAAAAATGAAGAACATTGGAAGTGATAACTACACATACAAGCATGTTAGTTTTCTTTTTCTGTTGTAACAAATTACCACAAACTTGTTTAACAAGGTTTAAACAATAGAACCAAGAGTCAACTCATTAGAACAAAAAATGCTCCTAACACCTAAAAACGTCCAAAGAATTTAGGAGCTCTGTGTCACACATTGCTATCACTCAAGAATTTATAAAGGCTTTAGGAACTGTGGGTCAGGAAAAAAAGTCAGAAACTATACATTTTTCTGAAATGCTTGGAATATAAAATGTCTCAGATTTCAGAGCTTTCTCAGATTTTAGAATATTTGTGTATACTTCACTGATTGAGTACTTCTAATCCAAAAATATGAATCTGAAGTGTCTCAAGTTTGAATGTCATATAGGTGCTCAAATGGTTTTGAATTTTAGATTTTGCGTTTTCTAGTTAGGGATGCTTGACCTCTATTAGAACAAAAAAATTCTCTGAACACCCATCTATGAGGGGGTTAGGTGCCCTATCTCAGGAACTAAAAGCAGAGACCAAACACATATTTCTTGGTATAGCACAATATTACATTACAAATACCTATACTGAAAACTATAAAACATTTCTAATAGAAATTTTTTAAATGACCCACATACATGGAGAGAGATACGATGTTCATGAACAGGAAGACCCAATATTGTTAAGATATGGATTCTTTCCAGATTGATCTGCAGTATGAATGGAATTACAATCAAAATCCCAGTAAACTTCTTATAGAAATTGACAACTGGATCCTAAATTTCATATGAAAATGAAAATGACCAAACCAACTTTGAAAAATAAGAACAAAGCTGAAAAATAAGACTATTTGACTCAAGACTATTCTTTAGGCTTCAGGAATCAAGACATTATGATACTGGTATAAAAATGGACAGCTAGATCAATGGAACAGGAAGTTCTGAAATAGACCTACATACATGGTCAATAGATTTTTACAAAGGTACAAAGGCAATTGAGCAAAGATAGACTTTTTAACAATTTATCTAGGACAACTCAACAGCCATAAACAAACAAAAAATAAATAATATAAAACCTGAGTTTTTATTTCATTCCTCACACCATACAAGAAAAACCCAAAATGGATCATAGACCTAGTATTAAACCTAAAACAATAAAACTCAAAAGAAAACAGGAAAATATGAATTTGTGAATTTGGACTAGACAAATATTTATTAGATATGACAACAAAAGTATTACCCATTAAAAAAAACTGATAGACTCCAAAATTTTAAACTTTTACTCTTCAAAAAACTATCCATAATATAAGAAGACAAGCTGGAGACTAGGAGAAAAATATAGGACTTTTACAAGTATAATGAACTCTCAATACTCTACAATAAAACCAAATAAAAATGTACAAAGATTTGAATAGGAACCAAACAACACATAAAATGGAAAACAATACTATACTTAGCATCAGTAGTTAAAAGAGAAATGCTAATTTAAAAATCATACAGTGTGGAGATTCCTCAGAAAATTTGGAACCACCATTTGACCCAGCTATCCCACTTCTCAGTTTATAGCCAAAGGACTTAAAATCAGCATACTACAGTGATGTAGCCCCATCAGTGTTTAAAACAGCTCAATTCACAATAGCTAAACTATAGAACCAAACTAGATATCCTTCAACAGGTGAATGGATTAAAAAATGTGATATATAATAATAATAATAATTTATTATTATTATTATTATTATTATTATTATTATTCAGCCTTAAAGAATAATGAAATTATGGCATTTGCTAGTAAACAAATGGAGCTGGAGAATAGCATGCTAAGCAAAATAAGCCAATCCCCAAAAAATCAATAGTCAAATGTTTTCTTGGATATGCAGATGCTAATTCACAATGGGGGGTGGCTAGGGAAGAATAGAGTTACTTTAGATTAGGCAGAGGGAAGTGAAGGAAGGGGAGGGCGGGAGGGGGGGGTTGGTGGTGTTATAGGAATAGGAAGGCAGTAGAATGAATCAGACATTATTACCTTATGTACACGTATAACTATATGATCCATGATCCATGTGATTCTACATCACGTACAACCAAAAGAATGAGAAATTTGGGGCTGGGATTGTGGCTCAGTGGTAGAGCGCCCACCTAGCATGTGGGAGGCTCTGGGTTCGATCCTCAGCACCACATAAAAATAAAATAAAGATATTGTGTCCAACTACAACTAAAAAATAAATATTAAAAAAAAGAATGAGAAATTATACTCCATTATATATGATTGATCAAAGTGCATTCTACTGTCATGTATAACTAATTAAAACAATTAGATGGAAAACAGTACATGAAAAGTCTTAGCATCAATGGTTAATAGAGAAATGCTAATTTAAAAATTAAATTTAAATTAATTTAACTTAAATTTAAATTTCTAAAAATTTAAAAATTAATTAAAACAATTAGTTATAATGACAGTATTAAAAAATCACATTGAGATACATCCTTATAAAACTGAACTTCTTACACACACTACGGGTAAGACTGTAAAATAGTACAATCACTTTGGAAAACAAGTTAGCAGTTTCTTAAAAAGTTAAGAACATACCTACTGGGCTGGGGCTGTAGCTCAGTCAGTGGTAGAGTACTTGCTTAGCATTCATGAGACACTGGGTTTGATTCTCAGCATCATATAAAAATAATAAATAGAGGTTTTGTGTCTATCCACAACTTAAAAATTTTTTTTAAAAGAATGCACCTACCACATTATCCAGTCATTGTGTCTCTAGGCATTTAGCCAATAATAATGAAAGTACATGTCCATACAAAGATGTGTACATGAATGTTCAAAGTAGCTTTATTTATAATGGCCCCAAACTGAATACAACCTAAATGTCCATCAATAAATGAATGGATAAACAAATTATGGAGTATTCATACAATGAGCTACTATTCCAATGAAGAGAAATGAGCTACTACTATACACATAACATGGAAATCCAAAAATAATTATTCTGAAAGAAATAAGAAAAAATTTTAAAGACACCCAGTACACTGGGGCTAGGGATATGGCACAGTGGGAGAATGTTTGAGTAGCATACATGAAGCCCTCAGTTTGATCCCCAGCACTACATAAACAAAACCAAAAGTAAAAATAAAAACAAAAAAATAGACTCATATAGCATACTGTATAATTTAATTTATATAAACTCCAAGCACATGTAAACCAATCAAAAGTGACATAAAACACTCAGGAATGGAGACCTGCCAGAGGGAATAGAAAGGGGAAAATATAAAGGGAGACAATGAAATAGCCTTCACCCCCCAAATTTTCCTTATCTTCAAGTGGTGATGTTTTCTCAGGTTTCATATGTCAAGACTAACTGCATTGTATATTTTAAAACATGTATCTTTTATTATCAATTAAAGCTCAATAAAGACACTAAGAAAAAAATGAAGGGGAAATAGGACAGAGAAAAACACGTGTTAGAACAACATCAGAGGAAAAAGAATGATTAACGCTGGGGGCAGAGGTGCCCATCTGTAATCCCAGTTACTCAGGAGACTGAGGAAGGCCAGTCTCAGCAATCTAGCGAGACCTCACCTCAAAAACAAACAATAAGAAGTACTGAGGATACAGCTCAGTGTAGAGCTGTCCTCAGTACCACAGGAGAAAAGAAAAGAAAAGAATGTATAATTGAGGTTGTTAATCATAATGCATATGCAGATTGCTACATATTACTCTGTATAGTATGATATTTCCATTTCTATGATTTACATTCAATTTTTTTCCTCATTTTGGTAACATGGCATAGTGCATCTGGTAAATTTGTCCTAGGAAATATCAGATCTAGGATATATTTATACCTACTACTATTCTTTTTCTTTTGATAATGGGGATTGAACCCAGGGCCTCATGAATGTTACTTCTCAACTTAGCTGAAAGGACCCAAAGTGGAACTTACCCATTTGAAAAATTTTTCAGGTCAACTATTTCTACTCTACTGGAACTTGTCAACATCGTTAATACATATTTTTGAGGATCCATCAGGTTTAAGATGTTTATTTGAGATTTAAAAAAAGAGAGGTAATAGATATATTTCATATCCTAGAGAAGTTTACAGACTATTCAAATGAGAAAGGAGATGCACTTAAGTTTAGAAGTTATGTGCATTGCTGATGGGAATTTGGCTATCAAAAATTTTGACACTATTCGCAAACTCCTTATGTTTGTTTCCTATTGCTATTGTAACAAATTACCACAAACTTAGTGATGCAAATTACCAAATGCATTATCTTATAGCTGAGGGGGTTAGAGTTCCAAAATCAGTCTCACTGGGCTAGAGTCTGTGTCAGAGAGCTGGTTCCTTCTGGAGGCTCTGGCCAGTTTCTAAAAGCTGGGTCATTCTTTGACTCGGGGTTTCATCCTTGAAACTAACCAACCTCTTTCTTCCATAGTCAAACCTCATAATACTATTTTTCTGCCTCCTTCTTTTTTTCCCTTTATTTGTTCTTTATAGTTAACATGACAGTAGAATGTATTTTGACATATTATACATACATGGAGTATAACTTCCCATTCTTGTGGTTTTTCATGATGTGGAGTTACATTGGTCATGTATTCATATACAAACACAGGAAAGTTAGGTCTGATTCATCCTACTGTCTTTCCCATTCCCATTCCTCCTCCCTTCCCCCCATTTCTCCCTGTCTAATCTGATGAACCTCTTCTCCTTGATCCCTTCACTTATTGTGAGTCAACACCTACATATCAGAGAGAACATTCAGCCTTTGGTGTGGGGGGACTGGCTTATTTCACTCAGCGTGACAGTCTCCAGCTGCATCCATTTCCTGGAAAATGCCATAACTTCATTCTTCTGTATGGCTGAGTAATATTCCACTGTATATGTACCACATTTTTTTTATCCATTGATCTGTTGAAGGGCACCTAGGTTGGTTCCATAGATTAGCTATTGTGAATTGAGCTGCTATAAATATTGAAGTGGCTGTGACACTATATTATGCTGCTGTTAAGTCCCTTGGGCATGTACTGAGAAGTGAGAAAACTGGGTCAAATGGTGGTTCCATTCCAAGTTTTCTGATGAATTGCCATACTGCTTTCCAGAGTGGTTGTACCAATTTGCAATCTCACAAGCAATGTGTGAGTATATCTTTTTCCTCACATCTTCACCAACATTTATTGTCACTTGTATTCCTGATAATTGCCATTCTGACTGGAGTGAGATAAAATCTCAGTGTAGTTTTAATTTGCATTTCTCTAATTGCTAGTGATGTTGAACATTTTTTCATGTATATGTTGACCATTCATATTTCTTCTTCTGTGAAGTTTCTGTCCAGTTCCTTTGTCCATTTATTAATTGGGTTATTTGGGGGGTTTTGGTTTTAAATTTTTTGAGTTCTTTATATATCCTGTAGATTAATGCTCTATCTGAAGTGAAGTGGCAAAGATTTTCTCACATTCTGTTGGCTCGCTATTCACATTCTTGATTATTTCCTTTGCTGTGAAGAAGCTTTTTAGTTTGATACCATCCCATACATTGATTCTTGCTTTTACTTCTTGTGTTTTGGGAGTCTTTTTGAGGAATTTAGTTCCCAAGCCAACATGATGGAGAATTGAGCCTACATTTTCTTCTAGTATGTGCAGGGTCTCTGGTCTAATGCCTAGGTCTTTGGTCCACTTTGAGTTTTGTGCAAGATAAGAGATAGGGGTTAAATTTCATTTTGCTACATATTGATTTCTAGTTTTCCTAGTATCTTTGTTGGAGAGGCTATCTTTTCTCCAATGGGTGTTTATGGTGCCTTTGTCTAGTATGCGATAACTGTATTTATGTGAGTTTGTCTCTGTGTTTTCTATTCTGTTCCAGTGGTCTTCATGTCTGTTTTTGTGTTAATATCATGCTGTTTTTGTTACTATAGCTTTGTTGTATAACTTAAAGTCTCATAGTATGATGCCAGACCTCCTGCTTCACTTTTCTTGCTAAGGATTGTTTTGCCTATTCTTGCCCTCTTATTTTTCCAAATGACTGATATTTCTATTTCTATGAACAACATCATTAGAATATTAATAGAAATTTCATAAAATCTGTATGGTGCTTTTGATAGTATGGCCATTTGGACAATATTTATTCTGCCTATGCAAGAACATGGAAGATTGCCAAGTGTGATGGCACATGCCTGTAATCCCAGCATCTCAGGAGACTAAGACAGGGGGATCATGAGTTCAAAGCCAGCCTCAGCAAAAACAAGGTGCTCAGCAACTCAGTGAGACCCTGTCTCTAAATAAAATACAAAACAGGTCTGGGGATGTGGTTCAGAGTTTGAGTGCCCTTGAGTCCAATCCCTAGTACCCCCCCAAAAAAGAACATGGGGGATATTTCCATCTTCTAAGGTCTTGTTCAACTTCTTTCCTTAGGGTTCTGTAATTTTCGTTGTAGAGGTCTTTCACCTCTTTTGTTCAATTGATTCCCAGAATTTTTTTTTTTTTGGAGACTATCATGAATGGGATAGTTTTCTTAATTTCTGTTTCAGTTGATTCATCAGTGCTGTATAGAGACACAATTGATTTATGGGTGTTGATTATATATCCTGCTACTTTGCTGAATTCATTTATGAGTACTAGAAGTTTTCTGGTGGAGTTTTGGGTTTTCTAAATACAGAATCATGTCATTGGCAAATAGGGATAGTTTGAGTTCTTCTTTTCTTATTTGTATCTGTTTAGTCAGCTTTTTTGCTGCTGTGACTAAAGGACCCAACCAGAACAATTATAGAGGAGGAAAGTTTATTTGAGGGTTCATGGTTTCAGAGGTCATAGTCCATTCCTGGGGCTCGAGGTGAGGCTGAACATCATGGTAAAAGAGGGAGGCAGCTTACATGGTGATTAGATAGCAGAAAGAAAGAGATTCCACTCTCCAGATACAAAATATGTACCCATAGCAACACTCCAAATCCCACCTCCTCCAGTCACACCATACCACTTAAATTAGCACTTGGTTAATCCCTATCAAAGGATTAATTCCCTCAAGACCTTTACAACACAATCATTTCTCCTCTGAACCTTCTTACATTGTCTCACATGTTAGCTTTTGGGGAACACTTCACATCCAAGCCATAACATTCCACCCCAGCCCTCAAAAATCTCACAATGCAAAACACATTTAGTCCATTCCCAAGAGTCCCCATAGTCTCAACAGTTCCAAGATTGCTCAAAGTTCAAGTCCAAAGTCTTCTCTGAGGCTCAAGGCAATCTTACACTGTGAACTCCTATAAAATTAAAATTAATTTACAAGTATCCAATTTATAATGGTACAGAATAAACATTTCTATTCACAAAATTAGGGGCATAGAAAGAAGGGATAGGACCAAAGCAAGATGGAAATCCAACTGGACAAACAAGTCCTATAGCTCCATGTCCAGCATCTAGAACACATGGCATCATGATGTTCTCTCCAAAGAGCTTGTGAAGCTCTTCCCCCTGTGGCCTTGTTGGTTATAACCCAATTAGCCTTTCTGTTGGTTTGTCTCTTCTATATTCCTGCAGATTTCCTAGGATGATATACCGCATTACTGGCATTTCTTAATCTCGGGGTCTCCACTGCAGCTTCAGCTTCCTCCTCACATCTCTACACTTTGACTTCTCAGGGAGTACCTGGAGGGACTCTGACCCTGCTGCACTTTGCCTGGCCTTCCTTTGAAATCTTGGTGTTGAGAAACTAATGTGACACCATTTTTGAAAACCCAGCTTCTACCTCAAGGCCTGTCCAGAGGAAGGGGGTGTGACCCTTGTCCTTGAAAAAACCTACAGAGCACTCCTAGGCAGATAGTCACCCTGCTGAGTTGTTTGTAAATAATGGGAGAGATCTGCAGCGCCAGGAGTCCCTGACTCAGTTAGGCTAGGTGAGGACTCATAGCAACTCCCTAGCAAACACCAATTAGCATGAGACAGGTAAAATACCTGGGATGCCAGATGACCCCCCAGTAGTCTCGGTGGTTGATAACATGTTAGGAAACCATGTAGTTTAGCACATACACCCCTCTCGGCTTAAACCAATCAGTTCAAACAATCCCCCTCTTGTACTAACCAATCACCCCTACACAACTTGTTCCCACCAGTGAATGTGCTAATCAATGTTAAAAGTTGTTGTTTGACTTTCCCGTGGTATGGAATGATTTGCTGTGTGATGTTGTGACACATAGAGTATTCCCCCCAAACCTATAAAATCTCACTGAACAAAGGACAGGGACTCACTCCCTGGGACCACTGCTTCGGAAATGGTTGTGAGTCCAAGTTTGAACTTGCAATAAAGACTCTTGTGTGATTGCATCGGATTCAGCTCCTGGAGATCTACTGGGGTCCATGAATCTGGCATTACACTAAGCTCCCAGCAGAATCAGCCATTAAGCTCCACTTACAACAACCTAACGCATTTCCAGCTTGCACTGCTAAACATCTCAAAATTCCTCCATCAATTCCAAAAAGCTCAAAAAGCTTCTTAACCACACTGTCAAGTTAGGCACAGTAATGACCCTACTTCTCAATACCAATTTCTGTTTTAGTCAGCTTTTTTGCTGCTGTAACTAAAGGACCCAACCAGAACAATTACAGAGGAGAAAAAGTTTATTTAGGGCTCACGGTTTCAGAGGTTTTAGTCCATAGAAGGCCATCTCCATTCCTTGGTGCTCAAGATGAGGCATCATGGCAGAAGAGTGTGGCAGAGAGAAGCAGGGAGAGAGAGTCTCCATTTGCCTGATACAAATATATATCCCAAAGCCATGCCATCAATTCCCACCTCCTCCAGCCCCATCCCACCTGCCTCCAGTTACCACTCAGTTAATCCCATCAGGAGATTATTTTACTGATTGGGTTAAGACTCTCAGAACCCAATCATTTTCTCCTCTGAACCTTCTTGCATTGAATCATGTGAGCTTTTGGGCATCTTGCAGCCAAACCATAACACCATCCTTAAATTTATTTCTTTTGTCTAATTGCTGTGGCTAGAGTTTCCAGAACTCTGTTGAATAGAAGTGGTAAAAGAGGGCACCCCTGTCTTGTTCCAGTTTCTGGAAGAAATGCTTTCAATTTTTCTCCATTTAGAATGATGTTGGTCTTGGGTTTAGCATATATAGCTTTTACAATGTTGAAGTAAGTTTCTACTATCCCTATTTTTTCTAGTGTTTTGAAAATGAATGGATGCTGTATTTTGTCAAATTTGGCTTCCCTCTTATAAGTACTCTTGTGATTACATTGGGCCCACCTGGATAATCCAAGATAATTCTCCCCACTTCAAGGTCCTTAACTTGATCCTGCCATCAAAGTATTTTTTAACTATGTTAGTATATTCATAGTTTCTGGGAATTAGGACCTGGATATCTTTGAGAGTCAAAAATTTAGCCTGCCACTTTTATTAATTAATTTATTTATTTAGTACTAAAAATTGAACCTGGGTGCTTTACCACTGAGCTATATCCCCAGTCCTTTTTAAATATTTTTTTATTTAAAGACAGGGTCTCACTGAGTTGCTTAGGGTCTCACTAAATTGCTCATACTGGCTTTGAACTTACGATCCTCCTGCCTCAGCCTCCCAAGTCACTGGGGTTACAGGCATAATCCACCATGCCTGGAATCCAGCCAAATTTTTTTTACCCAAAAGTTCTGTTATTAAGTGTTTACTCTAGAGGAGATGTGAACAGGGATTCAGCTATTACAATAGTCACATGAAGTATCCATTACTGACTTTATTATGGAAGAAGGAAATTTTTCAGCATTAATTTAAAAAACTAAAGCATTTATTCTTTTATCTCTCTAATTATGGATCCTCAAATAAAAGTAGTGTCAGTAATTCAAATATTAGTTATTAATATTAGAATCCAATAAGGTTTGGGATTTGGATGGGAACAATTTTATGTGAAGGATAATGTGTACTACAGGGTGACAGAAATGGAGGCAACAAAGAAAGTAGGTTGAAATTCCTTTTATTCCCCTCTGTATTTTTCATCATTATAATTCCAAATCAGAGTTAACATCAAACTTGTCTCTGGAAAGATGGATGATACTATCATTAAGAAAATTGTCTTTATTTCCAGATATGACAATTCCATTCTATTAACCAATCATGCCTGAGATTGCCCTGGCATGCAAGTCTGAACAGGCATGCTTGAGACTGTTGTGGAATTTCTGAATGTCTATTTGGAGGCATTAGACTTCTAACAGCACTGAATTTAAGAGCAAAGCAGATCAGTGGAATATAATACTTGAATTTTACTCGTAAGTAACTTGGAATTCTCAATAGACATTCTGGGAATTCAGAGTCCTCTGAGTAATATATGAATCATAAGGAAGAAATCTGTTATTTTTATGCCTCTTATTTACACCACACTTCTTCTTCCTTCTCTACTAATTTCCAGGACTTTCCCTTCATTCTTCAGTGGCTCAGTTGGTTTTCACATATTTCATTTCTACTAAAATGTTGTCTTTACATCCCTTAACTTTCTCAACTTCCACCCCATGCCAACCTCTGGCAAGTTTGGTCACACCTAAGAGCTGTTATTATTTAAAACTGAAATTCCCCTCTGACCACAACCTCCTGTTCCTGCCCTTTTCATTTCCTCACTGTGCTGAATCTGCTCTTTGTCTACATTATTATCTTTAGTTCCTTAGTTCTGATCAGTACAGGGTGAGCATCACCAGCCAAAGGCAAAGGATCTTAATATTTTGTGTTCTGTTCAGACCTGTCTTGACCAAATGCATGATTTCGATTATGTTTTTAAAGAACATAGTATAGCTCTTTCAATAGAAATTTAAAGATGTATTAACATGGGAAAACTCAAGGCAAAACGTAGTTTCTTTATGAACACTATTTCCTTACCACTGTTTAGATTTTTCTATAGTTAAATATATTCAATCCTTATCCCCAGTCCACTTTCAATTACTCCTCTAATCCTAAATTTTATGTTTTGTTTTTCATTGCTGGGATAATATCCAGGACTTTATGCACACTAGCAAGAGCTCTGCTACTGAACTATACCCTCAACTCCTCCAATCTTGAGCATTAGACTTTAAACACAAGGTTTTTTGGATTTCGTCAATCAGGGTTTTTTAAAAGGGACCACAATGCTATATTCCCCCAAGTCTTCCTGTCTTCTCACTTTTCTTATTTCCTTGAAACTTTTGCCTGTATCACCTTCTTAATTTGTCCAAATTGTACAGATTTTTTGCATTCCACCTTTCCTAGGTGCCTTCTTCCCAGAGTCCTCTAAAGTTCAATGCTACTCTGAATGGACTGGATTCTAGGCTTGCTGTAAACACATGACACTGAGACTTAAATTCATTATTTTCCTTAGTTAGATTTGTGTGTGTGTATGTGTGTGTGTGTGTGTGTGTGTGTGTGTGTATGATGTTGGGGATTGAGCCCAGGGCCTTGAACATGCCAGGCAAGTGCTCTACCACTGAGCTATACTACCAGCCCAATTCACTATTTTTCAATCTCCATTTTTTTTGGCTTTGTTTGTTCTTATGTATGTGAGAACATTATTCTCTAATTTTATTAGAACTTATATTCTGGTAACACACTAGGATAGAATACATGGAAAGTATACTTTCTGAGTTCCTGCCACAGTCCAGCTGCAGCAAACTAACCCGGGGGGTGGGGGGTGACGAACAACTTGTGTACATTGATACAGCAGGAGTAGGAGCCGTTTATTGTAGGACAGGAGAGGTATATATACATTCCACACAGCTTATATTAATTAACATAAACTAGATACAGCAGTCAACCAATAAGGAATCTGCACACTTAATGGCTTGCTGGCGTTACTTCACAAACCACTCCCTCTGGCAAAATGCCAGGCGCCATCTTGACTTGTTTACAGATCCTAACAAGTTCCAAAATGTCTTTATTTTCCCTTGTTTTGGGATGACATTTTGGATAGATATGAAATTGTAAATACAATTGGTTTCCCCTCTTTCATTTGAAGGAAATGCTCCATTGTCTTATGACAATCCTTGTTGCTGATGAAGGATCTGACACTATTCTGATTCTCATTCCTCAATAATTGCCCTATGCTTTCACTGGAAGCTTTCAAGATCTTTCCTTTATGCTTGATGTTCTGAAATTTCACAATGCTAGGATAAGACACTCATCCTTTTTCTATTAATTTTGAAGGGCACTTGGTATGCCCTTTCAAGTGTGAAATTCTTTTCACTTTTGAAAAAATATACTTTTTTTGGTGATATCCTCTTTATCTTCTCTAATGTCTCTGTAGTTTAAAACCTATTTCTCTTATCTTTTCCCTCATATAATTCCTACCTTGCTACTTTTGGTTTTTTGTTCTGTTTTCTGTGAAATTTAAAAAAAAAAATTTTAGTTATTGATGGACCTTTATTCATTTATTTATATGCAGTGCTGAGAATCAAACCCAATGCTTCACCCATGCTAGGCAAGAGCTTGACCCAGCCCTGTTTTCTGTGAAATTTATTCATTTTGTCTTCCAAACTTTATTCTGAATATTTTGGCAAACTATCTTTAATTTCCAAGCGCTCCTTATTTTTTTTTCTGAATGTTTCTGATAGCATCTGGTTGTTGTTTTATGGTTGCTGCATTTTCTCAAATCTCTGTGTAATAAGTATTGTTGCTTAAAGTACTTATCTATACTCTGAATTTTTATTTGGGGTATGTACTTCTGTTTATTTATCTTGCTATTACTCATGTTGCAAAATTTCCTACAATTTCTGGGAATCCTTGATAGCATATTTGTATTTAAGAATGACATGTTAAATACACACAATTTAGGAATTGGGACCTGTTGCCTGGAAGACAGGTTAGCTGTTGTTGCAGGACTTACAAATGTCAGAGTGCCAAGACCTTTGCTTTGAAGACCTTAACTTTGAAGTCATAACTGCTTGTTGAGAATAGGTGCTCAGTTGTCTGAAATTCTAGGAATGGAGGAGGGGTTTATGGAGGTTTCATTTTCAATTAATGCTTATTTTTAGCTCCACATTACTTCTCCATCTTTTCTCATTCAACCAGATACATAAGAGTCCTAAGCCTCTCTTGAGTCTTTGGCTATATGTGCTTTTACATGTATTTTAGGCTGTGGCCTCCTAATCCTATTTTATCTTCATCTCCTCCCCACATTTCTATTTTTTATCTTCCAGCTATTCACCAATGTTGTTTCTGCTGATGGCCCACTTTGTGTTTTCACAATAATTAAATTAATTTCACTATCAAATGTGGTTCAGGGTGGCAGAGGGAGATACATTTATGTGGCTTAGTCTCCACATAAAACAGGACATTTCCATTTTTTCCCTAATTCTTTGCATTCTGGTTCTACCTAAGTAATTCCACTTAAACTTCTTATTTTTATTAATGTTTATTTTTTAGTTATAGTTGGACACAATACCTTTATTTATTTATTTTTATGTGGTACTGAGGATAGAACCTAGGGCCTCGCACATGCT
The DNA here is from genome assembly GCF_001458135.2 of Marmota marmota marmota. NCBI lineage: Eukaryota > Metazoa > Chordata > Mammalia > Rodentia > Sciuridae > Marmota > Marmota marmota. The sequence goes on from NW_025999900.1 coordinate 10,657,011, forward strand.
AGGTGAGCACTCTACCACTGAGCCAAAACCCCAGCCCTCCACTTAAACTTCTTGAAATGTTCCTAGCACATGTATTTTTCACCTGCTCCTTCTCCCTAAATCATGTTTGCCTTGCACCATAAAAGGGTAAAGTTTGTTGCCCTAGAGAAAACAGTAGAGCCTTCAACAAAGTAGTCAGGAAGACAGAGAGCAGAGGATACAGAGGAAGTTCCCACAAGACATGAAATGGAAGTAGCACATATTTTGGAGAAGTCAGACTTTGAGAAAAGTCTGGTCCCAGTTTGGAGTAAGAGATTGTAGTGTTAAAAAGCTGTGAAATCCCCAACAACTGTTGAAGACAGAGGAATTTTGTCTCACTTCCCTTTGGTACTTTTGGAAATCATCTTTGTAGGGAGCCTCTGCATCTTCAGGGAGAGGCACAGCAAGAGAGGTACAGTGGTATAGTTCATTTAGGCAGCTGGGGTTTGCAATGGTGTTTCTAAGTATGCTTGGCTCCCATGTGGTGCAGAAATGATGCAGGTGTTTTTCAACTTAGAGCCTGTAATAATAGCCATGGGTAAAGTTTTACTGGGTTCTCAAAACAAACAAACAAAAGCCCTAACAACAATAACTAACTGTAAGCCAAGTAAAAGTTAATAGTTGCAAAAAATAGTTGAAATCAAAGTGGCAAGCAGAAAATAATAGTTCCTAGGGCCAGAGAGTCTAAGATAGAGAAAAACTTACGGAGACAGACAATTGAAGTCAAAAGCCAGCACTGCCAAGAGTAAGAATCATCCTAGCCAACCATCAGGGTTTCAGAAGACCTTTAAATTCAGGCAACATCTGTATGATATTACATAGTTTTGTATTAGCACAATGAAATACCCAAGACAACTAATCTGTAAAAAGAAAAGATTTAGCTCACAATTTTGGAGGTTCAAAGGCTAGTACCTGCATTAACTCAGTTCTAGCAAGGGTTATGGATGATGGCATATTTTGGTAGCATTACACACTAGCTCCCACATCTCCAGCCAGAAAGGGAATGGAGTGAGGTAGGGGGACAGAATGAACAAGTTGGGGTCCCATAATTCAAGGGCATGACCTCAATGACCAAAGGACCTCCAACTAGGCCTCATCTCCTAAAGGCTCCACTGCATCCCAGTAGCACTACTCTGAGGACCACGTCTTTAATCGTGGACCTTTGGGGGCAGCCAAACCAATATCCAAACCACAGCAAGTATATAGAAATATATATATTAGGGACACCAAATCTTGGCACTTAAGGTCTTTTGATCAGATTTGTGACACTGATTTGTTATTTAGGGAATGATTCATCAGACCTTAGAGGAGTCTAAAAACCCAACTTAACTGTTAATGTTAAGCAATTATATATTGAGAGCTGTACACACATTCTACATCTTTATCCTTCATAGGAAAGTACAGAAGTTTCTATCTAAAGGACACTCAATAATTTATACTTCCAGATTTCAAGAGCAAAACCATGAAGGCTTAAAAAGCTACAGATTTTGGAATAATTATTACTTCTTCCTGAGACAGACTGTTCATCTTGTTACATGACCAAGAAGAGTAAGGAATATTCTCTCTTTTTCCCTCTTCCTTGCCAACTCCTTAGTAAGAGGCTCCTTATATAGGTTATTTCCTTTTTGATTATTTCTTGAACAATCCTTCACTGGATAATTTACCCTTGAAAAATTTTACACGTTTCTTGCTAGAGGAAATCAAAATACTGTAAAGAACTTTACTCTTTGAAAATAAGATTGGCATGAAAGATTATTTTTATGATAATGATTTTATAAAATGTTGGTATTTTAATACTTTAATATTTTTTAATGAAAAGAATAAAAACTTTTTAAAGAAATGAAATCACCTATAGCCTATTATCCTACTCGGGTAACTTTTCATTTTTGCATATTTCCTCTGCCTGTATGGCACAAACCTATAGGGCTAAAAGGTATTTAAAAATCAAATGGTTTTTATAACACTCTAATTTTTTAAAAAAATTAAATGGTTCCATTTCTTAATTTTCAGATGAGAAAACTGAGACCCAGAAAGCTATGAGTTCAGCCCAGGGTCATACCTTATTATCTCCTCTAAAAGCAATTTAAATGGTAAATTAATAAAAAAATAGTTGATAATAAAATATTACTCCCTAATTGCCATTTTTCTCCACTGAGAATGCAGCTGGAAGGGGGAAAATAACCCTATTATGCAATACAATATCATCATTATCAGAGGCAATGTCTGGAGAATTTCAGCTGCAAAATCTGGATGTCTAAATAAAAATTCCTCAAATCTAGGAAGCTTTAAAAAACAAATGGGAATTCAAAGCCTTTAGATCTTAGGATTTGGATTCAAAGTTCATGTATTTGCTCTACACTGCTACTACTGCCATCGCCTGCAGATTGTTGATTCTGGAGTGCAACATTCTTGATAAAAAGGCAAATTATATGTCTTAAAGAGGCACCTAATTGAGGCTTTCTCTCCCACTGTAATTCAAAGAATTGAAATAGCATTGAGAAGGGGAGTGCTTTGTAGGGAATGTGGATGGCTTTCAAAACAACTATGTTACAAACAGTTTAGATTCACATTAGTGGAATTCTTAATGTGCTACAGCAGAAAAAGGCCTAAAATGGGAATAAAAAAACCACAGTTCTGATAGAAGTCTGCCACTAACCAGGAAGGTAGGGACAAGTGTTTTTGTCAGCTTTTTTATCATTGTGACCAAAAGATCTGACAAGAAAAACAGAGGAGGAAAAGTTTTTTGTTTTTTTCCCCTCACAGTTTCAGAGTTCTCAGTCCACAGACTCCATAGCTCTGGGTCCAAGGTGAGGCATCATGGCAGAAGGACATGGTAGAAGAAAGCAGGTCAGGACACAGCGAGCAGGAAGCAGAGAGAGAGCTCTGCTCACCTGGGACAAATTATAAACCCTAAAAGCACATCACCCACTTCCTCCAGTCCTTTTCTACCTACCTATAGTTACCTCCAGTTAATCCATATCAATGGATTAATCTATTGATTAGGTTACAACTTTCACATTCCAACCATTCCATCTCTGAACAATTCTTGCATTGTCTCACACAAATCTAAACTATAAAAGCAAGATGTTTATTTTTCAAATTTTGTTGATAAAATGAGATTAGTGTAGGTGATCTCAGAGTTCTTACCCAGCTATAAAATTCTATGATTCTTTTCTCCATAAATGGAAAAGATACCCTGTATTTCAGTCCCTGGGAAACCCCAGGTGTGAAGAGTTGTCTTTATTAACAAGGCTCTAATATTCTTTTGTTCTCATCTGAGGTAAGCCCTGGGCAGAAACCTGGCCCTTCTTTGGCACCCTGTCCTTCACCTCCCACCTTCATACCCTACCTGTAACAAAACCCCATTGTCTTTTATGTTTCATCACTGTATCTTCTCCATCCACTCTACCAACACTTCAGTACTCGTTGTTTTATCTGAACAATAGAATAAGTGACCACTTTTCTAAAGTTCATCTCAAATTATAACATGCTGCTATTGGCCTCCGTTTTATTAAGATTTACATACCCATTGCAGTGACCCTTGATTTCTCTTACTCTCATACTCCATAATCAATCTGTCAGCAAATCCTATTGGTTTTCTCTTCAAAATATGTCAAAAATATGACCCCATCTCCACTGTTAAGCCAGGTCCACACAGCAAGAACAGATCTCCTTGCTTTTGCCCTATCCCCATTTAGTCTACTCTAAACATAACATCCAATGCGATCAAATTAAAACATTAAGCCACATCATGTCACTCCTCTGTTCAATGTGAAATCCCTTACCTACAAAGTCTTAGGTGACATACTTATTGTTACCAATCTAATTCCATTTTCCACTATGCTCCCTGTTATGGTTTGGGTCTGGAATGTCTCCCAAAGCTCGTTTTGAAAATATGATCCCCAATACAGAAAGGTTCAGAGCCGGAGCTTTTAGGAAATGGTGGATTATGAGGCCTATAACCTCGTCAGTGGATTAATCTATTTGATGGATTAGTAATTTGAAGACTACTGGGTGGTAATTGTTGGCAGATGGGGCATGGCTGGAAAAGTAGATCACTGGAGTGTATCTTTTAACAATTTTTTTAGATGCTGATGAACTTTTATTTTATTCATTTATTTATATGCCATGCTGAGAACTGAACCCAGTGCCTCACACATGCCAGGCAAGTGCTCTGCCACTGAGCCACGACTCCAGCCCTATGGTGTATCTTTGAGGATTTATATCTTGTCTCTGGCTTCTCTGCCTCCACATGCTTCTAGGCTGCCAGGAGCTGAACAGATTTCCCTACCATGCTTTTCTGCCACGATGTTTCTGCCTTGGAGCCTGCTGACCATAGAATGAACCTCTGAAACTGTGAGCCAAAAGAAATCTTTCTTCAAGTTGTATTTTTGGTCACAGACACAGAAAAGCTAATACCCCCCTGCCTCTGTTCAGCTGCTCAGACCCTCTTACCATTCCTCCAGTATGCTAGAAACAGGACCATTTGTGGTGGTTTCACATTTGCTTTTTTTCCTGCAATGGAATACTTTTTGTCCAGAAAGCTGAATGGCCAATTACATCACATTGTCACTTAAGGCCACCATCATTTTCTCAGGAGCTGTCTGTGGTCATTCTGTCATCCTTTCTAAAAGCCTTCGGTTTTATTTTCACCTCAGCTTTATCACTATCTAACATACAGCATGTTTTGCTTGTTTTTTCTTCTTATTGTCTCTCTTCCTCAGAGATAGAGACTTTTGTCTGTTTTATTGTTATGTCCTAAGAACCCAGAACAGTGCCTTGCATAGTGAGTGCTCAATAAATATTTGTTATTGAACTGTAGAAGATCTGTACCAAGTAAAGCATAATATCATGCAAAGATGGAGACAGACACTAGATAAAATGTTTGCTAATGGCAAAACAAAATTTGACCATCCATCTTCTTAACCTTGTGTAATAAACTCCGTGCCTTTTGTTTTGACGTATTCTACCTTTCTTGCCAAATGCTTTAAATGTTAAAAAAAAAATTCTTCATTAGTAAAGCTTTAATTTGGTCATTAGGGAATGAATTCCATCTTATTTTCCAAATGTTATCTTGTGCACTTTACTAAGTTATAGAGAACAAACAGGTAGGGTCTATTATTTTAGATAGAAAATTCCAAGTCCTAGCCGTTGGTGCTCAAAGTACTCAAAATTCTATGGTTATAATATATAACATCAAGAGGAAATATGCGACAATTATTTGTGATAATGAAATAAAATAATATGCTAAATCAAACTATCTTGAATAAGAGGTAGTAGGAACTTCATTTTTTCCCCCGCCACTTTTTTCCTTTATCAGAAAGTTGTCCTGGGGGCACACGGAAGAGGTTCGATTTATGTCGGTTTAATTAATATTGATTGGATTGTTTTCCCCAAAAAAGGCATCTAGATTATTTGGTGGAGCAAATCCACGCAATCCTGCGTTTCTGTGGACCTGAGAGTGTCGGCCGGGAAACTCCGGGAGGGACGTCCTCACTCAAGGAAGAAGACAATGGGAAGACTTCTGCGGGCGTCGCCGCCTGGGTTAAAGTCCCAAGAGAAAACTGTTGAGGGGGGCTCCAGGGTATGAGGGCGCGACGCCCTCCGCGCTCGGTCCGAAAGGCTTCGACCCTCGTCCTCCCGCTTGGCGGGACCTTCTTACGCTGGGGAGCGCGCACAGCCACCACTCCTGGCGGTAGGCGGTGGGCCTGGCCCGTTAGCTGCGAGCGCCGCCCGCAAGTCCTACAGCCGCGCCGCGCCCCGAGCCGGGTGGGGGGAGGGGCGGCGGCTGGCGCAGCGTCGAGTTTCCCAGAATTCCCAGCGGTCGCGGGGAAAGTTTACGGGACGCAGGCGGCGGCGACGGCCGCGGCAGCAGCAGTAGTAGCGGTTACTAGGCTGCCCGCGGCGGACCATGGCCCTGGCCCAGCGTCCTTGGCCTCTCCTCACGGCGTCCCCGGGCAGCGTCGCAGCGAGGAGAGACTTCCGGGAAGGAACTGACATGCGACTGAGCGGCGGTCGGCGCGCTTAGCGCCGCGAACATGCGGCAGTCCCTGCGGGCGACCCCGGGCTGCGGAGAGGAGGCGGCGGCGGCGGCTCGGGAGGGAAGGTGGCGCCGGCGGAGGTGGCGGCGGAGACGGCCGGCGCCTGGCGCGGATCCCTAGGGAGGCTGCTTGGCGCGGCCTCGGGCCTCCTGGAAAAGGATGCTGTCCCGAAAGAAAACCAAAAACGAAGTGTCCAAGCCGGCCGAGGTGCAGGGGAAGTACGTGAAGAAGGAGACGTCGCCTCTGCTGCGGAGTGAGTGTCGGCAGCGAGACGCGCCCACACCTGGCCGGGCGGTCACGGGCAGCGGGGATCGGGCTGGGGCGCCCGGCGGGACTGCTCCGTCCACTTTGATCCTGGGAAGTAGTTTGTTTTTTTCTTGTGGTTGAATTGTTTATTCATTGAAAGTCGGTGAGGAGTAGGAAAGGAGTTCGTCTACTGTCCCTCGACTCCCCCTAAAAATAAACTTCCCTGCCTCCCATGACAGTGTTGATGTTTTGAAATACTGAAAAAGACTGTAGGAAATAACTTGCTAATTCCCTCATGCCGTAGGAATAAAAGTGATTAGACGGGGATATTTTTTCCTCTTCTAAATATGTCGAGATGTGCCTTTGTTTGCAAACACTGTGGGTGTCACTCGCCCGTGCCCCAAGTAGTGTAAACTCTGGGGACAGATTTCAGTCCTGCTGCAGGACTTGGATCTGAGAAAGGTAAAAAGCAGACCATCGCTCTTTGTAGAGCTACCCAAAGCCTCATCACTCTTAGATCTCAGAGTAGGGGAGCCAAGATAATTTGTATTTTGGCCATATTCGTGAGATTACAAAAAGGCAAACTTCTCAAAAATGATTTCTCTCGCATCAGGAAAGTTATTACCAAGATCTTTTCTTTGTCTTACTTCTAATAGGGCATATTTTCTCCTCACCTGCTTTTCTTGTCAATTTAAATATTTGACTCATTTTTGGGCTGAATTTCTTAGTGTTTAGGACGTTCTGTTCGTGAAGTAAGGAGTTAATCTTTCGGTGCTCATACTGCGTGCTGGGCTCTTTGTGTAATTTTCCTTCTTGGAAGCTGGTAGTAACCTTGTGATTTAAGCATTACCTCATATTGTAATTGGGAAAGCTGTTCATAGAGGTTCCTAGTATTTGCCCAAGATCACACAGAAAGGGGTGGAGAGCATGCTTTTCCATTATGTCCACATCATTAGCTTTATAGATTTATTGTAGTAATTGTTGTGCTTTCAACAAAATATATGAGATGGGTGTATCAATAACTTGAAAGTTGATTTTTAAACTTGTTTTTAACAGCTTGGTTTTAAGTTGTACATGCTGTTACGCTTTTAGGTGTTTTTAAATGATAGCTTGCTGTTTGCTGTAAATAAGGTTTATTAAACATTACTTGAAATCATGGCATATGTCACATCATTTAAGCAAATAATGAAACTGTATTTTGTTTCCGTAAAGTGTTAGCCTTATTTATTCCAATCTTAATTTGTTTCAGTGTTAACTTATGAAGCTTATTAATAGTGCCCTTATGTGTTGTTTATTTAATAAACTAATAAAATGGGTTCCATATCCAGTTTTCTTCATGTTTTAAAGGTATTTGCTTACCAAGAATGTCTAAGCTATTTTCACATTGTATTCAGTAGTGCTATTGTCTTGAAAGCCATTGTTCTGCCATTATCTTCTGTTTTAAATTGTAATTATTTATTCTTAAAGGAGCTATAATTTGAGGCTTGGTGTTTATGTTCTTCTTGCAAATGAGATCTTTTTAATTTTCATACCTAAATTTTTGACTTTCTAGTTTTCATTTACTAGTACTAGTTAATTCCAAGAGTAGAAACACAATTACTAACTATAAAATATTTTTCTTGTTTTTTTTTTTTTTTTTTAATATTGGGGATTAAAGTCAGGGGCTCTTTGCCACTGAGTTACAGCCCCAAGCTCCCTTCCTTTTTTTTTGGAGACTGGGTCTCTAAGTTGATGGGACTGGCTTTGAACTTGGAATCATCCTACCTCAGCCTCCTGAGTCACTGAAATTACAGCCTAATTTTAAAATCTTTTAAAAGAAATTCAAATTATCTTTGAAATCATGTTTGCCAAAAGAAGGAATTTTGGCAATTTCTAAAATGGAGTTTTAGAAACAAAACAGAGTATAGTCACACATGCTGTAGACTGTATTCTGATTTGTTAAATTATTTTCTATTTTATGCATTACTTCATGAGTATTTCATTATTATTTAGTTCATAGATAAGCTTATTGACATTTCATCATATTTTGTATGGTAGTGTGCAGAATACATTTGGTTCTGGCTAAGCTAACACATAGCATATACATGCAAATTATAAATTCACTTGGGTAGGAAAATAATAATCTTCCTCAATTTAAAACACCCAAGTACTATCTTAAATTAAAATTAAAATTTTGTTTCCTTAAGTCCATTGGTATTTTGATTTTTGAGTGGTAGATGTAAATGAACAGCTTTAGAAAAGTTTATTGAAATTGTAATTTTCCTCTTTTATTATAGATCTCATGCCTTCATTCATCCGGCATGGTCCAACAATTCCAAGACGAACTGATATCTGTCTTCCAGATTCAAGCTCTAATGCTTTTTCAGCTTCTGGAGATGGAGTAGTTTCAAGAAACCAGAGTTTTCTTAGAACTCCAATTCAAAGAACACCTCATGAAATAATGAGAAGAGAAAGCAACAGATTATCTGCACCTTCTTATCTTGCCAGGAGTTTAGCAGATGTACCTAGGGAGTATGGCTCATCTCAGTCATTTTTGACAGAAGTTAATTTTACTGTTGAAAATGGAGACTCTGGTTCCCGATATTATTACTCCGATAATTTTTTTGATGGTCAGAGAAGGCGTCCACTTGGAGATCGTGCACATGAAGACTACAGATATTATGAGTACAATCATGATCTCTTCCAAAGAATGCCACAGAATCAGGGGAGGCATGCTTCAGGTAACTTAATGTTATAGATACACATTAGTTTACACTGATACTATATTAGTTTATACTATATTAGTTTATACATGCTTCAGGTAACTAATGTTATAGATACTATATTAGTTTATATTGAAATTGACATTTCAATATAAAAGATGCTCTTTTGGATTTTCCTGGGAAGCCAACAAATAACTCTTAGAGAAGTTTTTTCCATTTCCCATTTTGTCAGTCTTAATTCTTCCTGCTTCCAAGTAGTTACCAAACTATACTGAATGACAGAATTATTGTGTCCATTTATTTTATTTTATTTATTAAATACTTTTTTAGCTGTAGGTGGACTTTTATTTATTTTATATGTGGTGCTGAGAATTGAACCCAGGGCCTCACACATGCTAGGCAAGTGCTTTACCTGAGCTACAACCCCAGCCCTGTGTCCATTTATTTTATTAATTGATGTTATATTAAAGTTTATTAACTTGGTACTTATCTCAAGACCATCTAGACTATTAATTTCTTAAAACATGGAAAATTTAATGTGTCTAGTTGGGTCAAATTTAGATTTAGGTTTGGTAGAATAGGAAAGTTAGTTCTTTAGACAAGCAGGACTTAAACCTGGGAAAGGAAAAGAGGATAGGAAGAATTGAGTATGATGATAACCTGGGCAACTACATTATTTCATGAGACCTAGCACTGTTTCTTTGAACATAATTTTTCATAACCCAGTAACTTGCCAAGTTGATCAGAAATACTTATTATCAAATGGTTAATTATGTGTCAAAAATCTATTTTTGTTCTTTTTGTAATGGGCAAAAAATATTAATCATAGAGTTAAGGAAAAATGCTACTTTTCTTAACTCCTGACTTCTTCGAGGATCGGAAGATATTGGGGAAATGTTACAGTTCTATTTTATCCCTAAAGTACTGGATTACACAATATAAACTGATGCAAACAAAATTAAACTTTTCTCATCTGATTATTTTTTTCCTACCTAGTAAGTTGTAGTCTTTAAATTTGGCAGGATAAAGATAATTTGTGCAACAGATATATTTTTTTAACCTATATAACTTCAAATAAGCTGACTTAGTAGTTTGGAGTATGAGTATTTTTATTATAGGAAAAACTGTATTCACTTACATATCTCTCATTTTCCTTAACCATCTTGGAGTACCTTATTTGGGGAAACAAAATCAACAGTCACAGAAATGTTTATTGTTATATTTTGTGGTCCTGACTGATAGAGAGTCAGAAGAGAGATCAGTGTAGGCTGGAGTACTTTGAAGAATGATTCATAGAGGAGGTAAAGTTTAAACTGGGCTTTGGGCTTGGACTTTAGATAAATAGAGCAGAAGAAATGGGCTGGAGTTGATGTAATTTGACTTTGTTTGAAGAAATAAAATGTACGATGAAGATTTGTGGTCCCATAGCTTGCTTAGACTTGAGTCAAGCAGAAACCATTAATTGGTTCTTCAAAAAGACAAATGATTTTATGAAAGCAGTGTTTAAAAGATTAATTTTGCAACAATATTTAGCATGAATTAAGGTAGCTCCCTAGAGAAAAGAGAATTTAAGTACCAGTGTCAATGGAGAGAAAGCAGATCTAGGATGCTTTTTGAAAGAAGAATGATCTTATGGGTTTGGGAAAAAGTAAATCACTAGAGTTTTGAAAATTGGTGAATGGTGAAATAGTTGGTAAGAGCAGCTTATTTTATGAAAGCTGACAGTGTAGTCTCATTGGAACGTTAAATAGTAAAGGTTTTTCTGGGCATGTTGAAGTACTGTCAAGAGCCTGGATGAATGTCTTTTGATTTTAAAGACTTAGGTTAAAGGATTAAGATAGTAGCATAGAAGAATTACAAGTTATTTGTAATATGCAGTTCTAAACCTCAGAAATAACTTGTTATCCAACTAAAATAAATTTAAGAAATAAAGCTCATTTATATTTTCTTTTAGAGTATTAACTGCTTATTATAGAAAATTTACAAAATGCAGAAAAGTAAAGTATTCATTTACCAGAGATTCTTAGTTATTTTCTTTTCTTCATCTTTCTCTAGAAGAAATGCTTTAAAAAAAAATTGTTGTGATTATACTCTGAATAGTTTTGTGTCCTTGGTTTTTACTTAAGTTGAATTTCTTAATGTTCTACATTTTTTATGGGTGCATTTAATAATAAATAATAATATATCACTATGGTTTATGTTCAGTGGTTAATATTTTGAGTAAATTAATGAGGACTTGCTTTGAACATTTGGAAAAGGGAAAAGTGGGGCACTGCCAAATTGGGACTTGGCTGCAAAGGAGGTTTGAGAGGGAAGAGTCACATATGATTGGCATAGCACCTGACAGCATAAGAGTTGCTTAAAAATATAAATGGTTGAATGAATGTATGAATCCAGAGGTTTCAAACCTGGAAACATAAGTTTTTGTTAGCTGAGGGGGAGCAGGTATAATAGGTGTGTTTATTCTTAATATATTTGTTGCTCTTTGCCCTCACCTTTCCCATTTCTATAACTGCAAACATTACTAATAGCTCACAAAGGTTGAACATCCCTGTTTTAGTCACCTTTTACGTTGCTGTGACCAAAATACCTGACAAGAACAACTTACAGCAGGACAGATTTGTTTGGAGCTCTTCTTTTCAGAGGTTTCAATCTGAGGAGGACTAACTCCATTGCTCTGGGCCCCAGGTGAAGTAACACATCATAGGGGAAGGGCCCAGTGGAGGAAAGCTGTTCTGCTCTTGGCAGGGTCAGGAAGCAGAGAGAGCAGTAGTGGGGAGGAGGCTACAGAAAAGATACACCCTTCCAGGGCACAACCCCAGTGATCCACCTCCTCTGGTCATACCTCACATGCCTACAGTTACCACCTAGTCATTCAAACTAGGATGGAGTGATTAGGATATGGCTCGCATATTCCAATCATTCACCTCTGAACATTCCTGCATTAATACTGGACCTTTTGGGGAACACTTCATATCCAAACTATAATACGAAAATTGGAAATATTCAGATATCTGAAATTTCTTGAACACAGACATGATGCCACACGTGTAAAACTTCTACACTTAATCTCACTCTACAGGTGGCAATCAGACCTGCAGGTGCATTAAAAATATTGTATAAAATTACCTTCCAGCTGTATGTATAACGTATGTCTGAAACATACATGAATTCTGTGTTTAGGCTTGGATTCCACCCCGAAATACCTCATTATGTGTATGCAAATATTCCAAAATCCCCACCTCACCCCCAAAAATTCAAAATTGGAAACACTTCTGGTTTCCTAAACATTTTTGATAAGGATACTCTACCTATAATACTCTTCTACTTGAACCTTTCATATGTAAGTATGAAGAATTAGTAACACAAGGTTAAAATATTGTTTTAAAATTCTGATTTATAAAATGCCATTGAGGAAATATTCTAAATCTTGGTGGATCCTCTCATAGGAACAATCTGACATGGTTTAAAGACAAATTTTAAAGCAACTTTATTTTAGACATAAAGTAAAGGTTAACTGGTTAAATTAAAGAATGTCATTTAAAAAAATAAGATCTGATTTCATGGAATAGCCAGATCTGCTTTTAATGACAGTAGGCTTCTATGTTCTCATACCCCAGGCCCTTTAATATCATATTGCATTACAGAAAGTTCCAGCTATTTGAAGAATCTTTTGTAATAAAATATCCTCCTCTCCCCCAAAAAATTGTTTTTAAAGATAAACATTTATTATAGCAATCATACATTGCTTAAGAAACTTCATTTAATAACATTAATGTATATCAGGGCAGTATGGATTTAATCTCTGTTTTTTTTTTTTAAAGAAAATAGTACTTTTTTGAAGGAATTCCTTAAGTTATGGGGAAAGATTAACAATTATTAATCAAATGGAAAAACCTACTATCTGTCTTTTCCAGAAGGGAAAAATCTGTTTATGAAACAATAACAGAACATTTTAAATTCATCTTGAAAAGATCTTAAAGTTATATTTTCAAGATTTAATCTGGTTAGGGCTCAAGGAATTTGAAGAGAAAGGAGAAAGTAAATTTGTGGGAGAGAAGGGCTGAGCTGTTGACAGTGTGTTTTTATAAGCAATAAAATTATTACTAATGTAATAAGCATAAGAAGAATGGAAAAATTGTTTTGAATGGCTTAATAATAGAAGTAATTTCTGCCCATAAGTTTTTACTTAGACTTGCAGGAAATGCCTTCTCTCAAAGGCACAAATACATTTTCTTGTATTTAGCAGGGGCGCAAAAACAAGTTGTATAGTATCTTAATGAGTTTTAGAGGGCTTGGGAATTCATCAATTAGCTGTGATATTTGACCTTTAACGTTCTTGGCCAACATGCCAATCTGGCACTTACAGTATGTACCACAGGAAGGAATGCTGCTATTAACAGGAAGTCTTTAGTTGGAATACTAAAAGCAGATTGAATTTCTTTGTTTTGCACTTAAATAATTTAGTTCCATGCAATTTTAAATAAAAAATTTAAAAAATATTTTTTGAAGTTTTAAAGGTCACAGAATTGTATTATTTTAAAAATCAAACTAAAAAGTGTTAGGTTTACAAAATAGTGGATATATTTACTCTAGTAAACATGTAAATATGTAGTTAACCAGAATCATTTTTTGAGGAGAGGTTGATAATCTTTAGAGATACTTTCTCTGTAATTACTTTGCATAGGAACAGATAAAACAGTTTGGTTCAATACTGAGGTCTTTTTATCAACATCCTAATTGTAACACTGGCCGTAATGTTTAGTAGTTACTACTGTGGACCTTGTGGAACTTCATTAGAGTTCCAGATTCCATTTTTTTTTCTCTGTAGGTAGTACAAAACCAGAATTTTTTTGACTTATTTATAAATGTAGGTCTCATAAGTATTTTTCTTCTTCTATGAGGTTAAGTTTTTTTGAAGATATTTCAGTGAAAGATTAATTAAGACAATGCTTTCTTCATCTTTAGAAAATCATGTAATTAGCTTGCAGTGTTTTACTTTATATTAATGGAAAATGTTTGTGCAGCTATTTCCTGCAAATGGAAGCTATTTTGAGGATTATTTATAAACGCTCCTTAGTCTTTACTGGGATTAACTGAAATTGTAGAAACACTGATTTTTTTTCTTGTAGCACAGAAACGGAAGTTCTCATTTTTCTCTGCTGACTTAGTTCAAATTTGGTAGCTCACTTTTTCTGTTATTAGTTACTGTAATATTTTTTTGAAGAGCTATAGATAACCTTTGTTGCTAAGATTATATGGTTAATAATAAGTTTGTCATTTGATCTTATATTATTTGTGTGGCATCTTTGGTAAAATAATTTACTTGAACCTTTGTTTCCTTGTCTGTAAATTGGTTGTAATAATATCACCTCACAGAGCTTTCTTTGCTGGAATACTTCATAGGTGGTGATGTATAGATTGTATTGCATTGGTTCCAGAGACACAGAATGACTAATTTCTCTTTTTGTGATATTAAGATTGATCATGTACACAAATAAACAAGCAAATAAAAAACATTGATCATGGGTTCAGATGTCAGTGGGATTAATCAATTTATCAAGAAGTTCTCCATCAGCCTTTTTCTTTCCAAGTATTTTTTTTTTAGCTGTCAGTGGACCTTTTACTTTTATTTATATATGGTGCCAAGAATCAAACCAGGGCCTCACACATGCTAGACAAGCGCTCTACCACTGAGCCACAACCCCAGACCTTCATCAGCCTTTTTTTCTATGGCTGCCATTAGTGATAATTAACTAGATACAGATTTCATTAGGTGCTAAAAATTGTGATTTTCAAATTCATTTATTTCTTCTGTATTAATGGAATTATATAATAATGAACTTCCGTTTATCAGTTATTTGGTTGCTGTTCATTTAGGAAAGATGAAACAAGCACTAGATCTTTGCATTCATTTACTATTTTCAGAATAATGAAATGGAACCCTAGTCACTTCTAGAGGTGATTAATGAGTTTTTATTTTCGGTGTCATTATGGACTCATGGATTTTTAAAATTTTAGTTCCGAGCTTTATTTGGATTTTGGATTTAACTAGTTTTTCATTAATATCCATTTTCTGTTCCAGGGTCTAATCCAAAATATCGCATTTCATTTAACTGATGCCTCCTTAGTCGTCTTGGGTTCTCTGCTAATTTCTCAGTCTTGTTTTTCATGACCTGGACAGTTTTGAAAAGAGTACATGTCAGATGTTTTGTAGGATGTTTCTTGAGTTGGATTTTGTCTGATATTTTTCTCATAATTAGACTGAACTTAATAGTTTTTGGAAAGCGTGCATATATCTTGTACAAGAAGGTACATGATACCCTTAATGACATTACTGGTAAGTTAACTTTTATCACTGAAAGTTTATCAGGCTTCTCTACTGTATAGTTACTATTTTCCCCTTTCCATATTCTATTCTTTTGACAGGAGTAACCTACTTAACTCTTAAGAGGGGTAGGTGGGTTGAGCTTTACCTCCTGGAATGGGGAATATGCAGAATTCTATGAATATCTACATATTTTTCAGTGAAGAAGTTTTGTCTCTTATTTATTCTATAGTTCCTACCATATAGACTCCCATGTATTGTTATTTATATGCTTTGGTTTATAATCTATTATTAAGTCATTTGCTTTATTGTGCAAATTGTTTCAACTCTGGCCATAAGGAATTCTTTCAGTATGGCTCTCCATCTTTTTTTTTTTTTTTTTTTTAAGTAGTACCTTATTTTTTGATTACATGTTACTTTTTATGTTGTGTTGTATTTTCCCTGCCATAAAACCTTGAATCAACCTAGGATCAGTCATTTCCCCAAAGTGAACTTTGGACTTTAAGATTTGTTTTTCAATTAATTACTATGGTTATTGTTTTGATGTTTAAATTGTACCTTCTTTGGCCACTGGAATCCATTCAGGGTTAGTTCCCATTGTTTGCACTTTGCTTTCTAATGTGAGTTTATGTTCGGGCTCATTTTATGTATTTCCTATGTCAGCTCTGGAACCAATCACTTATCCAAGGATCACTGGTTCCTTTTAGTAGGGAAGTAGTATATGGGGATCACACACTTTTACTCTTTACTACTGGGTGGATTTTTGTTTCTAGACCTTTTTAATGGACATGTCTAGGAAATGTGTTTTTTGGAAACAATTTTATCATGAGTTTTTACTGTCGGGAATTTAAATTTAAGATTTCAAGTTTTTACTTTTGCTTTCTTAAAAAACATTTTAATTGTCATAAAATACGCATAACATACAGTTTGCCATCTTAAGCATTTTTATATGTATAGTTCTATAGCAAGTATGTTCACATTGTGCTACCACACTTTTTACTTTTTTTCATACTGGAAATCTGGTTTCTCTGGACAAGTATAAAACCATTCATTTGCTTTATATTACATAACTCATTTTTAAAATAGTACTATTAAGATAGTATTTATCATCATGACTGCTGAATAAAACAGAATTATTATTTCTATTATTTTTAGCTTAAGGTATTTCCCAGTCAGGAAGTACAATTATTGTGTTTAAAATTCACTTTGAATAATTTTGTCAAGTATGGCTAAGCCACTTGACATACACTTTGATTAGTTTGTTTCATTTTATGTTCCTACTGAAGGGATTGCTTCTTCTAAATTTTGATTTAATTTTGTTTATAGGACATCTAGAAGATTCCAGAACCAAAGCTATGAAACAAATTCATTTAGAAAATTACTTCTGTCCCTGTCCCCTTCTGCTTTGTTTGTTCCCTTCCTCCCCCATAAATAAGCATTTTCATTAATTTTGTTGTATCTTTCCATTGTAACATTTTATGAGAATAATTACAAATCTGTCTTTATTTATACTCATCCTCCTTTTATATATATTGCTAGTTATCTGTTGCTGTTTAACATGTCGTTCCCAATCTCAGTGGCACAACAAACATTTATCATTTCAATTTATGTGGGTCAGTATGTAAATAGTATCTTAGCTGGGTAATTCTGACTCAGGTCTCATGAAGTTGCAGTTCAGATGTCAGCTGGGGCTGTAGTTGTCTGAAGTCTTTGCCAGGACTGTAAGA
The DNA here is from genome assembly GCF_001458135.2 of Marmota marmota marmota. Classification (NCBI taxonomy): domain Eukaryota; kingdom Metazoa; phylum Chordata; class Mammalia; order Rodentia; family Sciuridae; genus Marmota; species Marmota marmota. The sequence continues at coordinate 10,674,073 of NW_025999900.1, forward strand.
TTAATATAAGGCTATTAACAGGAGGCGTCAGCTCTGGTTCAAGGCTTCATTCAGTTCCTCACTGCATGGGCTTTTCTTGACAGCTGGCTTCCCCCAGAATGAGTAATCAAACAAAGAGCAAGTGATCTTGACCAGGACAGAAGCTGCAGGGTATTTTATATCCTAATATCATAAGTCACATGCCATCCTTTCTGCCATAAACTATTGCTCACACCAGCAAGGGGTGAATGAATATTAGGGGGACAGGGATCCTGGGCCAAGGGCCACTCTGTGGGCTACGTACCACATATGTATAAGCTAGTATGTAATGCAGATTCTTTTTTCACATAATATTTCCTGAATATTACTCTAGGGCAGTAAAAAGAAATCATCATCATTCATTTTTAATGCAAAATATAGTATTCTTGTCTGGTCCTTGAATATAATCACAATCACCCAGTATCCTAAGAGTTGAGACTTAGATTATTTTTAGCCTTACATTACTATAGATAATGCTCCGATGACTAGCCTTATGCATTTGCTATTTTTGTGTGCTTTGTATTTAAGTGAATACACAGTTTTTAAAACCACCTGCCAATAACCTTATATATAACCTGCCAATAAACTTAGGCATCCTCCTTTAGAATCTTAGAATTTGAATTGAAGCTTTCGCCTTAATTTTAAAGTTTTTTTCTGAATTATTTTTTGCTATTAGTGTTTTCATATACATAGCAATATAGTTGACAGACACACTACCTTTCTGATCTGGGCAAGGGATCCTTACTTGTTAACGTATTTAGGATTGCCAGTATAATTTCAGAACATATGAAAAATGTTTCTTTTTCTATTCCTTTGCCTTAGTTTCTAGCCAAGCATAATTTTAAGAACTCCTCAAAGTTAGCTGGAAACCTTTGGACAAACAGATGTTTTGTTCTAGAATGATAGTCTTTCATACCTGAATGGTAACCCACCCAACCTTTTCTTATTTTGAATTTTTAGATGTATTCTAAATTTGGCAGTTGGAGCCTTGTGTGGCTTTTGACATTTTCTGTTGACACACTAAATTTTCATTTGAGTGCTATATCTTTGTATTGTTTAAGGACAAGTATCTAAATTTATATTAAAATTCTGTCTAGGCTATAAACATTATAAATATCTAGGAGTAACAGTAGAATGAACTGGAAACTGTCTTCTTCTCCTTCCTCTCTTATCACTACCACCATTGATTAAACCCAGGGGTTTGTACACATGCTAATGTAAGTACTTCATCACTGAGCTATGTTCATAGCTTTTTGTATTTTGTGTTTAGACTGGGTCTTGCTCAGTTTCTCAGGCTGGCTTCAACCTTGGAATCTTCCAGTCTCAGCTTCTCTAGTAGATGCAGATGGGGGTAGATTTGTGTGTGTGTGTGTGTGTGTGTCTAAAATCAAGTGACCGTATTTGTGCAGGTCTATTTCTAAGCTCTCTATTCACTGGTCTGTGTATATTACCTCCACTAATACCACACTGTCTTCATTAATAGAGGTTATTTATTTAAACAGTTACTGTATACTATATTCCATAAACACTGTTCTAAGGACTTGAATGTGTCTCTGAATAAAACTAGGCTTCCTATCCTGTGGATTTTCCTCTTGAGATCAGAAAAATGATAGTCACTGTGGGATTCTTGTAGGATAAGGAAGAAGATAAAAATTATTTAATAATTGTACAGGTTAAAGTGATTTTTAAAAGGTAAAATACAGTAAGTGGAATCTGGAAACTATAAATTGCCATAGGGTAGTAAGAGTGAATTTCATTGAGACTTTTTGTTTTGGTGGTACTGGGAATTGAAGTCAGGGATGCTCTACCACTGACCTATATCCCCAGCCCTTTATATTCTTTTAAAAAAAATTATATAGTTGTGTCTGGATACAATGCCTTTATTTTATTTATTTTTATATGGTGCTAAAGATCAAACCCAGTGCCTCACACATGCTAGGAAAGTGCTACTGAGCTGCAGCCCCAGCCCATATTTTTTATTTTGAGACAGGGTCTTGCTAAGTTGCCCAGGTTGGCCTTGAACCTGCAATCCTTCTGCCTTAGCCTACCAGATTGCTGGGTTACAGGCAAATGCTACCACATCTGGTGGTCACGGAAACATTTAAGAAAAGACCTGAAGAGAATGAATGAGTGAGCCAAGCAGCTCTCAGAAGAAAAAATGTTCTAGGAAGAATGAACAGTATCTACCATGTTTGAGAAGAGCAAGGAGGTGGGTGTAAAATGTGGGCATAAAAATAGCAGCTTATGTTGGGCTGGAGATGTGGCTCAAGCGGTAGCACGCTCGCCTGGCATGCGTGCGGCCCAGGTTCGATCCTCAGCACCACATACAAACAAAGATGTTGTGTCTGCCGAAAACTAAAAAAAAAAAAAAAAAATTAAAATTCTCTCTCTTTCTCTCTCTCTCTCTCTTTAAAAAAAATAGCAGCTTATGTCAAAGAAGGAATGGAAATCTGATCAACAGTAGACATGAGATATCATTAGAAATAACTTTTACCAAGAAATGATAACAGTAAAGATAACTTGTACACAGAATCAAGGAAAAACTTAACTGAGCACAGCCTCTGTCACTAATCTTACAGATTTAAGATACTGAATTTTAATATGTATAGATTTATGTAATGCCAGCACAGTGAGTATATGGACATTTTCATCACTCCAAAAAATTTCCTTATGCTGCCTCTTTGTAATTCACTTCTGCCCTCACCTTTAGCTTCTAGCAGCCAGTCTTCTGTCCTAGTACATAGTCTTGCCTTTATAAGAGTCTCTCTCATATCTGTTCTTTTGAAGGATATGTAAATTGTTTCCACTTTTATGCAATTATAAGAACAGTCACTGAAAACATCCATATGTGGGTTTTTGTATGAAGGTGCATTTTCATTTCTCTATGGTAAATATTTAGTAATGACATTACTGTATTATATAACAGACTTTATAAGAAGTTTATAAAAGTGACTAAGCTGTTTTCTAGAGTGGTTGTAACATTTTTCCATTCCCACCAGCAGTGCATCAGAACCTGTCAGTTTTGTTTGGCTATTCTCATAGGTGTATACTGTCATCTTATTGTGGTTTTAATTTGCATTTCCCTGGTGTCTGAGCATTTTTCCTCTGCTAATTTACCATCTATATGTCTTCTGTGGTGAAGTGCCTGTCAAAATCTTTTGCCTATTTTTTAAAAAATTGAGTTGTCTTCAAGTTGAGGGGTTTTTCCCCCTCCTTTCAATGTTAGAGTTCAAACCCAGGGCCTTGTGCATGCAAAACACTCTACCACCCAGCCCTTCATGTTGAATTTTGAGAGTCTTTCTGTAGTCTAAGATCTTTTGTGTAATGTATGATTTGCAGTATTTTCTCCCAGTTTATAGTTTGATTTTCCTAACAATGTCTTTCTCAGATGTCTGAGCATTTTAAATTTTGATGAAGTCCAGAGTGTCAGTATTTTTCCTTTATGGATTAAGCTTTTAGTGTCATGGTTCAGAACTCATTGCCTAAGGTCAGAAAGATTTATCTTGTTTTTTTTTTAATTTTTAGAATTCATTCTTTTTAGATATGCATGACAGTAAAGTGTATTTTGACACATTATACATATGGTGTAATCTTGGTTTATCTTCTAATAGTTTTATAGTTTTTTCATTTAGATATATGATTCATTTTGAGTTAGTTTTTGTATAATTCGGGAGGTATGGATTGTGATGAGTACTTGTACATATGAATGTCCTGTTGTTCCAACATCTTTTTTTGGGGGGAAAAATGCCCTTCCTCTGTGAAGTTGCTTTTTTACCTTTTCAAAAAGTCAGTTGACCTTGTATATGTGGGTATGTTCCTGGATTTTTCATCTTGTTCCATCAATCTATTTGTCTGTTCTGTTGTCAGGAGTACACTGCCTGGATTACTGCATTGTATTTATTTATTTATTGGGCAGTGCAGAGGATCAGCTTTATTCTTAATTATTTCAAACCAAACCCAAAATGAGTAGAAGGAGAGAAGTGATAAATAAATAGAGACCAGAAGAATAATACAAAGAATCAATGAAACAAAGAATTGGTTATTTGAAAAAGTAAAAACTGACAAATCTTTAGCTAAGTCAATCAAAAGATAAAGAATACCCAAATAAGTGAAACTAGAGTGAAAAGGGAGACATTGCAACAGATACTACAACTGAAATTCAAAGGATCACATAGGTATTTTTATGATCAAAATACCTGTCATAAACAACTTAGAGGAAGAACAGTTTATTTTGGTTCACAGTTGCATAGATTTCAGTCCATGCTCAGCCACTCCATTACTTTAGGCCTGAGGTGATGCAGAATGTCTGTCCACCTGCTGGCAGCCATGAAGGAGAGGTTTAGTGCCGCAGTCTGGCTGGGCAAAATAACGGGG
>NW_025999900.1:10678486-10702675 GCF_001458135.2 Marmota marmota marmota
TGCTCGGTCTGGGAATGGACAATAGGGCGGGGGGGGGGGGACAAGTAACTTTTGGAGGTCGATACAGCGGGAGCCGCTTTATTACAGGACACAGAAGTATATGTACCCAACTAATTACACATCATTAGATAACTTAATTAACATCATTAGATACAGCAGTCAGTCATTAAGGAATCCTCATCATCCTAATGGCTTGTTGGCGTTACTTCACAAACCACTCCCTCTGGCAAAGTGCCAGGCGCCATCTTGACTTTTTTACGGACCCTAACAGGAGAGAGAGAGAAGGGGAAAAAATAACCTTCCAGGGGCACACCCCCAGTGATGGACTTATTCCATTTAGATATTATTTCCTGCAGTTTGTACTACCTCCTCATATTGCCATCAGATTATGAATCTATCAGTGGATTAATCCACTTATGAGGTCAGAACCCATGATCCAATCACATTCCCAAAGACAAAGGCCCCACTTCTTAACATCGCTGCATTGGGGATCAAACCTTAAACACATGAGCCTTTGGAGAACATTCCAAATCCAAACCATAACAAGTGCAGAATAGAGATCCCAGAAATGAACCAGCTAACTAATTCTTGATTTTATCATTTAATTTCACATTTTATTCTCATTGTTGGTAGAGAAAGGAAGAAATTATCAGTTACACTACTGTATTTTTCTGTTGTTTTTCAGACAGAATTAGGATCCAGATTCTAATTGTTTTAATTGAGGATATGGATCAGAGTCAGAAAAGGTCAACCACAGCTGTTTTGGATTGGGGGCTCCTGTGAAAATGGAAGAAGCAGGATGGGGATTGCCCTTGGAGAGTTTATGTTCTAGGGCTCCCATCCAGGTATCTGAGGATCTCCATGAAGGTCACAGGAGCTCTTCAAAGGGAATGGGGATGTCACAGTCCTGTATATGGTACTCAGCAAGTGGGAGGTCAGCATCATCTTTACAAAAAGGACCTGAGAGGCCCTGTTGTCCTTTTATCTATATCCCAGGTCATGTGTAGCTCCTCTCCGTAAGAACAAGGCAGTGGTTCATTCTTTGGTCTTGTTGGCTTCATGGATAGTCTGGGATAGATAGATCCTACAAACTTATTAGTGTAGGGGAATATTTTTTCCAACTCTTCTTTATACCTCTCTGATTAAGACACTGAGCAGTTGCTTTTGACACTACAAGATTTTTATCCCTCACTCTGAGGTACATTTCACATTCAGGAAATTCCCATTCTTATATAAATTATGCTCCATTTTTGTATAAATATGTCAAAATATGCTCTACATGTATATCTAAAAAGATCAATAAAATTTTTAAAAAATGCCAACTCTTGCAGGAAACTCCAGATTTCCTGGTCACTTCACATTTTAACTAGCCTGAGAGCCTCCCTGGTTCCTGTTCCCCCCCCATCCCTCCTTTAGTACCTGGGTATTTCTGGAAATTTCATTCTAAAGAGCTGCTTTCTCCATTTTTATTCCTGAGTTCTCTTGGGATTCTTTTCACTGCAGTCACAGGGCCTGTTTTGAGGTTTACAGAGAATTAGAACTTATTTTGCCTTAATGGAAACCAGGCGATTCAAGAGGTACTTGAGTATTGAAATATGTTCACTCCTCTCAGCTTCTGGCAGTCTGTCTAGCCCACTGATTCTTGACAGAGGTACCAAAAACATACATTGGAGAGGAAGCCTTATCAACAAATGGTGCTAGGTATCCACGTGTAGAAGATTGAAACTAGACCCATCTATTATCTACAAAAATCAACTCAAAATGAATCAAAGGCCTTAATCTAAGACCTGAAAATTTGAAACTACTAGAAGAAAACAGGGGAAACACTTCAAGATAGTAGCATAGGCAGTGTTTTCCTGGATAGGACTCCAGCATTTCAGGGAACAAAAGCAAGGATTGACAAATGAGAGTACATCAAATTTAAAAGCTTCTGCATTGCAAAGGAAACAACAGAGCAAAGGAGTTTATAGTAGGAGAAAATATTTTCCAGCTTTTCATCTGATAAGAGGATTAATATTCAGAATTTATAAAAGAACTAAAAGAAAAAAATCTTAAGAAAACACGTATCTAATCATAAAAAAAATGGGCAAATGACTTGAATAGACCTTTTCAAGAAAAGTACAAATGGCCCATAAATATCTGAGAAACACTTGTTAGATATAGTTATCAGTGAAATGCAAATCAAAACTACATTGAATTTTCATTTTGCCCCAGCTAGAATGGCTGTCTGTCTGTCTGTCTATGCATCTCTCTATGCTGGTGAGAATGTGGAGAAAAGGAATCCTTATAAACTGGTGATGGGAAGGTAAATTAATACAGCCCTTAGGAGAACAGTGTGGAGGTTCCTCAAAAAATTGAAAATAGAGTTGCCTACCATGTAATCAAGCTGTACTGTTCCAGGGTATATATCTGGAGGAAATGAAAGCATACCAAAAGATATTTGCTCACCCTTGTTTATTTCCAGTACTGTTTACAATAGCCAAAATATGGAATTAGCTGAAGTGCTTGTCAGCAGATGAATGGATAAAGAAAATATGGTGTATATATCCAATGGAGTATTACTGAACCATAAAGAGGAATGTAATCCTGTCATTTGCAAGAAAATAGATGGTACTGGGGGATAACATGTCAAGTGAAATGAGCCAGTCACAGAAGGACATGTGTCTTATGTTTTCTCTCATGTGGTAACTTAAAAAAAAACATACTGATGATCTGAAAATAGAAGAGGGACTATTGGAGGACTTGACTAGGAAGTAGGGGGACAGGAAAAGGATAGAAAGAAGAGTAGGTATCATCAATGCATGATTTGTGTATGTTGTGGAAATGTCACAGTGAAACATAAATTTGCATAATTAATATGTTAATTATATTACACAATTATTTTGACTATTCTGGTTCTTTTATCTTTTGGTATACATTTTAAAGCCCATTTGTCTATTGTCTACCTATGTGTGCAAAAATTCCTTTGATTTTGATTGGAATTATCTTGAACATAAAGATTATTTCTAGATAATTGACATCTTAATTGTCTTGAATTTTCCAGTCCATTAACATAATGGGTCTTCTTGTCATTTCTTTTGTCAGCGCTTTTATAGTTTTCAGCACAGAGATCCTGCATGTTTTGTTAATTTTTTTGTAAATATTTGATTTTGGTACCATGATTGATAAAGAAAATATGGTATATATACCTGATGGAGTGTTATTGAATCATAAAGAAAAATATAATCCTGTCAATTTGCAAGAAAATAGATTGTATCCAAGGATACCATGTTAAGTGAAAATGCTCGCCAGCCACAATAGATCTGAGATATTTAGTCCATTTTTGGAGCCACTTGTTACTTTGATAAGCTTCCTTAATAATTCTAGGGCACAGCCTGATTATTTAAGAAATTATAAACTCGGAATGACTTTATAAGTTTTATTTTTTTTGCTGAAATGTCAAATATTAAATGATAAAAGATTTTCCTTTCTTTGCTTTTGCTTTTGCAGTCTGTGTACTTAAGTAGCTTCTTCACTACTAGTTAAATTTTCATAAGGCCTGATAATGGAAGCCTCAAACTGAAAAACCACACTAACGTCAAAGTCTAGTTCCTCCCTCATTTTGTAATTAAATAATGATATTGGCTAGTTTTATGAAAAACTTTATAATGTCATAATCATAAATTTTAACTGAAGAGATAATTTAATAACTGTTCTTTTCCTTTTTCCCATCAGGTATTGGGAGAGTTGCTGCTACATCTTTAGGAAATTTAACTAACCATGGGTCTGAAGATTTACCCCTTCCTCCTGGCTGGTCTGTGGACTGGACAATGAGAGGGAGAAAATATTATATCGATCATAATACAAACACAACTCATTGGAGCCATCCTCTTGAACGAGAAGGACTTCCTCCTGGATGGGAACGAGTTGAGTCATCAGAATTTGGAACTTATTATGTAGATCACACAAATAAAAAGGCTCAGTACAGACATCCTTGTGCTCCTAGGTAGAGTATCAATTTTATTTTCAACTTTTTGTTTTCAGATTGTCTTGTGTTAGATTTTGGACTTACAGTTTCATCAGAGGTAGGTATCCTGAAACTTGAGATTTAAGTCCTTATTTCTCAAAATTTGTGATAATTTTCTCTGAACTTATGTTTAGTGATGAATGACTTTAATAATTTTAAAAGTACTTTTTGTTTAAACAAGCTCAAAAAGAGGCTCAGTGTTCTTGTAATCAGATTGTTTTAATATGCCAGGATGTTTTTGTTAGATAGTCAGAAGTTGACATAAATAAGTAAAACATCTTTATAAATTCCTGTAAATAATTCATACCTACCTCTACCTCCTTAATCAAAATATTTTTGAATTTTATTCAATTTCAGACATGATTTTATGTAGTGTTGCTTACTGTTCCCAATTAAGAAAGTGAAAATTGAGACTGGACTAAATGTCTCAGATCTATTTAATCAATGTAGCTAATTATTCTATTTTGTCTGATACTGGGATTACCAGTCAATTGATTTGTTGCCACCGTTTTAGCTTTGTGCTAATACTGCAGCCAGTTATCACATGAGCACTTGAAATGTGATTAATCCAAATTGAGATGTGCTGTAAGTGTAAAATACACACTGGATTTCAAAGTACATATAAAGCTAGTAGTAGTTTAGTAATGAGGTGGCAAGTATTTCTCCTTAACTATATTTATAGAACTTCAAGAGCTGAGTCATAAGATTAAAAATGGGTAAAATGTCACCAGCATGTTGATAAATGTTACCTAGTATCATCTTGGATAATACAGGTTTTTGGTTATAGTACTACATTTGTGATTTTTTTTAAGAATCCTTAAAATCATTATGAAAATATATTTTAGTGGTATCACAGAGAAGGCTAAACTTTATCATTGATTCAGCTTTGAAAATCTTTTTTTCCTGTGATTCTCTTTAGTGGCATTTGGTCGGTTTTTTGAATGACAGGTTGTTCTCCCTTCAAAAGAACCAAACCTGGGCTGGAGTTGTGGCTCAGTAGTAGAGCGCTTGCCTACTCAGCACCACATAAAAATAAATAAGTAATTAAAGTTATGTCCATCTACAACTGAAAAAATATATTTAAAAAAGAAAGGAAAAAAGAACCAAACCTGTCATTACCCTTTGCTATCACTAGGTTGCTGAGATATTTGTGGCCCAAATAACCACATTTGAGAGTCTACTTTTTTCTTCATCGGCATTATCCTTACAATATTATAGAATTTTTATGGTTGTCAAAGCATTTTCACAATTAATTAATTTGCTTCTTCCAGCATCTCTGAAGAAAATAGGAGGAAATAAACACTTCTATCAGATCACATAAGTAGTAGTAACAGCAATTTGATTTCTTCTAAATCCTCAGTAGAGCTCTTGGTTGACATTAGCTCATTTAATCTGAGAATAATCATGTGTGGTATGAATTTATTATTTCACTTTTACAAATATAGTAAGCTGGAGCTTAGAGAAGTGAAGCAGTTTTGCCCACATTAATGACTCATAGTGGTCAAGCTGAAGTTTTAAAAACAAGTATATTTGACTTCAGAGCCTCAATTTTCTCTACTGCCAACTTGCAGTGTCAGTGAATGTTTCCCTTTGAACTTACTCATGAAAGAAAAGTTGAAGATAACCACAGTGTGGTGTCTTATTTTAATCCTGGTTTAGAAGCTATGACCCTTTCTGATATACACATAAATTTTTATGTTTGGAGGAAGACTTTTTAAGTCCATGATTTAAAATAGGTTCTAGTCAATTCTAACTCCTATTCCTTCTCTTAAATTGATATTGTATCTGTCCCTGCTATACTACATTTCCCAGTTCTTCCCCTTCCCTCTTTTCAATCAACTGGAGGAAGAAAATCATTTTTTATTTGTAGAGAAGCTATCAACTGTTTCAATATAAATTTACAACTAATTACAAGTTATTAGAGAAATGTATGATTCTAGTTTTAAACCTTTATGTAAAGGCTATAGTTTATCCAATTTTTTTGTAACCTCCTTTGACACTGTCCTTGAAAAGATTAAATACCAGCCAGAAGACATACCCTAAAACTAGCAACACTCCCAATTTTCAAAGGAAGATGGATTTTTCTTCCTCATGGTAAAGAAAAGTTAGTATGGTAAAGAAAGCCATTCCTTGAAAGTAGTCAGTTTGGGCAAGAAGCACACTGAAATATGCAAAATTATTCTTTGTTCTTTATAATTTCTTGCTTAGTTTTAGGATTTGTATCTTAATGAATGTTAATTCTGTTTTCTTAGTGTACCTCGGTATGATCAACCCCCTCCTGTCACTTACCAGCCACAGCAAACTGAAAGAAATCAGTCTCTTCTGGTACCTGCAAATCCTTATCATACTGCAGAAATTCCTGACTGGCTTCAGGTTTATGCACGAGCCCCTGTGAAGTAAGTGAATATATAGCACAGATTTTTTTAAAAAACATTATTTTAGTTATAGATGGACACACAGTATCTTTGTTTATTTTATTAATGTGTTTTTTATGTGGTGCTGAGGCTTGAACACAGTGCCTCACATAAGCACTTTACCACTGAGCCCCAGTCCCCAGCAGAGATTTTTTTTTTTAGGGGTCTCTGAGCTCTTTAACACAAGGAGTGCCATATTTTCTCTTAATAATATTGGGTCTATAAACATCATTTTATTTGAAGAAAGGATAGCAAGAGCTTACAAAACTTGAAAATCATTGATTAGAAATACTAGTTCTTCAAACATTTATTGAATCTTCACTTCTTTGTGTGAAGACTTCTATTAGGGATACAATAAGAAGCTTATGTTCTCATAGGAGATTAACTTGTAAAGTGATGCAGTACTTGTGATAAAAGTAAGGATCCAGGTAAGTGGTAAGTATATGGTTGAAACAAAGTAGGATATTCTGGGAGGTTACGATTTTTTGTTAGGAATTATTAATTTATTTCAAATAAATAAATAAAATCTTAAACTACATGAATAACAAAAGTTATAGGAGACAACTTATATGCAAGTGTCTTCATGTAGGCTAATTGAATATTTCTTGTAGTATCTCTCCAATTTATGTCCACAGGAGTTTCTGATTAAAGAGAACATAAAGTTTTCTATAAAGATATCATTATCTACTAGTAAATTTGCGTATCTCAATTAATTGAATAAAATTGGGAGGCCAAGAAAATATATTTACCTTGTGGTTTTCCATATTATGTTCTTGTTGTTCCTAATACACATACCTGAATTGGACAGAAACGTATTCCAAAGTGTCAAGCATAGGATGTGGCTCATACTACTCAGTATATGCTTCTTTTCACTTTTTAAAAAGCCTTATTATTTTTTTTAATTAGATAGACAATTCTTTTGGATTAAAATGGTAAATCAGTTATCAAAGAACCATTGGATAGGACATATTATAAATGGTTACTAAAAGCTGGGCATGGTGGTGCATGCTTGTAATCCCAGCAACTCTGGAGGCTGAGGCAGGAACATTACAAGTTCAAGGCCAGCCTCAGCAACTAAGTGAGGCCTTAAGCAACTTGGTGAGGCCCTGTCTTAAATAAAAAGGGCTAGGGGCATGGCTCAGTGGCAGAGTACTTCTAGGTCCAATCCTTAGTACCCGCCCCCCCCCAAAAAGTTACTAAAAATAAATTTGCTAGAAGTTGCAGTCAGAGCTTCCTGTTATGTCTATGCTACAATAGTTTGAGAGAAATAACTTTAATATCATATACCAATATGATATTATGTGACTTGCTTTAGTTTATGTTCTTTGTCTAATCTTAAAGGATATTAACATTTAAAACTACTACTCTAAAGCTTTTTGGTTTGTAGTTGTCTGCTTTTCTCAACTTTTTTGGACATTAAATGCTTTTGCAAAAGATAAAAAGCCTTTTTAGGTTTGTTTGTTTTTTCATCTTTAAAATGAGAACATTTAATTAGAGTGTTGTCTCTGGATCTCAAAGTATAGTAATTGGTTGCATAGTTCAATCTCAGCATATGATTCACCTGTATTGAAAAAGAGCTAAAGATACATGTAAATAAATCTTTCAAGAGTTCTTTACCGTATTGTGGAGTCTTCTACCTTCTACTTGTTTTCTCATTTTTGAAAACTGTTTATTCTTTCTTGAGTTTTTCAATAGTAGGTTTTGCATTGAATTCCTCAGGAATTCTTAGCTAATGATGGTTTCTCTTCATTCCTCCTGTGTTTGTTCCTTGTATGCTGTTGTGAACATAATTCCTCTACTAGATCTATTAACATTAGTAACAAACATGACTTTGCCCCTTTTTGTGCATTATCATTTGCAAGCACAGTGTGGTCTGAAATATCCTTAAGTTGCTGACAGTTAACTCTGAATAAACTTACAAATACCACAGAATGCATTTTTCAGAGAAAAATTACATAGCTATCTATTTGAAATTGATGTTCATGGTTTAATATTAGTATTAGAATAATGGATACTTAAATGAGCATTCTTTAACTTGAAGTGAAATATTTTTCTCCCTTTCCTAAAAAATAGTTTATTTAGAGCTGGGTGTGGTGCATGCACCTGTAGTCCCAGCTACTCTGGATACTGAAGCAAAAGGATTGCTAGAGCTCAAGAGTTCAAGACCAACCTGGGCAACTTGTTGGAAACCTGACTCAAAAAGAAAGAAAAAAAATATATTGTTTTTAAATAGGAAGTTGATAACTCATTTATCTTTATAAAGTTTATAGTTTGTTTAGTTATAATGTAGTTAATGTTTATAAAAGACTAGTTTATTGCAATAAATACATGTTTATGCACATGTTGTGAATATTATGTTTTAAAACAGATATGACCACATTCTGAAATGGGAACTCTTCCAGCTGGCTGACCTGGATACATACCAGGGAATGCTAAAGTTGCTCTTCATGAAAGAACTGGAACAGATTGTTAAAATGTATGAAGCTTATAGACAGGCTCTTCTCACTGAGCTTGAAAACCGCAAGCAGAGACAGCAGTGGTATGCCCAGCAACATGGCAAGAATTTTTAAGTTAACCTTTTAAGAATAAAATTTAATTTTTATAAGGGCTTTAAAATATTTTCACAGTTGAAAAAACTGCAAACAAATACTTCGGTTAATAAAGGCAGCTTACTTTTGGGAAGTTCTAATTTTACATATATTTTGTTATTAGAAATTTTCTTTTATTGAACAAAAGAAATGAATTTATTATTTTAAGAGTCAACATGATATGCTTTCAAATATTGCATATTAGGAAATTGCTTTGAATAATCTTGATGGAGAAATATGCAGAAAAAAATGTTACCATCGGATATTTAAAAGGAAATGATCACTTGGTAACTCCTTATAGCAGCAGTATCTTTCTTTAAGAAAGAGAAACTATGCAGTATTTTAAAAAGATGTTTATTGCTTTAGTGTGGAATGTTGTCCGAGTTGGATGATTTAAATTTTACCATGGTATAGTTCAAAATATAAAATAAGATTTGGAATCTTTATTGTGATAAATTCTGTCTATGGCCCCCCCACACATACACAGCTAAATGTAAGGAACCCTTTTGAAGCATGTTGAGAAAAATCTTTTCAGGAATAAATTTAAGCAAGAAGCTTTAGCCTGTGTGGGGAAGGTATGTGCATCCCTCAAAAGTTGCTACTTGGTTTCATCCAGAGCTCTTAGTTGGATTTAGCATGGCTCTGATGAGACAGTGTAGGGTTCCAGACGGCATAGTGCACTGCCTTCTGACAGACTGGGTTAAGCTGCCAAAAATGACAATCAGGGATTCAATAAGAAATCTTAGTCATTAAACCAATTTTATATTACCTTTTTTATCTTCTAAGTGTTTGTTACAAAACTTTATATATTTCCCTCCCATTTTCCTCCTGGTTTAATAGTTAAGACATTGTTCATAATTAGCACAGTAATTTGATTATAGACAAATTTATGATACTTCTAGCCTGTAAATCTCTAGAATTCTGTGAATTTCATAGCTCTTTAGATACCTGTATTGTAAATATGTAAATATATTTTTAGTTTAGATAGTCTTCCAAAATACAAGCACTCCTAGTTAGATATCAGTTTGAGTTATTGATAAAATGTTAAGTGTTTGATTTTATATAACAAGCTTATTAAATATATTTTTGTGGAAACTAAATGTGTGGTGTTTGAATCCATATTTTAGACATAAATATGATTGGTTTTTCCAATCAGAAGATCCATACTTCAAAGAAGCAATATAATGAAAGGTGTGTTGAAAAATTAAAAGTATGGCAAGTGGAATTTTTTTAATAAGAAAAGATAATTTACTGAGCTGTTATCAAATTTTTCCAATATGTAAGCTGATATATCTTATGAACTTATGCAACCTCCTATCTTAATTATTTCTTGTCACTTAGCCACTTATAAGACAAAGTCCGTTTGGACTTTGTAGATAAGAGCCATGAAGGATTCCTGGCTGCCCAACTTTGCAGGAATCCTAGCTGCTGCTCCCACGCAGGACACCCAGCCACTGCCCACGCACAGAACCTCCAGCTGCGACTCCTGTGTGGACCCCCATCTACCAACATGGGGCTCCCCCATCGCCTCTGTCTTGGGACACTGTAACCACTTCCATAGTCCCCTACATGCGGTAGCCTGTACCTGGGAACACCGAACAGGGTCTGGAGATAGCCGCCAACACTGAACGCCACAAAGCTGCATCTCTGAACATGCAGCCTAACACCACTGCCAGGCCCCACCCAACCCAACACCCTATCACTGAAAGCAGCTGCTTTCATCTTGGGACACCTTTGTCAACATCTTTAATTGGGGCAACTCCCAGCTTGGGACACCGGCAGGGGATTAGAAGCAAAATCAAGGTACTATAGTCCACAACTTCCTCCTCCTCCTGGCAGCAGCTAACCTAGCACAGTGCTTGCAGCTACATGGCTGTCTATAGCTCGAAAAACCTGGTCTTGAACTGCCCAATACAAAACAGCTCTCTGCGACAGGTGCGCAGCCCTCAGCGCATAGCCCACAAGACCACCAGTGAGAAAGGTTCCTGATTGATTGGGAAATAGAAGGGGAGGAGGTGAGTGAGATAGTTTAGATACTAAATTAGAGACCAGGAATTGTGAGATCTACAGGTGATATAACGAGATAAGACCAGGTGCCCACATCACACAAGCGGGCCCCAAAGGAGATCCTTGGGGTGCAGTCTCCCATTGGGGACTGGCAAGTGCTATATCCCAGCCTTCAGGAGCGCAGCTCCCTAGACCAAACCTCCCACCCTAATGCTGACCTTCACCTGAGGGTGGAGATAACCAGCAAACAACAAACAACCCCACCTATTGGATGAGAAGGGAAGCAGGAAAGACTGATCTCCAATAAACACAAACTTGTATCTTCCTTCGAGGACTTTTTTTTTCCTCTTTCTCTTCTCCCACCTTCACATCCCCGACATTTGTGAAACCAAGTACTTTTCATGAATTAGGCTACTGAGGAATGAATAGTATATTATGGTTGTGCTTTATATTCTTTTATCTCCTATTTTTAAATATTTCATTTTTCTTAATTTTTGTATTTGTTTTCTGTACTTTATTGTCTTCTCACTTGTCTCCCCAAAATCACTCTTTTCTCCTACTACTAACCAACATCTTTAGATTCCACTTTCATACTTCCTAAGATCTAACAACTCTGTATCCTCACCTCCTACCCCCTCAACACCACATCTTACACATCACTCCCAGTTCTTTTTCCACCATCAGAAACTGTAGACCCTTTTGCAAACCTACTGTTTATATTGTAGATAATAATTGAACTCTCCATTTTTGTATATTGTGACAAAACCGTAAATGTTTTAATAGCAGCTATTTGGTTTAAGGCTACATATTGTTTGTATTAGAACCTGTTAATATTGTTCTCCCCCTTAAAGGACAGGGATTGGAACCCTGCAGGAACACTATATGCCTACAGGGTAAAAACAATAACGCAGTGGATCTAAAAGGAAGACACATGAACAACATGAAAGAACAAGGGAAGAAAGTGCCCCAAACAAACCAAGATACCACATTATTAGAATCCATGGCCAGCACAACAGAAGAAATAACAGAGAAGTAGTTCAGAATATACATAATTAAAATGTTCTGTGAATTAAATGATGATATAAGAGCAAATACAGGCAGCAAAAGATCATTTCAATAAAGAGCTACATAAGCAAATAAAGAAGGCAAAGATTACTTCAATAAGGAGATAGAGGTTCTGAAAAAAAAAACCCAAACAGAAATCCTTGAAATAAAAGAAGCAAAGAACCAAATTAAAAACTCAATAGAAAGCACCACGAACAGATGAGATGGAAGATAACAGGACCTCAGACAATGAAGACAAAATATATAATCTTGAAAAGAATGTTGACCAAACATTAAAGATGGTGAGAAACCATGCGCAGAACATTCAAGAATTATGGGATAACATAAAAAGACCAAATTTAAGAATTATTGGGATAGAGGAAGGCACAGAGTCCCAAACCAAAGGATTGAACAATCAATCAATATCAGAAAATTTTCCAAACATGAGAATGAATTGAAAAATCAAATACACGAGGCTTACCGGTCATCAAATGTATAAAATCACAACAGGTCCACACTAAGGCACATTATAATGAAAATGCCTAGCATACAGAATAGGAGAGAATTTTAAAAGCCACAAGAGAAAGGAATCCTCTGCAGATTTCTCAACCCAGACCCTGAAAGCTAGAAGATACTGGAACAATATATACCAAGCCCTGAAAGCAAATTGATGCCAACCAAGAATCTTATATCCAGCAAAAGTAAACTTTAGGTTTGATGACAAAATGAAAACCTTCCATGATAAACAAAAGAATTTACAACTAGAAAGACTGCACTACAGAATATCCTCAGCAAAATATTCCATGAGGAAATGAAAATCAGCAAAGGGAGGTATTACACTAAAGGAAAAACAAATCAAGGGAGAAACCAAGTCTAGGTAAATCCCGAATATAGGGAGGGGCTGGGGTTGTGGCTCAAGTGGTAGAGTGCTCGCCTAGCACACGTGAGGCACTGGGTTCGATCCTCAGCACCACATAAAAATGTTGTGTCCACCTAAAACTAAAAACTTAATGTTTAAAAAAAAATACAAAAATACCAGGTTTACAAATCATGTCTCAATAATAACCATGAATGTTAATGGTCTAAGCTCATCAATCAAAAGAGACTGGCAGATTGGATAACAAAACAAAACAAAAACCCAACAATATGCTGCCCTCAAGAGACACACAGAAAAAGACATCCACAGACTGAAGGTGAAAGGTTGGGAAAAAATATGACTACTCACATGGGCTGCAGATACAAGCAGGAGTCCATCCTCATATCAAATAAAGTAGACTTCAAGCCAAAGTTAATCAAAAGGGATAAAGAATGACATTTCATACTGCTTAAGGGAACCATATATCAATAAGACATAACAATTAAAATATATATGCCCCAAACAATGGAGCATCTATGTTCATCAAACTCTTCTCAAGAGTCAAATAGACCACAACAAAATAATTCTGGATGACTTTAACATACCTCTTTCACCACTGGACAGTTCTTCTAAACAAAGAAACTGTAAAACTCAATAATACAATCAATAACTTAACAGACATATAGAATATTTCATCCATGAACGAGTGAATTCACTTTCTTCTCGGCAGCACATGGATTCTTCTCTAAAATAGACCATATATTATGCCACAGAGCAACTTTTAGCAAAAAAAAAAAAAAAAAAAAAGGTTAAAATTAGAGATACTACCCTGCATTCTGACAGATCACAATGGAATGAAATTAGAAATCAGTGATAAAACAGAAGCTAATCCATCACCTGCAGACTAACTAATATGCTACTAAATGAACAATGAGTTGCAAAAGACATCAAAAAGAAGACTTAAAAATTCTTAGAGGTAAAAGAGAACACTGATATAACATCAAAATCTCTGGGACACTATGAAGGCAATACTAAGAGGAAAGTTCATTGCATGGAGTTCATTCCTTAAAAGAAGAAAAAGTTGGGCTGGGGATGTGGCTCAAGCAGTAGCGTGCTTGCCTGGCATGTGGGGGGCGCTGGGTTCGATCCTCAGCATCACATAAAAATAAAAATGTTGTGTCCACCGAAAACTAAGAATTAAATATTAAAAAAATTTCTCTCTCTCTCTCTCTCTCTAAAATAAATAAATAAATAAATAAAAAATTAAAAAAGGAAGAAAAAGTCAACAAACAAATGACCTAAAATTACACCTCAAAGCCCTGGAAAAAGAGAACAAATCAATACCCAAAGCAGCAGAAGACAAGAAATAATAATTAAAATCAGAACTGAAAGCAATGAAATTGAAACAAAAGAAACAACTGAAAAAAATGACAAAACAAAAAGTTTGTTCTTTGAAAAAAAAATTTATAAACCCTTAGCCATGCTAATGAATAGAAGGAAAGAGAAAACTCAAATACTAACATCTGTATTGAAAAAGGAACTATTACAATGGACACTACAGAAATACAGACGATAATTAGAAATTATTTTGAAAATTTGTACTCCAATAAAAAAGAAAATATCAAAGGCACTGACAAACTTCTAGAGTCATATGATTTGCCCAAACTGAATCAGGATGATATACACAAGTTAAACAGATCAATTTCAAGCAGTGAAATAGAAGACGCCATCAGAAGGCTACCAACCAAGAAAAGCCCAGGACCAGATGGATACATAGCTGAGTTCTACAAGACCTTCAAAGAAGAACTAATACCAATACTCCTCAAATTATTTCATGAAATAGAAAAAGAGGGAACACTTCCAAACTCATTCCATGAGGCCAATATCACCCTGAATCCAAAACCAGACAAAGACACCTCAAAGAAAGAAAATTTCAGACCAATATATCTCATGAACATAGATACAAAAATTCTCAATAAAATTCTGGCAAATTGAATAAAAAAACATCAAAAAGATAATGCACCATGATCAAGTGAGGTTCATCCCAGGGATACAAGGTGGGTTCAACTTACATAAATCAATAAATGTAATTCGTCACATCAATAGACTTAAAGATAAGAATCATACGATCATCTCAATGGATGCAGAAAAAGCATTTGACAAAAATACAGCACCCCTTTATGTTCAGAACACTAGATGAACTAGGAATAACAGAAACATATCTCAATATTGTAAAAGCTATCTATGCTAAGCCCTAAGCCAACATTATTCCAAATGGAGAAAAATTGAAAGCATTTCCTCTAAAAACTGGAACAAGACAGGGATGCCCTCTTTCACTTCTATTTAACATAGTTCTTGAAACTCTAGCCAGAGCAATTAGATGAAAGAAATTAAAAGGATATGGATAGGAAAAGAATTCCAACTATCACTACTTGCCAACAATATCATTCTATACCTAGAGGATCCAAAAAATTCCACCAGAAAACTTCTAGAACTAATAAATGAATTCAGCAAGTAGCAGGGTATAAAATTAACACCCATAAATCAAAGGCATTTCTGTTCATCAGTGACAAATCCTCTGAAAGGGAAATGAGGAAAACTACCCCATTTACAACAGCTTCAAAAGTAATTAAATACTTGGAAGTCACCGAAAGAGGTGAAATACCTCTACAATGAAAACTACAGAATGCTAAAGAAAGAAATTAAAGAAGATCTTGGAAGATGGAAAGATCTCTCTTGTTCTTGGATAGGCAGAATTAATATTGTCAAAATGACCACACTACCAAAAGCATTATACAGATTTAATGCAATTCCAATCAAAATCCAAATGACATTCCTTATAGAAATAGAAAAAGCAGTCATCAAATTCATCTGGAAAAATCAGAGACCCAGAATAGCCATAACAATCCTTAGCAAGAAGAGTAAAGCAGGTGGCATCACTATACCAGACCTTAAACTATACTACAGAGCAATAGTAACAAAAACAGCATGGTATTGGCACCAAAATAGACTTGTAAACCAGTGGTACAGAATAGAGGACACAGAGACAAACCCACATAAATACAGTTATCTCATATTAGACAAAGGTACCAAAAACATATTGGAGAAAAGATAGCCTCTTCAACAAATGATGCTGGGAAAACTGGAAATCTATATGTAGCAAAATGAAATTACCCCAATCTCTCACCGTGCACAAAACTCAAAGTGGATCAAGAACCAAGGAATTAGGCCAGTGACCCTGTGCCTAATAGAAGAAAAAATAGGTCCAAATCTTCATCATGTCAGATTAGGCACTGACTTCCTTAACAAGACTCCTATAGCACAAGAAATAAAATCAAGAATCAATAAATGGGATGGATTCAAGCTAAAAAACTTCTCAGCAAAAGAAATAATCAGTGAGGTGAATAGGGAGCCTACAGAATGGGAGCACATTTTTACCACATGCACATTAGATAGAGCACTAATCTCTAGGATATATAAAGAACTCAAAAATCTTAACACACACACACACAAAAACCAAATAACCCAATCAATAAATGGGCCAAGGAATTGAACAGACACTTCTCTCAGAAGATGATATACAATCAATCAACAAATATATGAAAAAATGTTCATATCTAGCAATAAGACACAAATGGGGTGACTCTACCTTATACAACCAGAGACATGAAAAATTGTGCTCTATATGTGTACTATGAATTGAAGTGCATTCTACTGTCATGTATTACAAATTAGAATAAATAAATAATTTTTTAAAAAAGGATTGGAAGGTACCTAAAGAGATTAGCATGTTTCTTAAAATGGAAACTTAAATTTTTAATGGTATGGACAATAAAGAAAATGTACCTTGAAGTTTTTAAAAAAGAGAGAAACCTTTATCTTTCTATATCAACACCACCCAACCATTTCCAAATTCAGTAAGCATTTGTTTTAATGTTAGGAATCAGAGTAAACTTTAATAGTTCACATGTTAAAAGAATAAACCTGTGAAGAATACATTTCTTATGTAACAAATGAAAAAATATACAATACAGTGAAACTCAAATACATATACAAAATGATTTTTTGTGCATTGTTGATCAAGTGGTTTACATTGTATATTAAATCATAATATAAAAAGCAATACATAGTTTTTGGTAAAGCAACTGAAAAGCCCTTAATTGTATTTAAAAATAATTAAGAGCTTGTGGTATGTGTAAGATTAGGTAGATAAATCAAGCTTGCTGAATTATGATGCTGTATTTTTAAAGAAATAGCCATATGAAATAATTTTAAATCTTTTCTGTAGAAATTAAATGAGCATATCCATACATGGAGTAATATCACTGCATGGTTTAATTATAACCCAGTAGTAGAATTTAGTAAATTCAAGCAGAACACTTGTACTGTCATCATAAATATACAAATACCTTAAATTATAACAGCATATTTAAAGAAAAAAATCAGGAAACTGTACATGTTAACAAAATGATATAACCATGCATACATACATCTTTTTATTAAACACTGGAGTAAAAGAACAAAACCATTTTGCAGTCCTCAGAGGTGTTTGGTATTTTACTGTTCTGATGGAAGCATTTTGAATGTTTGCATGGAACCAAAAAACAATATTTAACTGACAATTGGTCATGCACCTGTATTTTAAATTTTGGATTAAATTTTCTTCTTTTCTGATTGTTCAGTAGATTCTGACTTTGGTGCAGGAAAAGCTTGATGATACAGATGTCTGTGGGTTGCTGCTGCACTGTAAAGCTTGTATAAAGCCTGGAATGTAAGAATCAAGATTATAAAACATTAAAACAGAGGTGTAAAGTTTTTCCATTTTAGTTTAGTTTATGATAATACAAAAACTTAGAATGTTGGATTTGAAACCTTTATATCATCACTCTACATAGGATATAAATTAATAATGAGTTTATTAGAACTCAAGTATTGTCAACTCTCCAGCATGTGTTATCACTTTTGTGAATATTACTGGTTTTAGATGAATTATAAGAGCTCAAAATTTCTGACTTCCAAAATAAATTTCCCAGAACGGGACCAATTTTATTCTCCTTTATCTCCTGATGTGGTCATGCAGCTAAGCACTTGTGTTGTTCCAGCCCTCCCACATTGGGCTCCCTCACTTTCCTTGTTTCCATTACTTAGTTCATATTTTACAAAACCTTACTCAGAAATACTACCTTAGAAAAGCCTTTCCATATTAACACCCCTCTAGAGTATTATTCCTTGTATCCTGCTAACAGTGTTTGAATCATAGGAATATTTGCATAGTGTATACTGTTTTATTTTAGTGTCCACAAATATCTCTTTGTCCCTTAAGCTAGTGTGTAAGGTTCATCCCCTTCTCTGACTTTCACATACTTAACACTCAGTTACCACTGACCTGTCTTAATTTCATCCCTTTGGAGTCTGTAAAAAGTCTTTGAATATTCTTAAGAGCTGGGTAAAAGCTTGATACCCTTTAAATAGGAACAGATTTCCTAAGAAATTCTATTAATATTTTCAGTTCTATGTGAATATGTTAGTGCAACATGGTATTGTTTTAGTTCTATTATGTTCTAATGCATTTAATTTTAATACCAGTTCTCTTAAAATATTAGATTTTCTTCTTAAGGTTTGATTTACAGAGTCGAAAAATTTTTTAGTGAATTTTTTTTATTATTTTATATAAAATAACTCCT
Source organism: Marmota marmota marmota (assembly GCF_001458135.2). Lineage (NCBI taxonomy): Eukaryota > Metazoa > Chordata > Mammalia > Rodentia > Sciuridae > Marmota > Marmota marmota. The sequence goes on from NW_025999900.1 coordinate 10,697,086, forward strand.
TGACTTGTAAATTATTAAGTGTGTCATTGGGAATTCATTACAGGATATAATCCAGTTATATATGCTACAATAGAAACTGAGGAAAGCATGATGTTTTGTCTTGGTAGTTGACTCAAGATTAGCTCATTTCCTGAAGTCAGTGACCATAGAGATCATTTTCATAGTGTGAAAAGTGATTTCATCCTGGAAGCTTAGCTTCTTTCCTCATACATATAGTAAGCACATATAGGAGTGTAATAGGAGAACTGAACACTAACTTACAGGCTAGATCTAAGGTGCATCAAGAAAGTTAGAATGCATACTGGCTTGGAACCTGCTTAGAATCATATGGGTAATGTCATTCAAAAGCTAAAGCTAAAAACAACTTATATATCTCAAAAGAACAAATAAATTTAAAAACCAAACAAAAAACAACTTCTAAAAGTTGTAGCGTTTAAATACATTTGGTGACTAAATTTACTCAGGTGTCATAACTACTTGTTTCACTCTGCTGTAGAGCAGAATGTATTATTTTTATATACCATAAGAATTTTGAAATTTTCCATATATTCAGGAAATAAATCAAATACTCTCTCATGATGATCAGTTCTTTGTATGCAGATTAAATCATATATAATATTTGGAGTATATTAAAAGTTCATATTAAAATTTTAAATATTAGACATAAGAGTAGTTATCAAATATTTTCCAATCTACATTAATATTTTTAATGCATATTCACTTTATAAAATAAGACTCATACTCTTTACAAATATATAGCTTTTAATTTGAAAAAAAAAAAAAAACTTACCTCATTTGTACTTCCCTGTGGCAAAGGCAGTTTTAAAAGGAGAAAAGAAAAGTATATGTCTTGCTTCATTAATAGCATTATGATATTCAACTTTGTTTATAATATTAATTTGTGAGCATTTAAGAAACACTCCTGCAAATTTTTCAGATTACATATTTTAATCAGAATCTTTTGAAGAACTTAATTATGTATTCTTGATAGGGTTCAGTATCTTACTCTAGAAGGGTTTTGAGATTTACCTGAAGTAGTACATCGTCAACCTTTGGTAGGGGACAGACTATTTGAAACATGGTAACTCAGAGGATCCAATTATTATTTCATTCATTTTCCACTGTGCTCCCCTTAGTTTATCTCAACTGGATTCTTCAAAGGTACACATTAATTCCATTAATTAAAATTCTGTTAGAATTGTAAGTTTTATTTGCTATAGACTACAAATGTTCATAAGGCTTAAATCCAAAATTTTATGTAGAATCTCAACTTTAACTTCCCTAAATTTCCCTAAATTTTTATGAATAACAAACACACTTAGAGAATGACATGGTGAGTCATTATTCCAGATGTATAATGATCTCTTATGCCCATAATCAGTGACTTAGATAATGTATCACAGTGGTCTTAACTTCCTAATTGAACAATAACAGACATCTGACCCATAAGCAGCTAATCCAGAGGTTGACCACTGGCTGATGCTATGGCTTGCTGTAAAAGTCAATCTAAGAAATTTTGATATTGTCTTCAGGAGTTTACACTAAAAAAATGACTAGCAATAGTGTTTCATATATGCCCTTAATAAAGCCAGTTCTGGTCAAATGATAGCTTTTAAGGGTCTTAACACATAAAAGTCATAATCAGCTAAATAAAAAACTGCTTTACTTCTTTTAACAACTTTTAACATTTTTAGAGAAAAAAATATATTATTTAATCTATGTGTTTTTCAAAAACATTGAAATGCTAACTGGAAAACTGTTTTGTAGGACTTCACATACTATATTGTGGTTAGTTGTATTTTTTAAAATATTTTTTTAGTTGTAGATGGACACAATACCTTTTATTTAATTTATCTATTTTTATGTGGTGCTGAGGATCAAAGGTAGGTAAGCACTCTACCACTGAGCAACAACCCCAGCCCAATTGTTGTATTTTGACAGATTGTAAAGTTTGAAAACTGGGGCCCAAGTCATGTTCATTTATATATTTCCAACATCTACTGCAGTGCCTGTTTACACAGATGATGTTTAAATGTGTGCTGAATTTAATTGAAAAAAAAATTGTTCCTACCTGGTCCCACAAAGCCGCAGCCACCTGGTCTATTACAGCACCCAGTTCTCGGTATTCTCCAGAGTACCGGATATATGCCCAGGTGCACAAGGTGATTAGGGTCAGTCCCATTATCATATTGCATAGGCTTGCTATGATGTCCAAACCAATGAATCCAGTCACACCAGCAATCACATATGTGATAAAGATGACAACAAACAGTGTGGCTGGGGTGCGTGCTGCATGGAAGATGTTTTTGCTATCATTGTGCTTAATATATTGAATGTAAAGTTCATCTATTTCACTCTCCAACTGCTGCAGGTAACGCCGGCTAAATTCTTCCCCACCCATCTTCTTCACTCCTCGGAACAGCTTCACAGATTCTTCTTTAAGCTGCAGATGCTTGGTCTGCAGGTCATTAGGGGCCAGAAATGGTTTGTCACCACCACATATCTGAATCAGATAGACAAGTATTTGTTTATACAATGCAGAGTAAATTAGCAATATTATCAAAAGTTTTCACTTAGCTAGTTGGGTTTTTTAGAACACACTAATTCAGTCATGTTACCCAAGAATATTTCAATGATGGACTGCATTTCTATCATCTAGTGACACTGTAGCCAGTTCAATGTCTTAATGCAACCCACTTACTCACTACTCATATATTTATGGTGATACTGGTGTCAACAACACACTGTACTGTCAGTCATACTTTTGTATGTAGCACATACAATATGTACGGGACATAATGCTTGATAATGATAAATATGTTTACTTATTTATGTATTTACTATACTTTTAAATAATTATTTTAGGCTGTATTTCTATTTATAAAAATGTTTACTCTAAAAGGTATTCCACTTTACACCAGCAACAGCCTCATATATCTTGTGTCTCTGTGTTGCATCAAGAGGCCACACTGAGTTGACCATAATGTCCAGGTTTATAAGTATACTCTATGATGTTTGCACAATGACAAAATTACCTAATGATGCATTTCTCAGAATATACTTGTATTTAAGTGACACATGACTGTAATTTCTCAGAAGGAGCATGCATATGTTCTGTCAGTCCACATCTTTGCATTACCTATCTCTGAGGCATGTAACTATTAAGTGTGACTGGTATTTTTATAAGTGGCTTACATAATAATGTCAATCTTAATTTCTTAATTTTTATTCTCTTTTCAACATGGGAATTACTATCCATGATTTAATCCAAGACCCTAAGGTGAAAAGGCATGACCTAATATGAAGTGCAAACTGAGTTCATTTGTAGCATTAAGCCAAATCCAAGAAAACTGCTTATGTCCCAGTTCCTCTAGGAAATCTTAACTATACTGAAGTAATTTTGATTAGTGAAGTTTAATTTAAAACAATCGTTGCTGTAAATCTCTGAGGTAAAATTGTGAAATACATTTTCTCTGGCAATTTAACTGATTTTTCTTTGAATGGAGGCCCATTGAGTATTCCACAGACTAAGTAGAGACATAGTTAATGTTCTTGGACCACATTTTAAATTTTGAAAAGTTACAAGGGAAATCTCAGCTAACCATGTCATTCACTTTGGTTATTTAATATTTAACTATATTCAAGAATATTATCTGATTGTCCTTATGTCATAAAATACCATTTCATAGACTGTATTTCCCCTGATTCTAAGATTTCATCAATTTTGAATGTAATTATGATTTTATAACGTTTTATGGGAAAATAAAACCTATTACATTAGTTAAAACAAAAATGAGAAAACATAGCATATAGTAATATTGGTCCTTTAGGTTTGATTTCTTTATTTCCTACAAAGTTTCATCTTTTAGAGAAATATTGAAATTACAGAATATAAGGGGATATGGTGGAAAGAACACTACATGTTATTTTAGCAACTGGTTTTAAAAATAATGGGAAAATCTGGCCAAAATAAAATGTGAATAGAGATGTGTTATAAATAGAGGCAACTCATTTAAAATGCCTTTCAAATAAATTATGCATGCATAATTTTCTTTTAAAATATTTTGGGAATCCAATAACTAGATGTGTGGTGCACCTAGCCTGAGAAAAATAAGTAAAACTACTGCATGAGAATACAATGTGATATGGGAGAAAAAAGAATGAATTCAATGAAGAAACACTGATCTTATTTAAAATATTATTTAATTCTTACCTCTTCCATCTTTTTATTGTATGTGTCCTTGGCAGTTGCAACAGCTGCTAAATTGTTAGCTTCAGCTGTAGCCTTTGGAAAAAGCACAAATTATATTTTTAAATGGAGTTGACATTTATTAAAGTTCCACAGGCAGTTCACATTTCAGAGCATCATGTGCAAGAAATGTGCAAAGGAACCAAGGTTGCAAAATAATTTGAAACTTTTTGCATATTTCCTCTACATATTTAAATTAAAAAAAATGAATGTTTCAAGATGCATAAAACATTGATTTTTTTACTCAATAAACTATAATTCTAAAATAAATTTTCATTTGAAGATTTTACTTCTCAAAAAATATGTTTAGCCTGTTATAGAAATGCAGGATTAGGAAGCTGGAATCCTAAACCCAAACGTATGGGAAATAACAGAACATTTTAAACATACTCATATATTAAAAATGTCTTGAGTTTTAGGACTGTTGCTAATAGTATCGTTAATAATAAAAAGGAAACTTGTAATTTTTTAATATAACAAAAACCAGTTTCTCCTTTTTAAAAAAATGTTTAACTATGAAAATCACTCATTTAAAACTTGGACTTGGGGCTGGGCTTGTGGCTCAGCGGTAGATGGGCTTGCCTCACATGTGTGAGGCACTGGTTTCAATTCTTAGCACCATATATAAATAAATGAATAAAATAAACATCCATCAACATCTAAAAAATATTTTTAAAAAACTTGGACTTGATTTTCTATTTTTAGTTACATCTGTGACTCTAAGACATTATGAGTCTGCTACACAAATTTAGTACAGAGATGAAAACCCTTTGGTATAAAGTATACTTTTTTGGATCCTTAGCATGCCAAAAAAAAAAGTGCATTTCAACAATAGTATGTGTATGTGAAAGCATTTAGATGAGCACAAGTTATTAGGCAAATGATCTTCCAGTAAATTATTCTATCCAATATTTTTATTTGTAATCTCTGACAAATAGATTGGCACACATATAAATATAAGTGGAAAGATTAGCTTTAGTGATAAGTATCTTTTAAAACATCCTAAAACATCATGCATCCAGATTAATAAATACCTGTAACATGGATTTGGGATGTGGTAATTCTTCACCTTGATAGATCTTTATATAAGCCTAAGAAAAAGAAAAAGACTCTTGATCAAGCAATTCTATTCAGCATTTCTCTAATTATGTTAAGTTGTATTTTGAGGTCTTGACATTTCAAAAAATATTTTTAGGAACTTATAGCTATGATCTCTTTCTCAGACTGTTAAGTAGCTTTTTTTTTTTTTAAGCTCATATTGTTCCCTTTTCCTAAAATGGTGTTTTACACATCTCCTCATGTCCTACTTTTCGTTTTCTTGGGTTTTTTTTTTTTTTTTTT
>NW_025999900.1:10703931-10753261 GCF_001458135.2 Marmota marmota marmota
TTTTTTTTTTTTTTTTTTTTTTTTTTTTTTTTTTTTGAGGGGGGGGTGGCGGGAGGTGGATGGAGAGAGTTCTACCCTTCTTCAAGCCTCAATTCATCTCCCTTAAAACTGTCTCAGATCTCTACTGGGACTAAACCTCCCTTTTTCAGTTACCCACTGTCATAAGCTTTATGGAACAGTCTGTGTAAGGGTCCTGAATCTCTTACCAAATTGTAAGCTCCTGCACAGTGTTATAGTAAAAATAAAAATTTTAGGTAAACAATAACACATCGTTTTTGATATTGATGATGATGATTAAGTCCATCACACAGGAAGTGTATCATAACATTTCAGGAGGTGTATCATAGCATTTAACATAAATATGAATTTAAAAAATTGATATTTTAGTCTTAGAGCGTCAGTCCACAAATCAGATTCAAATTCTCCACACAGTATGTGAGTTGGTAAAAAGCACTCTGTGCTGATGTAAACAAGTAAATGCAAACTTCAAACTGGTTCTCAGTGCAAAGAGCCAGAAATGTGAAAGAATTTTAAGTAAAAGGTATAGCCCCTTTGAAAAAAAATTTTCAGAATGAAGGTAAAATTCAGTATAGGTCCAATGGACCCTGGGAAAATACCCCTCCCCCCACAAAAAGACTTTTTTCAACTCCTCGAAACATACGTTTTTCAAAATACATTTCCCCTAAAATAAAAGAGGAAAGTAAAGTTATCCCTAAGGAGTTTCCTTTAAAAAAAAAGTTTATCAGAAAGCAAGTTTTTCTTGAGTATTTTGTAATTTTTGGTATGGCTTCCTCATACCACTGCCCCCATATTAGAGTCTATATTTTTGTTTGTAGGAAATACATTCCAATACATGTCAAATCTAAGTACTCACAAGTGCTCTAGAAATGAGAGTGATACCTTGAAGTATTCCACCAGACCTCGGCAGGTGATTTTATTTCCATTGATCTCTTTAATATCTAGGCTCTCAGGACTAAGTAGCCAAGGAATCAGTATTTTCAAGTTTTTGATGAATTCGTCATCTATTTCTGCAAGTAAAAGCAAATCCATTATTTTAAAAATCGTATCCAGTCCTCGATGCCACAGAATAAAACATCCTTTGATTTCCTCCACTGCTTCCATTTCTTCCCCAGTGATCATTTCATCATTCACTTTCCCACCATTTAAACAACTCATGCAACCTGCTCTTCTAGGGACAAATGATTTCTCCTTGCCTAAATATCCACTACTGGTTTCTCTCATCTCCACTCCAATTATGTGTTTACATTATCTTTTACCTATAAAATTGCTTTCTTAACATTAAACATATATTTTACAGCCCATTCATAAAAACATTTCATGTATTCCAAAGTCTTTAAGTCTTGTTTATGGTTATATTTATAAAGGTTGAAAAAAGTGGTGAAGCTGGATATGGTGGTGTTGTCTATAGTCCTAACTACTCAGGGGATGGGGGCCGAAGCAAGAGGATCCCTTAAGTCTAGGAGTTCAGGTTCACTCAGCCCAGGCAACATACTCATACCCTGCCTCAAAAATAAAAAATAAAAATAAGGAAAGGCCAGATATTTACTGGCTTTTCATTCAAAAAATGTACCCCCAAAACTGAAAATTGCTGGGTTTTAATATGTCCTTATGAGAAGTACGTAGAGCTGGGTAAGCTGTCATAAGGAGGACGAAAAGACAGTGTTCACGATGCTTCCTCTAGTGGTGGAATTCAGCAATATGAAATAACAGTAAGAAAGGCCATCACAGCCTTATAGCAGGTCAGATGTAGTCTGAGTTTGCAGTAGGTTCAAGCTTAAGAATACAGACTAAGTAAATAACAGAAAATAGACTTCAGAGAAGTCTTTTGAGTACAGCAATAATTTCTTAAATCATTATTTCCAAAATGTGGAAACATGCACACAATCTGTATAAAAACAAGACATGCCCAGTTCCAGTTCCTTATCTAAGAAAATGCAGTTTACTGCTTATAATTTTAAAAAAATCTGAATTTTAGCAGAGTTACTGAATCTTCAAGTTATAGGGTTGTCTGATGACTTTCAAGGTCTTAAGGATAAATATTCAAACCTTGACATTGTTTTGGCACGTTCCCTGCTATTACAACCCCAATGTACATTGAAATGTCACTTTACATTAGCATTTACATTTTTTTTCCGTGTGTGTGTATGTGTGTGTGTGTGTGTGTGTGTGTGTATGTGTGTTTCCTTTCAATACTGGGAACTGAACCCAGGGCACTTTGTCACTGAGCCATGTCCCCAGTCTTTTTATTTTGAGACAGGGTCTCACCAGGTGCTGAGGGTCTAGTAGCTGGGATTACAGGTGTGTGCCACTGCACCATGCTGCTTTTATGACACACCTGGGCACAATGCTGGCTCCTTCAAACTTATTTTGTTTTACTTAGTATCACTTTGAAATTTGGTGCCCATGATTTATGGGCATTTGTCTAAGTTTATTCAGACTTATCTAGCTGTTTGCATTATACCAACTTCATTAATACTTCTGCTTTTTACCATATATGGATTTAATCAAAGGTATTGTGGTTTTCTTTTTAGTTAATAGTATTCACTGGAATGCAATCCTGTTATTTGTATTTATCTTACCACCTTCTTGTTTTGTTTCCTGCCATATATCTCTCTATACCTTAATACAAATAGGTTTCTTTTTAGCTATATGATTTTATATTTATTTCAGATTTAATAGACTATTGCCATACATTTAAAATGTATGACTTCTTTCTGAATTTCTGTATAAAAGTTTTCTTTTTGTAAATCCAGTTTAAAATCACTTTCAAACATACATTTAGCTCCCCGTTAACTTTCTTTTACAATTGGAATGATATAAGATAATATCTGTGTATCTAATGAACCAGCAAATAATTACCATTAAAATAACCAGCACATAACAATACGTTTGGATTAAAATTTGTTCTAAAGATAGCATTAGCTATCTTTGTTCTGAGACCAGTGCTAGGTATTCCAATATTAGATTCAGAAAATAAGAACAATGTACTGATTACACACATAAGTAGTGACCTCTTGCAAATATTAGTTGACCACAGTGAATCCATGACCCAAAACATCTGTAGACCAGTTCAGATCAACTTCCAAAGGTACTAATAAGCTTTAGCCCTTGTATACATTCAATAAATATGTGTGGGTGCATAATTACTCAGGATAATGTTACGTTTTCATCATTTTTTGCCTTAAAACTTTGCTAGGAATTCAGTGGTAGTTTGCCTAAATATCCACTACTGGTAACTGATGCATGATGCAGATTCTATAATAACTCCATAGAACAGATGCACCAGTATAGTTGTGGTTTAGATATAAGGTATCTCCCAAAAGCTCATGTGTGAGACAATGCAAGAATTTTCAGAGGTGAAATGATTGGGTTATGACAGCCTTAATCATCTAATTCATTCAGTGATATGGATTAACTAGGTGATAACTGTAGGCAAGTTTGGTGCAGCTGGAGGAGTTAAGCACTGGGGTGTGACTTTGGGGTTTATATTTTGTCCCTAGTGAACGAAGTTCTCTCCATTTCCTGGTTGCCATGTCCTGAGTTGCTTTCCCCCCATACCCTTCTGCCATAATGTTCTCCCTTACCTCTGACCCAGAGCAATGATATTGTCTATGGACTGACATTCTGAAATGGTGAGCCAAATAAACTTTTTTCTTCCTTTAATTTTTGTCAGGTCTTTTGGTCACAGCAAGGAAAAAACTGACTAGAATAATAGCATAGAAAATATTTTCCTTGGTTAATTCACACAACAATGCTATTATTCTAGTCAGTTTTTTCCTTGCTGTGACCAAAAGAGTCACTCACAGCTAGCTGAATATAGCAGGAATGAACATGATTCAGTGTTTTAGATCCTCTTGATTTCTAATGTAGGAAGCTTCTACATTAAAAGCAATTAAACTTAATATACATTTTTAATTACACTGGAGATAGTAAGATAATGATTGCAATGCTGCAAGGGATCATGAACAAATAGTAATTACAACAGTTGTTACTATTCATAATAAGCTAGAATGTTATTTCTATGTGTGAAATAATATGTGAGAATTGGTATTGGCATGACCTACCCATTGTGTAGGTCAGTGTACATGTAGAGATATAAATGTGCATAAAATTTGATGGAGAACAAATATATTAAAAAAATAGGAATCTATATTTGCTTGATTTGTCCTAAACTTTCTCTGAACTCATTCTCTGCAAAATGCATCAATTAATCTAAGTGTTTTGCATACTACAGTCACGGAATAAGCTAGAGTATTTTCTGTACCAATAAAGGACTGTTGTTGAAGGCCTGCCCCTCCTCTGCCTGTTTACAGCTCCCAACTCCAGAGAAGAATGAGAAGCTTTGTGGAAGCGCTCTCTTTATGTAATTTTTTTCAAAACACACCAAAGCCATTAGGTAATTACAAAATATAACTGGTCTGTGTGTTCACTACTGTATTAGAATTCATGAGTGACAGTAAATTTATAAGATCTGGACATCTGTGTGTTAGTATGTGCTTATTGCTATCTGTTCTGTTATAGAAAGGTGAAAATTTTAAATGTGTATAAAAGCAATGTTGACAACTCAGAAATTGAAGATTCTATTTATGGTATTAATTGCTAAAGTTAAATATAAGGTTTCTGAGACTAAATGCCATGTATATTCATAAGGGGGAAATAATTTTACTTTTTAAATATCCAAATTTCTGAAAACTGAATACAAGTTATGTGGCCCTTTTATAAAAGTAATTTAAAATTCCTTTCACAACAATTGTGCTGAAAATTTTGTACTGTCACTCTCTCTCCCCTGGCACAAAGGAGAAAGGCCACAGTAAATAAAACAAATGCCTAAATTTAGTGATATACACAAGGCTGTGCTTATAAGTAAAAATCATAAATGTCTTTGTACTATCTCATATTAACTGCAAAGCATATATATAAAGACTATATGAGATAGTACAAAGTTAATTTTTCTAAGGAAAAATTAACTTCGGTTTCTACAGACCCCTCCCTCCATACCCCCTCTCTTTTCTTCTTCTTCTTTTTTTTTTAATTTTTTTTTTAATTTTTTATTGTTGGTTGTTCAAAACATTACAAATTTCTTGACATATCATATTCCACACTTTGATTCAAGTGGGTTATGAACTCCCACCTTCACCCCATACACAGATTGCAGAATCACATCAGTTACACATCCATTGATTTACATATTGCCATACTAGTGTCTGTTGTGCTCTGCTGCCTTTCCCATCCTCCACCCTCCCCCCTTCCCACCTCTCCCCTCGCCTCTACTCTCTCTGCCCCCTCTACTGACATTCATTTGTCCCCCTTGTATTATTTTTCCCTTTCCCCTCACTTCCTCTTGTATGTACTTTTGTATAACTCTGAGGGTCTCCTTCCATTTCCATGCAATTTCCCTTCTCTCTCCCTTTCCCTCCCACCTCTCATCCCTGTTAAATGTTAATCTTCTTCTCCTGCTCTTCGTCCCTACTCTGTTCTTAGTTACTCTCCTTATATCAAAGAAGACATTTGGCATTTGTTTTTTAGGGATTGGCTAGCTTCACTTAGCATAATCTGCTCTAATGCCATCCATTTCCCTGTAAATTCTATGATTTTGTCATTTTTTAATGCAGAGTAATACTCCATTGTGTATAAATGCCACATTTTTTTTATCCATTCGTCTATTGAAGGGCATCTAGGTTGGTTCCACAGTCTTGCTATTGTGAACTGTGCTGCTATGAACATCGATGTAGCAGTGTCCCTGTAGCATGCTCTTTTTAGGTCTTTAGGGAATAGACCAAGAAGGGGAATAGCTGGGTCAAATGGTGGCTCCATTCCCAGCTTTCCAAGAAATCTCCATACTGCTTTCCAAATTGGCTGCACCAATCTGCAGTCCCACCAGCAATGTACAAGTGTACCCTTTTCCCCACATCCTCGCCAGCACTTGTTGTTGTTTGACTTCATAATGGCTGCCAATCTTACTGGAGTGAGATGGTATCTTAGGGTGGTTTTGATTTGCATTTCTCTGACAGCTAGAGATGGTGAGCATTTTTTCATGTACTTTTAACAAGTTGAGCTACTTTGGAATCACAGAACAATCAACTTCTGTTAAGGAGATAGTTACATCTTATAATGGGTACTATTTTAAAAACACGCTAGTGCTTTTGTTTTGTTTTCAGAAACTGGTCCTCATCCAGAGAAAATTTCATTTTTAGTAAAGTTTTTATAATTTATAATTAAATTATTTAGTAATAGTTTTAAAATACTAAATTCAGTACTATGCAATGTTTCTTTTGATCTCTAATTACACAATTTAATAAATACAACATTCCAACAATATAGGCACTTGTTTTCCCCTTTTAATGGAAATGACAAAGATTAAGCATAGGGCTGGGGTTGTAGCTCAGTGGTAGAGTGATTGCCTAGCATGTGCATATAAATAAATAAAATAAAGATCCATTGACAACTAAAAAATTTTAAAAAGAAAGAAAAATTAAGCATAAAGACATTAAGGAACACTCCTCAGTGCATAGAAATGGGAGGGTGAGGACTACTACCTCCTGGTGAACACAAAATGTGGTCTGTTTGTGCAGGCAGTGTACAAACTCAGTGTTATCAACTCTTAAAGTTGACTGAAGAAGAGATCCCAGCCTGGGATTCCCAATTCTGGCAATTTCTAATCTCATCAACCTGACATCACTGGATAGGTGAAAGTAGTGGCCATAATCCCAGTGGGTAAAATGACATCTTTATAATCAGACTAAGTGATGAAAACATACTCATTTAAAACCAAACAAACCTTTCAGTTTTCCATCAAAGTTTGGATTGGTAGCTACTTTCAAGCCAGGGTGAGGTAGCAGAAAACAGGAAATGTTGGTGAAACAGGAATGGATGTGCTTTCGAACATTCTGTAGTTCTTCATGCTGATTCCCTGAGACCTGCAGTAAATCATTCTGAAGTTTAAACTTATTTGCAATCTAAATTGAAAAAAAGGAATTCTATGGCATCTTATATTTGCTATGTCTGTCTGGTCCCACAATGGAAAAAAAAGATGGGGTTGTTATTAAAGAAAAAAAAGTCTTTGGTGAATTTGTCCACATAGTCATATCTAAGCATAGCAAGCACATGGCACAGTTATTACAATTCAAAAGCCATTGCCCTTATGCTAGCTCAGATGGGCTTCCCATGTTTTAATATAAACTAGTGGAGTTTTACTCTAGTTCCCACAAATTCATATTTTAATTCAAAGTATTCATAAGAGACACAAGTAGACTGTAAGATGGTCATACTTTTTTTCAGAAGATACTTAAGACAGCGTTCTGTCACCTGATAGGTACACACTTAAATTTGAAAGGCATCCAAATAGTTCGGTGTTTATCTACAAGCCCAAATATCCTCCACTCCCTTTTTTACACATGTATTTGACAAGTGTATAATATAGACAAACTACTCTAAAGTAACTATAAATCTAAAAAGGCAAGCCTAGAGATCCTGATATTCAAGGAATTTTTTTTTAACTTCAATTCTCTCCTTTGATTTCCCAGGGGATATTTTTTGTGATATCTGATCAATGTAAACAATATCTACAATGCTGAAATATCATGACATAGAAAGTGAAAGACCTTTTAATTTCACATTCTGTGAACTATTAGCAAAATATTGTAATCGACTTTGGAGATTCAAAGTTAGACATTTCTTTAAACCTCTACTAAAACATAAACTTAGATATGCTATCAGTCATGAATTGATTTAGTTGTTCAAAGTAAAATCTTGATCTTAAATAATGAGTGATTTTTTATAGATAGCCACAAAAGAATTATCTGTTTCAAAATTATTGGTAATATTTTAAATTATAACTCTTTGAATAGTTGTTTAAATATCGGTCTTAGTTTGTTAATAGAGATACAATGAGGGTTAAATGAAATTGTGGCGACTGAGTATATTTAACAAATGGCTCAACAAAAATAATTCTATTTTATTACTGGTGAAAAAAATTCCATGTACCCAAATATTTAACAAACCTTGAGGCGTTTTTCCAAGAATTTTGCACCACCATCCGCTCCATATGAAAATTCATATGGGAAACTCCAGTCTCGAACCAGAAATATCAGACTCTAAAAAATATTAAGAAAAAATTGATAAAGGGACTTTAAGATGCCTCCCTTGGTTTTCATTAAAACCAATTATAATATCATTGTTACCTTAATAGTGTTCTTTACCACAGTGTGGAATTAAAAAAGCAAACAAAACTTTTGGAAGTTTCTGAGCAGCCCCTCACTTATGAGATCATCATACATGTTTCTGCTAAGTATAGACAGAAAGCTACCTACTAACTGCCAACATGACTACATCCCACCAAGAGCTGAGAGTCAGAGATAACTCAAGCTGGCTGAATGAAGCTATGTAAATATAATCAAGTTGTGTAGAGTGTTTCTATGTTCTTGTGAAGGAACTGGAAAGTTTATTCTTTCCTTTTTTGACAGCTATGGCAGAACATAGGCATAAGATTAGCTTTTCTTTCTTAAATTATTGTAATGTTTTCATAGAAACAGTTATGTAGATTATCACAAAAAGTTCAAATTATATAGCAAAGTCCACAGTAGAAATTTTAAACTGTATTCCAAGTCTTGTCTGGATGCAATCATAGTTAACATTTGGTGAAAGTATGTGTACAATGGAGTAGGGTAGGAAAAAAAATTTATAAAAAGTAAATTTTTCTAAAAAATGAGGTTTTCATACATTACATTTTAAATAAAAAGTATTAAATATACTTTTTAAAAGGATATTGAGATGGCATTTACAATACTGTTGAAATTCAAGTTAAGTGTTTTTACCACAGGAAGTTCTAATGGATTCTTTTGAAATTAAGAAAAAATATTTTTGGAAACCATCAACCTGGGAGATATATGTTTACTTTTTAAATCTTCTGTTGAAATATAGTCTACATTCAGAAAACTACACACATAATTACAAGGCTTAACAAATTTTCACTATGTGAACACTCCAGGTAACCAGCACCTACATCGAGAAACAGAATATCCATCACTCCACAATCCCCTTTTGCTTTCTTCCAGTCATTACCCCTTACTCAAGAGTAACAATTATCCTGACTTCTCAAAGCATAGATTAGTTTTGGCTTCTTTCATTCAACATTATGCTTGTGAAATACATCATATTATTGCATAATTTTTTATTATTCATAGTAATCACTGCTTAATATTCCATTACACAAATAATTATAACTCATCCTAATGTAGATGCACAAAATTATTGGTTGGTCTGCCTTTCCTTAATTGGTTTGAAGTCATGTTTTTAAAATCTGTCTCACATTTAACTGTGTGTTCCCAGACTTCCTCTTATCATTTTCCCCTTCCATCTACTATTAATTTTTTAAGTTATAACTAAAATAACAGTTTGAGTATAAATGTTTAAAATACAATAAACATTAAAAGATATGATGAATTTTATGTGGAGATTATAAGGTAATTTATATCTGTGCTACTAATATGTGTTCCCATATTATTCTGTAAATCCAGAAACATAACTAACATGTCTTTATAATACTTCTTTTTTAAAAGGTGCTCCAAGTTCATTTCCTACCCCATACAAGAATCAAGCATTTTTCTAAGAAAGTAGTTTTCTTTTTCCTGTGGAAATTGTAATTTCAAGATTTTAATTCTGAAAGTGCTACCAAATTAGTCATTGTTTCTAGGTCTTTTCAGTGGACAGAGCTAGATATAATTTTCTGTGTATCATATATATTGATAAAATATCTCACTAATTCATATTGATATTTCCAATTCAAATACTTAAATACAGAGCTACAAGATTTTCACTGAACTTCTATATTCTATCTGTAGTTCCTTGCCCAAGAATCCTGAATCAAGAATCTTGGTTAGGTATAGGGAATGATTGAGTTATGATATCCCATAATTACTTTTTTGTTTTATGCTATAATACATACATAACAACCTCAGAGTAACACCACCAATACTATCATCAGCTACTAAGAATATTTAATAAAACTATTAAAAATATTTAGCATACACTCTCCCTTATTATTTTGTTTTTTAAATATATTTATTCTTTACTTATAGAATGTAGATATTAAGTGAGATGCACTCTCACTTTTATCTGTCATTTGGTCCTAATTCCACAAATAAATATACATTTAATGCTCATCCCAGTCCTTGTATCATCTCTGAGTGAAATTCATTCTTTAGTAGATTTCTCATTAAAGGGTGGTAGGAGCAATATTCCTTCCTTTTTTTTCCTTTTTGGTACCAGGAATTGAACCCAGGGGTACTTAACCACTGAGTCATATCCCCAGACCTTTTTTTATTTTTTATTTTGAGACAGGATCTTGCTAAGTTGCTGAGGTTGGCTTTGAATTTGCGATCCTCCTGCCTCAGCTTCCAGAGTCACTGGGATTGCAGGTGTGTGCTACTTACTGCACCTGGCCTACTCCTTGTATTCTTACATTTTCATAACAGTTTGGGCCTTTTATACCTGTAAGTCAATACAAGATCCTTGGGTTGCATCTTTCCTTACACAAGGACACTTCTGGGTGTGTGATTATGAATATTTCTTATTTTACAAAGATGAAGCCTGTCCTTCCTTTTCTATTTTGTTTTGTGAATTTTTGTTGGAGGGTGAGAGAGGAAAGAGTTTTGTAAGGAGGAGAACTAAAAATACCCATATGTACTATCTTTAAATTATCTACAACTTTAAACAGATGCTCATTTTTGTCAATATATAATAACTTGTATTTGAAATATCTCTACCTAAAACATGTATTTTGAAAATAGAAATTAGCTAGCAAGCAACTTTTGCAAAATAAAGGTTCATGAACCAGGACAAATGAAACCAACTATGTGGCTTTGGCTATATTTTGCATTTTTCTTGGGAGATTTCAGTCTCGTTTTTTGCTCTTTTCTACTGGGCATCTTCCTTATTCAAAGTAATGAGGACCATGTGTAGAACAGAAGCAAATAGGAAGTCTTTTTTTTTTTTTTCAAATTAGCAACCTATAATAGTAACCATGAGATGCATGCTAATATTCAAGGTCCTAAGTTCCCTGCCTGATGTTTCTACCCAATGATATGCTGGTAAACTCTGTGGCCAAAAAAAAAAAAAGTCTTGATTTGTAGTTTCCAGTTTCTGTGGAGAAAATACATCAACTGTGGAGGATTTCCAGCTACTAATGGTTTTAAAACTGGCTTAGGTAACTCCTGAATATTTAATAATTGATTCTTATGGACTGGTACGAGTGAGCTATAGCACACTCACTACTTCCATCCCATCCCAAGATGATTCATAAACTTTACATTTATTACATATAAATTCCATGAATTCTAATCCTTAATTCAAAAGCTATCAGTTTTTCTGCACTGCTGAATTTTTTTGTTTTGAATTTGGCTGCTTTAATTTCAAATATTATTAAATGGCTTTGGACATCACTTTTACTACATTATCAGTTTCTCATTTCAATTTCAGATAGTTAGATTTATAAGTCTATACCTGCTCAGGAGTCATTGTTGATTCAGTCAAAACTTTTTTTTTTTTTTACTTATTTATATGACTCATTTATTCATTGAAATGGACACCCCTCTGGTACTAGTTAAATACAGAGTCCTGACTTCCACCCCAGACCTTTTGGATCAGATTCTAGAGGAAGGGCCAGGAAAGCTGTTTGTATTCAGTTAACCAGGTGATTCTGTGATCAGCTGTCTCTGGAATGTCTGGGCTAGACGCAGTTTTTCTCAAACTATAACATGCATACAAATCTGCTGGGTTCCTTAAAAAACAAAAACAAACAAACAAAAAAAACTACTGATGTTTCAGTTAAAATAACTCAGGAGGGGCTGGGTTATGTTTCAGGGGCAGAGCGCTTGCCGAGTGTGTGTGAGGCCCTGGGTTTGATCCTCAGCACCACATAAAAATAAATAAATAAAACAAAAGTATTATGTCCAACTACAACTAAAAAATTCAGGCAAAACTCTTTACATTTCATAATGCCAACAGTTTACTTACAAGTGGTAATATCTTTTTTTTGTTTTGTTTTGTTTTGGTACCGGGCATTGAACTTAGAGGCACTCACCTACTGAGCCACATCCCCAGCCCTTTTTTTGTGTGTTTTATTTAGAAACAGGGTCTGAGTTGCTTAGTGCCTCACTTTTGCTGAGACTAGCTTTGAACTCCTCCTGTCTCAATTCCCCGAGCCACTGGAATTACAGGCATGTGCCACCTTGCCCAGCTCAAGTGGTGATATCTTAAAGCGTTTCCTATTATTCATTTTCAGGTCATGAACATTTTTTACCAAAGGCAGTATTTCTATTCCTCCTATCTATTTTATCAGAGCATTAGTTAGTCTTTTTGGTGTATCTGCCAATGGATAAGGAGCAGTGACACCTGCTGGTGAGACCTAAAGTTCCTTTCTAGAATTTACAATGGTGTTTCCAACCCATATATGTCAACGGTACTGACAGTACCAAGTTAAGAGAAAAGTCAAAGTGATAGTCCAATTGCCATACTATCAAATGATTTGGAAAGAAAGATAACAGAGTCTACTAGGTGCTATGAACCATATAGCAGATTTTATTTCTATCTCATCTCCTCCCTTGCCTCATTCTCTTGACCTCAGGGGAGAAATTCATGCTCCTTCATTCACAGCATACCATCATCTTTCCATGAAAAGGTCCCTTCTTGCTATATTTTATCATATTTTTCCCAGATCTACTCTCCTAATCTTCACCCATCCTTTCCCACCCCCATCCATGCTAATATTTTATTTTGTATATGAGAGTATTTAAAATAATAAATAGTATCATGTTACATATCTCATGCTTTTTGCCTCTTTATTCAGTATGAATATTAACACTCTAATCATACAACTCTATGTACTTTTGGTTCGTTGCCTTTGGATGTTACAAAGTATTCCAGAGTATGCTTTCCACCACATTTTATTTATCCATTCTTCCAGAGATGGTCACACCTCGGTTGCCTCCAACTTTCTTCTAATACTTTAATAAATAATTTAATAGATAAACAATGTATGTTTATATCTGCTACATATTCAAAAATTCATTTATTCATAATTCACTCTTGCATTAGTAAAAAACTCATATCTCTAGTAATTATTTTTCTTTAAGTTTGCTTCATTTCATATTAATATAATCACATTAACTTTCTCTTTGTCATTTTCTTCCTCATGGGCCCCTATTTTCCCTCAGATCTCAATATTTTTTATTTTTATTTATTTATTTTTAAAATTTGAGTATATCCTATTTATTAATTCTTTTTTATTTTATTTTATTTTTAGTTTTTATGCCATTATACATGAGCTCTCTAGATCTCAATATTTTTTTAATTATCTACATCTTAATATTTTTTAACTCTTTTATTAATACTCTTATTCATTCAAACATTTTTGTAATTTTCTTTTTTTAAAATATTTTTTTGGTTGTAGATGGAAAAATATCTTTATTTATTTTTATTTTATGTGGTGCTGAGGTTTGAACCCAGTGCCTCACACATATGAGGCAAGTGCTCTACCACTGAACTACAACCTCAGCCCCAAATTTGTAAATTTCTGTGGAGGTTTTTCAGTTATTGTAAGAAAGTTAATCCTAATTAGCTAATCTTCTATTACTAGAAGCACAAGACATCCATCCCTCATTTAAGAATAATTAATATGCTCATATGGTAGCCAAGATGACTCCCCCAAATCCCTGCATCCTGATGCTGTATCTTTGTTTAATCTCCTCCCATATTATGCCATGTTTGGTCTGAATGTCTGATAGAATATGGCAGAACTGATGGTGTGTTACTTCTAAAAATATTGTAGCTTCTCCCTCAGAATTAATTGGTGACTTGCTTTGGAGAGGAGTATTCTGTGGAAATGTCTATGTGGTAAGAAGTTAAAGGCTTCCATCAACAGAGTGAGCGTGAAAGCAGGTCTTCCAGTTAAGTCTTCAGGGAATGTCTCCCTGGCCAGGAGACTGAGTACAACTTCATGAGAGACCCAGAGCCAAAGTAACACATGGCTCAGCCACTCCAGATTTCTGAATTTCAAGATCTGTCTTAGATAATAAAAGTTTGTGGTTTGAGTATGATTTGTTATGCAGCAATAGAGAACTATACAGCTCATTTAAATTACTAGCAACTAGAGCTGCTAATTGTACTTTACCCTTTATTAATCATTCAGTTTCCCAGTGTGATCAGAGTCCCCTCCAGTTATGACCTGTCTTGGCTGGTGATGTGCATCTGCAAAGAGAATCTCAACTCTAGAGGTAGTTTTGACCTCCCTCTGAAAAATTTAGCCTGAAGGAATCATGCTTGAGATGGACAATCATTGATGTGTAAATCTGCACCACCTCTAGGTTCTGTTTTTCATGGTAACATTCTTATTCTTGATATGTGACAGGGTAGGTTGAGAAGGGAGTACAAAACGGACTGACACTACTCAGTCCAAGGTCAGAAGCTGTTCTCAAGTTGGCCTGCTGTCCCCAGCAGGGGCTGAGTTGGTCGCTATTCTACTCAGTGGCATTGGAACAGGTTAATGTGTGAGAAAGCAAAGGACACCTCCAATTCCCCACCCCATATCTTCTCTGGTGCTCAGCTTTTGTTGTGGCTTGCAGGAACTACCTTTTATTGTCTCAGGGAATGTCTCCCTGGCCAGGAGCCTGAGTACAACTTCATGAGAGACCCAGAGCCAAAGTAACACATGGCTCAGCCACTCCAGATTTCTGAATTGGTTTTTAGCTTTTATGTTGGACAAATTTATCACTTTTCCTGTAGGGTTGAGTTCAGGGGAGAAAAGTTGATACTCTTGTAGGAAATACAACTTTTTACTTTCTCATTTTTATTTTTTCTTCACATCTAAAATTATTAAATACATATTCAAAAATGCTTTTTGAATGAAATAAAGAAAACAAGAAACAAACATGGCCCTAATTAATAAATATACCTGGTTATAGTCTTTAGAAAAATCCAGTAAGAATTTGCCATCATTCAAACCTCGCTCACCTGAAACGGCTTCAGGAATGTTTCCTCCATTGCCAGCCTGCCATACTCAGTGAAAAGCTGGAAGAAAAATCACAGTGAGTGAGTGAGAGAGAGAGAGAGAGAGAGGAAGAAAACTTTAGTATTTGTAAGGTTTTTCTTTCATTCATTTTTTTCACCTAACTGTTAACAGAATACTACATTTATTAAGATTATAGTAATCATTTTTAGGAAATTAGTATTAGATAAAGCAGAGCTATAGTAATTAGATATTAAAAATTAAGAACTTAAAGTATCAATTAAAATTATACCTCCATTTAATACTAATACATTTTCTTCTTTGTGTGTGTGTGTGTGTGTTGTTGTTGTTTTTTTTGGGGGGGGGTGTATGTGTGTGTTTTTGGTTTTAGTGCTGGAAATTGAACCCAGGGCCTCATGCATGCTAAGAATGTGCTCTACCACTAAACTATACCCCCAGCCCTAAAACTAATACCTTTTATATCTAGAATATAGGACAATTCTTTGGAAAGAAGAAAGGGGAGAGGAAACATGTCAAATGACCTTTCAAAGCAGAACTGACATAAGATTAGACTAGGGAATCATAACTATGTAGGATACATTTATAAACGTTGTCACCTCTGGAAATTTAAAGACACAATAATCTGGACTGCTACAAAGGCATTAGGTATTTTGTTTAACAAGTGGATAATCGAATAAACTGCCTTCTCTAAGTTTGTATTGCTCCCAGCTGAGACCCTGAGACACCATCATATAAGTTTTTACACTGCCAGAAATGCAATATTTTGGAGAATGTAGACTGAGGAGGTAACTGTGGCAGGGCCTCCACTGAGGAGAGTTTCATCCACACAGGTTGAATGGTTTTCCCATATGAACAGAGGAAACACTACTTTATACTCAAGACAAAGATGTCCGTGGCTTCTTGGAGCTGGGGAAGAATGTCAACACACAAGATTCCTATACTTGCCCCTTCAGAATAGAGCCCACAGCTGTCTTTCCTGTGGGAACAGTGGGAATCTGGAAAGCAAACGGTAATTACTAGGTTCCTGATGAGAGTGATGGAATGTGTCTAAAAGGCAGCCGGTCCAGGGATTAGACAGTCTCATTAGAATCATGTACTAGTATAATTTGAATTTGTAATCACTTCTGAGAAAGGCTGAGGTATCGTCGTTTACAGGAAAATTTGAAATGACCTCAAAAAACTATTTCTTACTTAATATTAAAGTCTAAAATTAATGATTTGTGGAAACGCCTAAACTGGTATTGACAGTGCCATGAATTAATTTATAAAGTCATTGGCTATGTTACAGCATATGTCCACAGAAGTAATTTCTCTTATGAGGAAGCATCTATTCAACTAGTCAGAGTATTGCCTAATTGTCATACTGTGATGTACTAGAAATATATTTGATAGTAATACTGAATTCAAACTCCAACTGTTATTTACAATGCTACTTTGCTCCATCATCCTTTGTATCTGTTAAATGTTCACATTTTGCTACATGGCTCTGATTGCCAAGATAATATTACATACTGAAAGCACATTTTTCTCTAAAATATGAAGATGGAAAACTGTCAGCAAAATAACAGTTTTGCTATCTATTCAAGAATAACATGATCCCAGCGACTTGGGAGGCTGAGGTAGGAGAATCACAAGTTTGAGGCCAGCCTCAGAAATTTAGCAAGGCCCTAAGTAACTTCTTGAAATCCTGTCTCAAAATAAAAAAAAAAAAAAAATTATAAGGGCTGGGGATGTAACTCAGTGGTAAAGTGCTCCTGGTATCACAAAAAAAAAAAAAAAAAAAAAAAAAAAAAAAAAAAAAAAAAAAAAAAAAAAAAAAAAAAAAAAAAAAAAAAAAAAAAAAAANGAAGGAAGGAAGGAAGGAAGGAAGGAAGGAAGGAAGGAAGGAAGGAAGGAAGGAAGGAAGGAAGGAAGGAAGGAAGGAAGGAAGGAAGGAAGGAAGGAAGGAAGGAAGGAAGGAAGGAAGGAAGGAAGGAAGGAAGGAAGGAAGGAAGGAAGGAAGGAAGGAAGGAAGGAAGGAAGGAAGGAAGGAAGGAAGGAAGGAAGGAAGGAAGGAAGGAAGGAAGGAAGGAAGGAAGGAAGGAAGGAAGGAAGGAAGGAAGGAAGGAAGGAAGGAAGGAAGGAAGGAAGGAAGGAAGGAAGGAAGGAAGGAAGGAAGGAAGGAAGGAAGGAAGGAAGGAAGGAAGGAAGGAAGGAAGGAAGGAAGGAAGGAAGGAAGGAAGGAAGGAAGGAAGGAAGGAAGGAAGGAAGGAAGGAAGGAAGGAAGGAAGGAAGGAAGGAAGGAAGGAAGGAAGGAAGGAAGGAAGGAAGGAAGGAAGGAAGGAAGGAAGGAAGGAAGGAAGGAAGGAAGGAAGGAAGGAAGGAAGGAAGGAAGGAAGGAAGGAAGGAAGGAAGGAAGGAAGGAAGGAAGGAAGGAAGGAAGGAAGGAAGGAAGGAAGGAAGGAAGGAAGGAAGGAAGGAAGGAAGGAAGGAAGGAAGGAAGGAAGGAAGGAAGGAAGGAAGGAAGGAAGGAAGGAAGGGAGGAAGGAAGGAAGGAAGGAAGGAAGGAAGGAAGGAAGGAAGGAAGGAAGAAAGGAAGATTATTGTATAAGGAGTGAAGGACTAATGAATAAAGAAGAGAAATGATAATTAGGAAGGACAAAGGGGGGTTATTATAAAGGTCAAAAATATTGAGGGTCAGGGCTCTGTGATAGAGTGTTTGTCTTGCAGGTGCGAAGCCCTGGGTTCAATCCTCTGCACCACATAACAATAAATATTTTAAAAAAATATTGAGTACCTAACAGAGTGAGAACAATGGGGGAAAATAGAAGGGTACAGATAAAGGGGGATCTGAGAAGCCAAAGGAAGAGAGAATAGAATAAACTGTTAATTATGTAAGGACGAAAGATCAAATAAAACAAGGAAAAGAAAGTATCCCTTATACTTAGTAAGCAAGTAGTCAAATAACTATTTATACTCATTTTTATATCTGTTAGACAATAATTTGTTAGTTTTTGGAAGACTTCATTGGAAAATCATTAAATCTAAAACCTCGTATTAACTGTAGTTAAAAAAATACTAATGCAGAGGAATTTGGGAGTAGATTACTTGATTTAATAAGAAGTCTCATAAACCAGTATAGAGAAAATTTTTATTTTGTTATATCCCATCTTGTTCTGTAAAGCAATTTTAGACCCTTATAAAGAGCTCAGTTTTGTTCTTTCATGCATTAGTTCTATTATCCAGCCTATTACTCTTATTTCCCCTTCATCTCCAATACAATAAAATTTCTACTTTATGAAGGAAAGTATACCTTCTGTTTAATGCAAATATACTCATTCCTCTTGCCTAGAATGTCTCTTCTTTCCCTCTCTCTTGATTCAGATTTTGTACACCTTCAAAGTCTATTCTAAATCTTAATATCTCTATGAAACCTTCCCTGATAATTTCTGCCCATACAGATATATCCTTTACCTAAACTACATTCAGAAATATAAAAATTGGCATTTTGTGATGCCCTCAATATTGCATGTATCTTAATTCTGTCAGAAAAAGAGTCTTAGGAATGTATACTTCAATGAATAAATTATGATTATCAATTTAAAGACTAATAACATTATTGTGACATTAGCTAAGTCAATGATTTACTTAAGATCTTTATGAAAACTCTAAGCTTCAAAAATAATTTTTAATGACAAAGAAAATGACCCCAAGTAGTTACTTTTTTAAAAATATTTTTTAGTTGTCAATGAACTTTTTTTTATTTATTTATATGCAATGTGAGCCACAATCCCAGCCCCAGCAGTTAATTTTGCAGAAATAAAATTCAGCTAATGTCACTCATTCAGGCACGTATTCATATATTTCTTCAAAAATTATTGAAAGCCAAACTCAAAATTCAAAGGTGGAATGTTTTATCTCATATATAAAAACTAGAGTAAAATTAAGGAAAGGGGGAGAGAAGGGTAGGATAACATAAAGATAAAGGGAAGATAAGTGATGTAGAAGGAGGAGATGGAGAGGCAGAGTGGAGGGATGGGTAAGT
Source organism: Marmota marmota marmota (assembly GCF_001458135.2). Classification (NCBI taxonomy): domain Eukaryota; kingdom Metazoa; phylum Chordata; class Mammalia; order Rodentia; family Sciuridae; genus Marmota; species Marmota marmota. The sequence goes on from NW_025999900.1 coordinate 10,722,999, forward strand.
GGAAGCAATGAAGAATTAATTCTTTAAAAAAATCATGTTATATGCATATATAAATATACCACAAGGACTTTTACTTTATATATAAATAAAAAGAACCAGTAAAATATAAATAAATAGAAGAGCATAAGTTAGTCCAGTAGAATAGAGGAAGGAGAATAGGAGATGAGAGGGAGAATGGGAGGGAAAAGGTCGAGTTTCATGAACTAAAAATGAATTCCCTGCATGTTTGAGTTTGTTGGGATGAACTCAACTACTATATATTATTACAAAGCTCTAATAAAATAATTTACATTAATAAATAATAATACTATGTTCTAGTATGGGATGAGCTTAACAACAGTTTTTCTGCTAAAAGAACACAAATTGTTACATTCAAAACTGAATTTTGCTATTCTAATATGAATGATAATTATACATGCAAATATGGAAGTAGAATTTGGCCTACACAAGTAAATGATGCATATCTTTGTGCAAGGAACAGCAAAACAAGTGTTCATATTCTGTCATGCTTTCTTAATGCTCCTCTACTAGGCACACACACACACACACACACACACAAAAAAAAAACAGGGCTGCGGATACAGCTCAGTTGGTAGAGTACTTGCCTCGCATGCATAAGGCCCTGTGTTCAGCCCTCAGCACCATTAAAAAAAACAGGAAAAGAAAACAGATCTGGCACACTCAGTCCAAGCAAACAATCTTTACCATAAGCAACATAACAGGTACTATGAGTACTTCATTCTAATGTTTAATAATCATAACTACAAATGTGCCTAGAATCCAAAAGTGGAAAACATATTAATTTTGTTGATTCAAATTTTCAATTAAGTAGCATACTACTGTTGGTATGCCAGAAATCAGAATTAGTAAAAGTTCTGCTTTCTTTCAAAGCCTGAATTATTTTAGTAGCTCTGTCTTTGGTTTGTTTGAATTGAGGTCAGAGATGGAAGTGTTAAAGTTAATACCACATGATTGTTTTAAAAATAACTCATCTATAAAAGATCAATCTAAAATTAAATACATAAAATGAAGTTATTTGTAGTGTTTCTATTCTACCTCAACATTCATATATGTATTAGAATCACTCCAGGTAAAACGATAGGAAAAAAAACTAGAATATTTTCCATTCGCAATCTTCTGTTTCTCAACTTAAATCTCTTATTTATCCTTCTGTTTTTGGTTTATTCTAGGTCCCTTTAAAGTCTCATTTCTGTGTCACATTGTTTTCTCAAATACTATAACACTTCTGGGGGTGGGGTTAGATGAGAACTGACTGGGAGAGGTAGAACTTTCTGGGTTTTTCTAGACAGGGTTTTGTTTTGTTTTATCTTGACAGGGTTTTGAATTACACAGGAATATGCTTTTGTCAAAAATCAGCAAATAAACATTTAAGATTTATATGTTTCATTGTATGTTAATTTTATCTCAAAATTTTAAAACTGAATTAGTTATTATGTATATATATAAATAATATATTGAAATATTTGTGGGAAAGCATACTGATGTCAGTAATTTACTTTGAAACTTATCAAAAAATAAGATGGATGAGCTAGGTACAGTTGTACATATCTGTAGTATGTAGTCCCAACACTTGGGAGGCCAAGGCAGGACAATCACTTGAGCTCAGGAGTTTTGAGACCAGCCTGAGCAACATATTCCTCTCAAAAAAAAAATAATAATAATAAGATGGTGTGATGGATGGTTAGAAAGAAGCATGAAGAGATGGAGACATATATGACAAAGCAAGGGTATTAAAGTTAATGGAAGAATGTAGGTGGTGAGTACCCAGGTGTTCACAGTAAAATTCTTTTAGCTTTGCTGCCTACTTGAAAAATGTCATAGTAAATGTTGGGGGAAAGCTATAATGATACCAAAGTTATGGCAAAAGTTATTTGGCTTTTAAACATGGTAGCATGTAAAGTTCATAATTATATCATTATGCTAATGTCCATGTTTAAAAGAGGAAAATATTCAGTTATATGCTCAGGGAAATGCAGCAAAGTAGCTTCAGACACAAGTGGTCTGTGTAGCTTGTCCCTAAAATACTGAGGTTTGAATGGTTACACTCATAGCATTTGTATTTAGGTACATACTTAGAGTACATAATAATAGCAATAGAAATATCAAACACTACTAAATAAAAACACAAAGTGGGAAAAGCATATAAACAAGAAAACCTTCTAAGGAACCTCTTCCCTACCTGGTTGTACATGTATCGCAACATGAAGTCCATCAGAAATGACTTTCCTTTTCTAAAGGCTCCAGCAACAGATACCGCAACTACTTCTTTGTCCCTGACAGCCTCAGAGAGAAGGATCCGATTTAATGCAGCTTCATCTAACTCAAAGGAATGATCATCTTTGACAATGAGGACTTGGACAGGTCCTGCCTTTTTCACTGGCTCCTCCTCTTCTGAACTCCAGTCACATGTCTTTTCTGAAAATCCACCTGTTAAAGAAGCAGCAACTGGTTCAGTCAATCATCTTGAAATGCCAAGAACAAACATCTGACATTGAGTGGAACTGGAAAGGTTCATTCTAATGACATATTTTAATATCATTCACACCATATCCCAGAAAGACATAAGTGGGTCTTTCTGAACATGTGACTAAATCAATAGAATTTTGAGACATTTATTATTATCTATATTTTTTACATATGAGGAAATTAAGAATATAATTAAGTAATTTCTCCAAGACCATACTTGCCAGGAAGTAACAAATCCAAGTTCATAGATAATAATAATATTCGGCTTGGTATTAGATCTCAGCTATCTAAATTTTTATCCCAGATCTTTCCACAATGATATTCTGCTTCTTTAGTAATAATCCCTGAACAACACATAAATGGCTCATTTGCTTTGCATCAAAAAATCAGGTCAATACACACACCAGTTAATTTCTCAGATCAGATATATGCCCTTTTTTTTATTTATTTCTTACATACATGACAACAGTGGAATGCATTACATTCATAATTATCCATTCACAGCACAATGTTTCATAACTCTGTATATAAAGTATGTTTACGCCAAATTATGCCATTATACATGAGCTCTCTCTCTCTTTTTTGCATTACAATTCTTAATACACCTTTATACCACAATTTATCATATCTCTGTTTGTTATAAGGTATGTTGACACCAAATTCACATCTTCATACATGTATTTTATATAATGATGACCGTCTCCTTCCACCATCCTTGCTATTCCCCTTCTCCCTCCCTTCAGATATATGCCCTTTAATAATCTTTAATGAATGTTCTGGACTGAGAGTTTGTGTCCTGACCCCCCACCCAAATTCATATGCTGACACCTGAATCCTTTGATATTGTTATAGCAACTAAACTAAGATGATAATTAAAATAAATAATAAATAGTAAAATTTTTTTTTGTATTATTAGACAGTCAATGCAATGTTGAATAGGAGAGGTGATAATGAACATAACTTTTGATTTTATAATATTAATTTTGAAATAAACTAGTCTCTTATTAAATAATCTTTCATTTAATTTTTTGAAAATATATTTAAATAGACATTCTGCATGGTGTCTATTTAATAAGAAGTCTTACAACTAAAGAAAAACAAGGGCCCGGGATGTAGCTCAGTGGCAGAGTCCTTGCCTAGCATGTGTGAGGCACTGAGTTTGATCCTTAGCACCACAGTAAAAATAAACAAATAAAAATAAAGATATTAAAAAAAAGAAAAACAAGACAAATGTATCTCTTGACATACTTTTAAATGAGTCTTCAGATCACACTAATATATTCTATATTTCACATTGATGACTTTGTGTAATTGTTCATTTATTAAAAATAATACTTCCTATCCAAGAACAAGGTATAAAAAATGTAATATATATACATAACGGAATACTATTTAGCATTAAAAGAGAATAAAATCATGGCATTTTCAGGTAAATGGATGGAGTTAGAGAATATAATGCTAAGTAAAGTTAGCCAATTCCAAAAAACCAAATGCCAAATGTTTTCTCTGATATAAGGATTCTGATTCATAATGGGGTGTGTGTGGGGAAGGATGGGGGATTAGATGAACTCTAGATAGAGCAAAGGGGAGGGAGAGGAGGGCAGGGAGCTTGGGGGTAGGAAAAACAGTGGAATGAATGGACATCATTACCTTAAGTACATGTATGAAGACATGAATGGTGTTGACTCTAATTTGTGTACAGAGATATGAAAAATTGTGCTCTCTCTATATAATATGAATTGTAATGCATTCTGCTGTCATATATAACAAATTAGAATAAAAATAAATAATAATAATGATAATAATATTAAAGAGTGCAAATATACCACATAATTTTAATTTTCACTAATGGACAATAGCACAAAGCATCTGGTGATAACAGACGATTTGCTTCTAGCCATGAATTAGAGTTATTTTCCCTAAAAAGTTAAGAAAAACTGATTTGGTATCTGAAAGATTCTATATTGCCATATTGCAGATACTGGAGTACAAGAAGCTCTGTTTAAATCCCAACTTTACAATTTACAACATATATGGCTAACTATCCTCCACCTAAAAAATAAGATTGGACTAGGGTGTAGGTCAGTGCCTGGCATGGCTAGCATCTCCAGCACTTCAAAAAAAAAAAAAAAAAAAAAAAAAAAAGAAAAGAAAAGAGGAAAAAAAAAAGAAAAGAAAGAAAGAATAGAAAAAAAGAGGGAAAGAAATAATAGTACCTAAAAATATCAGAGGCTTTGTGAGGATTAAATAATTTATTTAAGACTGAAAAAATCTGACAAATAGCACATGCTTAATAAATGGTGAGTGCTATTAATATTTTTCATTATCTATTCATATTTGATTCTGCTACTATCTGCCCACATAATTTCAGCCACAACAAGGAAGCCCTTTTGAAGACTGTAAATACAAATATTTAGAGCCTATAGCTTAGTTATGATCTGGGTACATACTTGAGGTGAATCATGGACACTGGATAGATGTAATATTTTAGATAGGAAAACATCTTGGGAGCAGAATACTAGATCTCAACTTACTACAGACTAATATAATTCTTGAGGGTTACACATATGCAGAGGTACTCTTGGGAATGCATGTAGGAATGAAATTTCTGTGTTGTAATTTTTAAAAAATATTCAGCTTTACAATGTGATGCAAAAGTATCTTTTCCCCACATCCCACCCCAGCAATTTATTAGAAATTCTATTGATCCATATCCTTTCCTACACTTGGTTTTGTCTGACTTCTTCATGTTTGTCAAATACATAAGTATAAAAGAGTGTCTCATTGTGGTCTCTGTATACATATGTCTATCTGCTAATGAGGTGAGTAATGCCTTTTGCCCATTTTTCTATTAAGTTGTTCATCTTTTTCTTACTGATTCATAGTTTTTTAATATATTTTGAATGCTAGTTCCTTTTTATAGGTGTGAGGAAAAACTTAAGAGTTTGTTTTTCACTTTCCTATGTATTACTGATGAACAGCAATTCCTAATTTTAATGTAATAGATTTAATTATTCTATTCTTATGTAATCAGCACTTTGTATGTTTAAGAAATCATCCCTTATAAAAAGATCAGAAAGACATTCACATATATTCTTCTAAGTTTTAAAGTTTTGCTTTTGATATTTAAGTTCTTGGTCCATCAGGAATTGATATCTATATAAAGTGTGAGGTAGAAATCCAATTTTCTTTTTCTTTTCAGAATTTTTAAGTATTTTATTTTGGAAAATCTGAAGCATATACGAAACTAAGCAATGTTATAAACCTCTATGCACCTATCTATTAAAACCTATCATCCAGCTTTAATAACTGTCAAAATCATGTCAACCTTATTTTCACTTATTTTATTTTGACTGGAATATTTTAAAGCAAATCCTAAACATCATGGCAATTCACCTATAATTTCTTTAGGATGTGCTCAAACTGACAACAATTTTTCCTTTGGAGGGTATAACTATCATGCCAATTGTCATAACTAGTCATTTTAGCAACAACTGGATTTATTAAAAGTTTACATAATAAATGATAGCACATGTATTCTGAAAACAGAATGAGTGCTTGCTTTACTTTATTATAACAGAATAATTTGAATAAATTATTTATGGAGATACTTTAAAATTACAAGGTCCACAATATCATTGGAACTTAGCTTCACTTCTTTAAATCCTTACAGGTTTCTTTTAGTGGCAATCTTAGCAAATTATTTTTCTAATGGAAGTGGTATATTTTTTATATGAGTTACAACATTTTTCAGAATTATATTTACCAAAGTCCCTTAGTTCCTCAAGCAGTCTGCCATATAATAATTTGTTTCTCAGCTCTTAATTCTGATCTGTTCATCAACTTTCCCATACTAGCACCAATAAGATGCTTTAAAAAATATTACTGTTCATCAGTAATACAAGGGGCTAAGATTGTAACTCAGTGGAAGAGGGCTTGCCAGGCACTTGTGAGGCAGTGGGTTCGATCCTCAGCACAACATAAAAATAAAAAAATAAAATAAATTTATCTTTAAAAATATATAATATCAAAAATAAAAACAATAGTTTTATAAAAAGTTCTTAACTATAGTGTAGCAAGCCTTTATTATTCTAATTATTATCAATCTTGGCTACTTTAGCCTTTAAATATAATATTAGAATAAATACGTTAGTTGAATTTTTGTTAAAATTTATAGATTTATCAGTTTGGAAAGAATATTACTATGGTATTAATTTTTATATACAAAAACATGGGTTCTCTCTCCATGTATTTTTGGTCTTTAATTCCCTTCATTAAAGTTTTTATAAATTGGGGAGGTGGAGAGATGTTTATTATATGTATTCCTAGGTATATTATATCTTATTTTTTATGTTTTCTATGTAGGATAAAGAACTATAATTGACTATAATGTACTCGTCTGATATTGAAACATTTACAAAACTCTATTATTTTCTATAAATTTTACATAGATGCTTTTGGACTTTGAAAATGTAGAAGTAGAAATAGATCTTTCAAATAATGAAAATTTTATTCCCAAGTTTTAAATCCTATGGAGTTCTTTTCTTTTCCTTGTATTGTAAGACTTTCAATGCAATATTAAATAGAAGAGGTGATAGTTGTCATAACTTCTCATTTTGGTAGGCATAAACTTCTTGATTTTTAAAGTGAGTATTTCTAGTATTTCCATATTTAGGACCACAATTATTAGAGTTTGGTTTAGTTTAGTAGATACAAATTATCAGATTAAGGAAGTTCTCTTTTACTTTCAGTTTACTAAAAGTTTTCTAAAATCATAAATGAATAATGAATTTTACCCAATGTCTTTCTTTTTTGCATCCACTGAGATGATCATATAGTTTTTTTTTAACCTCAAATGCATCAATGTTTTGAGTACTATTTTTGCATTTTATATAAACATAATATTTCCAGGGTGTGATATCTTGAATTGAGTTTACTAAATTTTGTTTAAAAATTGTTTATTTCTATTCATTAATAAGTTGAGTCTATGATTTTCTTTTCTAAAAAATATCTGTATATTGTATATCTAATAAAGGTATTATATCAACAATTTATAAAAAACTCTCAAATCTCAATAATAATGAAACAAATTACTCAGTTAAAAATTGGACTAAAGATTTAAGTTATACTTCACCAAAAAAATACCATGGTTGGGAAATAAAAACATGAAGATATGATCAACATCATAAGTCATCAGTGAAATGAAAATTAAACCACAATGAGACAATACTACACACCTATAAGAACCTGCATAAAAACAAGTACCAACAAGAATGTGGAACAACTAGAACTCTAATATGTCACTGGTTAGAATGCAAAAATTGAATATCCAATTTGCACAACAGTTGCTCAGTTTCTCATAAAGTTGAATATATACTTACCAGAAGACTCAGAAATTACTAAAAGACCACTTCTAGAAATTTATCCAAGTTCAATGAAAACCCATATTTACACACAAACCTGCAACTTTATTGATGATGGCCAAAACTATGAACTGTAAACAATGCCCCTCAACTGGGAAATAAACAAAGAAACTGTGGTAATCTACATAGTGGAATATTAACAATAATAAGGAAGAAACTACTCATTATCCAATATGGTTGAATCTCACCATGAATCTCATCTACATAGTTATATACAGTTCATTTATACAAACTGTCCAGAATAGGCTAAGTAGATTCCTGGTTGTCAGGAACCATGGTTGGGTGGAAGAAGGAGCTGACTACAAAGAGATGGAAAAAACTGTATGGGGTAATGGAAGCATTTAATCTTGATTGTGGTAGACATAAATATAACTATGTAAATTAGTCAAAAGTTATAGAATGATATACTAAAAGGGTAAATTTTACTGTGTGTATATTATCTTAATGTTTAAATAAGAAAAATATCATTTACATAGCATTATAAACCTAATACATCTAGTAATAAAAGTGATATGCTGCTAAATGTATAGCTATCAGATACTGATGACAGGTAGATGAAAAAAATTTGAGATTTGTAGTTTATGCCAATTTCCATAATATAAACCCTACAAACATGGACATTTCAATCTGACAGTGTGTGCATGGAGATGCACCTGATCAGCTCTCATAATCTCTCATGATCTAAGACAGTCTGGCTCTAACACACCATTGAAATCTAATAAAAAAAACATTGAAGACCTCTATAGAAAAATATAAAACATTATTGAAAGAAGGACACATATGTTCTCAGGTTAAAAGACTCTGTGTTGTAAAACTGTCAGTGTTCTCCATTGACCCATAGATTGGTTAGAATCCCAATCAAATCTTCAGCAATCTTTCTTGCTCAAATGAACAATGCAGATGGAATGGCAAAGAACTGAGAATAACAAAGAAAATCTTAAAGAACAAAGCTGGGGACTTACACTAACAGGCACCAACAGGCATTTAAAATCTATACTAATTAAGACAGGGTGATGTTTTTACAAGCACAGACAAACAGACAGGATCAGAGATTACAGAAGCAGATCCACATATACACATTCATCTGATTTAACACAAAGATACAACTGTAACAAATGATGAAAGGATGATCTTTTTAATAAATTATGCTAGATCAAATGAAAAATCATATGGGAAAAAAAAGAAACCTCCACTCCAAGCTCTCAACATACACAAAAATCTATTTCAAGCAGGGCATGGTGGTGCACAACTATAATCCCAACAATTTAGTAGGCTGAGGCAGGAGAATTGCAAGTTCATGGCCAGCCTTAGCAACTTGGCAAGGTCCTAAGCAACTTAGTGAGACTCTGTCTCAAAATAAAAAATAAAAAAGACTGGGGATGTGGCTCAGTGGCTAAGCACCCCTGGGTTCAGTCTTCATACAAAAAAAAATCTATTTCAAATAAATGTACCCAAGTATAAAATGGGAAAGTGGACAAATGATACAAATCTGCAATTGATAAGAAACATAATATCAAATGGAAAGATATTAGTTGTCATGCAAATAAAAATGAAAAACATTGATAACCTTTTTATATATTTCAGATTTATAAAAATCAGAAGTGTGACAATTCCTTGTATTGGTTGAGATGTGAACTTGTATTCTCAGGTGCTGCAGGTGGAAATTAAAATGGACATAGTGGGCTGGGGATATGGCTCAGTGTTTGCCTAACATGCTCAAGATCCTGGGTTCTCAATCCCCACTGCTGGGGGGAAAAAAAAAACCCCTGTATTCAGTTTCCGCCACTGCTAAAAAAGAAAAGCTGGACATAGCATTTTTGAGAGGCAATTAAGCAATAATTATTAAAAACACAAATGCATATATACTTCCTTACCCAGAAATGCTATTTCAAGGAATTCATTCCATATATATTCATATACATACAAAACACCAGAAGCAATGTAAATGATTAATCAGTTACGGCTCATCAACTTATGAACTATAAGGTAATTAAAAAGAATGAGGAATCTCATTTCAAACAACTGCCACTGTATTTTATGAAAAATAACTGAAGATATAAAACCTGTGTTTACAGTATGGATAACTCTGAAAAAAATGTGTGTGAAAGTATTTGACAAGTTTGAGGAATAACATGGAGTATGATACAGATGAGTAGGTTGGAAAGGTTATATATAAGGGGTCAAATCAGGCAGAGAAAGACAAGTCATAGATCTGAGAGGATTTGGGACAATACGGTTATTGGGGATGAGAGAAAAAGGAAAGATGTCAGTGGATACTTGTATCTGATTATCTACACCTACTCTACCTTTGTATACTAGATGTGGGTGAGATAGATAACTCTGACCCTTTTTTGTTTTGTTTTCTCTTTCTTTTTGCATTGCTGGGGATCAAACCCAGGACTTCATGCATGCTAAGGTTCACACTCTACCACTGAGCTATATTCCCAGCCCTAAACTTTTAGTTTATTTGTTCAAGGTCCTTAAAGAGTTACAAATGTATTTAATAAAGAGGACAGAGAGTACTTTTAAGTGTGGCTTAATTCTGTTGTAAAATAAAACAAATATCTATAAAATACTGAGATTGTTAATGGGAAGAAGTCTTATTAAAATGTGGGCAAAATACCATATTAAAAAATCCTTTACTTTTAATGAGACATTCAGAAATATTGGAGTAGTTTGTTATTAAATAAAAAAATGAACAGTAAGATACAATGAGTCTGTGGAATGTTTATTTGTAAATATATGATCATTAGTTTATATCTTACTGAAGGTTTAAAGTCTTCCTATCTGAAACCTATCATTACCATCAACCTATACCTATATTTATGTAATTAACATTTACATATAAAGCTCCTTATAAAAGCTTCAACTTAAATGTCTAATCAACTGATAAATGTACAAATCAAATGTGATATAGCCATACATTGAGATGTTATTCAGGAATAAAAAGAAATGCAGTACCAATCTATGTTATAATATGGACAAACCCCAAAAACACTGTTAAGAAGCCAGTCATGAAGGACCAAATATTGCATGATTCCACTTACGTAAAAATGTCCATAATAGCCAAATACGTGTAGACTGAAAGTAGGGAAGTGTTTGCTTGTGGCTGGGTTTGGGTGGATACTGGAGGTTGATGTCTAAATGCTGCAAGGTTTCTTTGGGAAACTAATGTAAATGTTCTAAAATTATACTGATGTATATATTACTCTGATACACTACACGCCATCAGACTATATGCTTTAAATGGGTGAATTATATAGAATATGAATTATATTTCAATAAACCTGTTAAAATCTTACAAAATCTTTAGTTTCTATAAAAGATCAAAACTGAAAATATAGACTAAAACTATATGAAGAGCACAGACTGTCTTACTTGTGTTTCTTGAAAAGTTATAAAGAAGCTCACATACAGTAGGTCCTCAGTAAATATTTGTTTATAAAAATTTAATTAAAATAACTCTGAAAAAGTATTAGATGCTGGTTATTACAAATGTTACATACTTGATTATCACATACTTGATTATTACATACTTGGTTATTACAAATGTTACATACTTGATTCATCCTTCATAACTATATATTACCTATGCAATATATATTATCTTTGTTAGTCTGAAAAAATCCCAAAATCCTTTGGAATACAGACCAATTTTTCTCAGCAACAGATTTCTACATTTTCAAATGGGTTTTGCTCAACTAATCTTATTTTCAATTCCCTGAACACTATCCAAATCCTAAGAAGAGAAGGGAAAGGAAATAGTTCAGAAGGAAACTGGCTGGGAATTAGCATTTTACTATGGATAATACAAAAATGTATGGCACATGAGGAGAGAACCAACTTGCTATGGTTTGAAGATTCTTTGTCCCCTCTAAGACTCATGTTGAAATATGGTCCCTGTTGAGTGTGTGGGAGACCTTGCCTTTTGGTTTTATTTATCCCATCGGGTTTATCCCCTCTGAAGGGCGCCAAAGTCAAAAGTTTTCTTGACCAATCCCCGCAGGACACAGTGTCTGTTCGCCTTTCCTGAGTCACCCTGCCAATCAGCACCCGCCATTTAGCCAAAGCAACCCTTCTTAAGCTGAAGCTTGCAGGCTCACACTGCTGCTGCTCTTTTCCTCTCCCTTTCTTCCCCTTCATGAAGTCTCCCCCACCCCCCACCCCCCAATAAAATCTCTTGGTTGAATCTCCATCTTGGGTGAGTCACTTGCCTTTCAGTCCCCAATGTAACAATATTGAATGGTGGTGGGCCTTTAAGAGGTGATTAGGTCATGGGGATAAATGTCTTTCTCAAAGGAATGGGTTAACTCCCAGGAGAGTCTTTTTCTGAGTTCTCTCTCACACACTCCAAAGAGTAGGTTGTTATAAAGCAAAGCTACCCTTGTTGTATGCTCCCTTTAACATAACCTCTTCAGCTTTTCTACTATGGTATGGTACAATAAAAGGTCCTGACAGATGTGGCTGCATGATCTTGGACTTCCAGCCTCCAAAACTGTGAGCCAAAATAATCCACTCTTCTTTATAAATCACTTAGTCTATGGTATGCAATAGAAAATAGACAAAGACACAATACCATCATTTTATCTTTTTACATACTGGATTTTGTATTTAATATTGGGACTTTGGGGACTTTTTATTTCTATATAGTGTTCTGGAAGCTGTCACTCAGCTACTGAATTTAGACATGTAGAAAGGGAATCTTCAAAAATTCAGTGTAGAGAACAATCATTTTTATATACTGGAAATGCTGTAGTAGTATATTACTAATTTTCTTAACTGTAAAATTTATTTAAAAATCTATACTACATCTTTTATATTACTACATTTGTCTCAAAATAAAATTTTACAAAGGGGCTGGGGATGTAATTCAGTTGTAGCATGTCTGTCAAGTAGTCCTAGGTTCAGTCCACTGTATTGCTCTTATGGTTGGATCTGAAACATCTCCCAAAGCTCGTGTGTTAAAGGCTTGGTCCCCGATGCATAGGTGGGAATTTGAAGACTGAATGGCTCATAAGGGCTCTGAATTCATCAATGGATTAACTAATTGAGGAATTCATATCTGAATGGAACTGCAGGAGGTGGAACCTAGTTGGAGGGAGTGGGTCCTTGAGAGTGTGGCCCTTGGGATTCTGTCTTGTTTCTAGCCCCTTCCTCTCTGCTTCCTAGCTGCCATGAGGTAAGCAGCTTTTCTCTGCCATGCCCATTTGCCATGATGTTCTGCCTTGGCTCAGGCCCAAAGCAATGGAATTAGTCAACTATGAACTGAAACATCTGAAATTGTGAGCCAAAATAAATCTTTCCTCCTTTAAGCTCTTTTTCCCAGGTATTTTGTCACAGTGATAAAAAGCTAATATAACTGCAAACAATAAATAAATAATAATAAGAAGAAATATAAATGGCTGATAGAAATAGGGAGAAAGTTCAGTTTTCCTAGCAAAGATACAATATCAAAAAGAGACGACCTTTTTGGTCATAACTAGTAATGGTTTAAAAATACATAAATGTACACACACACACTCAATATTGGAACAATGAAAAACTTTAAAAAAAAATACACATATCTTTTAACAAAGCAGTCCCATTTCCTGGAATTTATCCTAAGGAAATTGTCAGAAATGTGCAGATATATATCTATACAGAGGTTCAGAACAGCATTATTTATACAGTAACAAATTGAAAATAATCTAAATACCTAACTGTAGGACTGTAAATAAATTATGTTACAGCAATGTTATGAAAAATATATAGCCATTTGAAATCATGTTACATAAAAATACCTAATCATAAGAAAATATGTTCACATATTTTAAGAGAAAAAGCAGATGGAAAATATAATTCCCACTAAGAAATGCAAACAAATACATATGCATTTATAGTCCCTGAAAAAAGTCTGTTTTAGAAGTACTTGGTTTCAAAAGAATGATCTGGTCCTTTGATCATCTCTGATTCAGCTACTCAGAAAATGTATGGTTATACTTTGTCATGAATATTGTCTATGTCATGCTGAGGTCTATTTCCATCATTCTAAGCTCCCCTCTGTTGCAGAGGGGACTGGAAACATTGCAGAGACTGTAGAAAATACAATATTATTCTTACAATATTCTCTCAGCAGGGATGTGGTTTAGATTTTGCCAAAGAAAGGCACTTAGTACATTTGAAAGACGAGTGAAGGAAAAAATCATTATTGTCTTCAATAAAAACAACAGATAGGTACACAGATAGCAGCCAGTAGGATTGCAGCACATGCCAAAGTCACCAATTCATGGACAGTAGCTAACACTTTGGCCAGATGGTCAGGTATTTGGAAGAAGTTTGTAGAAGGACTTTTGAAATGGGAACAGATATTCAGTCTCATGTGAATGCTCCCAAGGGTATTCACTGCTGAGGTTTCTAATAATCAAGCAGACAGATGACTCATTTTGTAGTTATCAGTCAGCCTCTTTCCCAGTTACCCTAACTCACAAACTAAACCAGCAAAAGAAATATGAAGTATCTATATTAATTTCAGACAAAACAGACTCTGGGACAAAAAGTATTACTCAAGTTGAAGAGACTCAGTACATAAAAATAAAATAATTCATCAGGAAGATGTGACAATTTCACATTGTATGTATACAACATGGGCCAAAGTTTACAAGCAAAACCTGATAAAGCAGAAAGGGAGACTGACAAACACATTTTGTCGCTTTAAAACATATGTGAGAACTTTAAAGTATCTATTAGATATCAGTATTTGGTAGGTCAAATAGTCCAAAAAGGAAAACAGTCCAAAATCAGCTAGAAAATGGAAGGTAATAACAGTACATTGAATATATCTGAGCTAATGGACATATATATAGCATACTGTATCAAAAATCAGAAAACATAATATGCTTTTCAAGGACATATGTAATATTTATAAAAATTACAGTTATACTAGAACATGATGCAAATTTCAACAATGTTAAAAGCATAGTATGTTCACAAAGTAGTCTATAAACATGAGAAGTACAATATTATAGCCACTAGTCATATGGTTCCGCTTTCTTATTGGCCACATTTCATAAGTTCAATGGCTACATACAGCTAGTCATTACCATACTGAACAGTGTATTTCTATTATGAAAGCAAGCAGTAGAGCTATACAACATATATCATGATTAAAATAAAATTAACAAAAATTTAATTTAGAAAAATCCATAATTTCTTATATTCAGGAATAAAATAAGAAATCACTGTTTATTTTAAACATTTAAAACTGAGAATAAACCTATATATCAACATATATACATGCATGTATTAAAAAAGAAGAAAAACTAGAAATTAAGTAAATAGAAAAGAAAAAAAAGGAACTAGACAATAAAAGATAAAATAAGGCAGATACACATTAAAAAAAAAAAAAAAACTTTAGGCCAAGAAAATAAGAGAAAACTTAGGATAATTTTGCCAAGTTGTTGAAATGGACTGATTCCAAGAAATCTGTAAATTACTAAAACTGAACCCAGGGGGCTGGAAGTATAGCTCAGTGGTAGAGTGCTTGCTTAGCATGCATAAGGACCTAGGTTTAATCTCCAGCACTGGCAGGAAAAAAATAAAAATAAAAAACCCTGACACCAAAAGAAATAGAATGTTTAATTGCTCTAAAACCATTATAGAAATGGAATCTTATTAGAAATAAGATAACATAAGATCTTATAATATAAATAAGATAAATAAATAAATATCTATAATAATAAGACAAATAAGATCTCATTAGAAATAACAGATTTTTGTAGAAATTGAAAATCTTATTATTAAAAGAAAGAGCAGGTACAGGTGGGTTAAAAGAGCAGATACAGGTGGGTTAAGAGACTATTTTTCTTAAACTGGATCATTATAATCTTAAATAAACTCATATAGACTAGGAAAAAAGGAAATATCCCCTACATATTGTATAGTTAGTATAATCTTGATACTAAAATCAGACAAAGAAAATGCAAGAAAGAGAACTTAGATATAAGCCTGCTTGTAAATATCTTAGTCAAAAGATTAGCAAATACAGCACTGTATTTTAAAAAAATAATATAGCAAAACTATCTTGGGTTTATTTTAGGAATGCAAGATCACTTCAACATAGAAGATATATACTATATATTAATACAACTAAAATATTAACAAGTTAAAGAAAAACCATGTCATTATTTCAATAATGCAGAAAAAGTATTTGTTCAAAATGAATAAATACATTAAAATTCAATATCCAGAGATGACTTTAAAAACTATTATTTGTAAATAAAAAGAATATTTTAATTAGATGAAGTAAAACAATAAAAAGACTGGGAGAGTTCTGCAAAAAACCTCTGGAGTCTATTGAAAATTTACAACTTTCAGGAGTAAGCTTGGGAGGTAAATTTTAAGTTCAGCTCTTAGTTCAGTAACAGCTACCCATCCCTCACCCCACAGCTCCACTAGAGGCAGCCATGCAGGTGTTACTGGTGCAATTTTCATGCACATTAGGGGAATTACAGCGGTAAATTAGACCTGAAATGACTATGTTGTACCTCACGCTGATCCTTGACATGTAAACAGCCTATAACAATTAAAACAAAAACAAAACAACAACAACAAAAAAATAAACCCTAGGGAAAGGAGTTTCAGAGGTTTACCACGAGGAAAGTATGGCCCATTTGAAAGAAAAATAAAAAAGAAAGCATCCCAAATAAGGACAAGATAACAATTACTTTAAAACATTGTCTTATTGTATTCAAACAATCAGCAGAAGATACGCAGAAAACCAAGAAAATGATGTATGAACAAAATGGAAATTTCAAGAAATCAAGAATTCTGGAAATGAAAAATACAGTAACTAAAGTGAAAAATTCACTAGAGGAATTTGAAGGAATATTTGAGCACGGAAAAAAAAGAATCAGCAAAGTTGTAAATAGGACAATTGAAATTATTGAGTGAGGAAAAGGAAGAAAAAAGGATTGAAGCAAAGTAAACAGAGTCTAAAGGACTTGCAGGATACTGGCAAGTGAACCAACAAATACACTGTAGGAGTTCCAGGAGAAGAGAGAGAAAGGAGTAGAGAGATGATTTAAAGAATGATGACCGAAAACTTTCTAAGTTTGGTGAAAGATACAATATAAACATACCAAGAAGTTCAACAAACTCTAAGTAGGATAAACTCAATGAGACACATTACAATCAGATGTCAAAGGAAAGAAAAAAATTTTTAAAGCAATAGAAGTGACTCACTTCATACAAGGGATTGTCAATTATTTTAATAATATTTGGAAATTCCAATCCTTGTTTTCTATATGGCTTAAGAGACAAGTATATTTAAAAAGCAGTTATTAGTCTAAAAGCTAGTATTATTAACACTGGTTTTTAACTCCACATTTTGTTTTCTACATAATTTAGGAGACTGATGCATTTTCAATTTATGGTTTTGAACACACAATGTATAGATATGCAATTCTGTGACAATAATAACCAAAAGGGGTAAGTCAAAAATGTAAGAGCAGAAATTTTATATGTGATTGAAGTTAAACTGGCATAAATTCAAATTAGAGTGTTACAACTTTAGGAAGCTAAATGTAATTTCCAGAAACACCACAAAGAAAACTGTTATAAAATATGCACAAAATTAAATAATATAATCTAAATATCATGCTAAAAAATCCACTAAATACAAAGTAGTAATACAAGAAGTGAGGAACAAAAAAGCTATAAGGAATATTGAAAACAAATGAAAAAATGAAGAAATAAGTTTACTTTAAATGTAAATGGATTAAACTCCCCAGTCAAAAGAAAGAAAATGGAAAAAATGAAACAAAAAGGAAAAAAAATTATTGAATTATATGCTGTCTACAGGAGGCTCATTTTAGATCCAAAGACACAAACAGACTGAAAGCAAAATGGAAAAAGATATTCTGTGTACCACATGATAAACAACAGAGAGCAGGAGCAGCTATGCTATTAGACTATTTTCGGTGCTGGGGACCAAACTCAGGGCCTCACATATGCTAGACAAGAGTTTTAACTTCTAGGCAATACAGATTTTAAGTCAAAAATGTTACAAAAGACAAAGAAGGACATATTTTAATAAAATATACTTTATTGTAATAAAAATGTATTCTTTCTGAATATAGCAAGAATATATAACAATTACAAACCTCTGCATACCTAATAGCAGACCATCAAAATATATGCATCAAAAATTGACAGAAGAGAAAAAAGAAATAGACAATAATAGTTGAAGACTTCAAAACCCTAAGCTCAATAATGGATAGAAAAACCAGATAGGAGATAAGCAAGAAAACAGGGGATTTAAACAACATGATGTACCAACTAGATCTAACAAAAATATACAGACACTCTATTCAACAATATGATATATATTTTTCCCAAGAGCTCATGGGACATTCTCCAGGTTAGGCCACGTATTATGCCACAAATTAAATCTCAGTTCATTTTAAAAGACAGAAACAAAACCAAATATCTTCTTTACCTGTAACATAATAAAGTTAGAAACTGGGAACTGAAGCTGGGGATGTAGTGCAGAGGTAGAATGTTTGCCTGGCATGTGCAAGGTCCTGGGTTTGACCTCCGCACAAAAATAAGAAAAAAAGAAGATGAAAGAGAAGAGGAAAAAGAGGATAATGAAGAGGAAGGAGGAAAAGTTAAAAAAATAAATTAGAAACAGAAGAAAACTAGAAAATTCACAAATTTGTGTCAATTAAACAACACTCAACAAACCAAACAACAATTAAAAAAAATAGAGAAATTAGAAAATTAAATACAAGTAAAACCACAATGAGTATTAGCATCAGCATATCAAAGAGAACATTTTCCTTTGTTTTGGGGGGATGCTAACACACAATAGGGGTTGGGAGAGGAAGAACAGAAGTTCAGTGGATTAGACAAAGGGGAATGAAGGGAAGCAAAGGGGGATTGGAATAGGAAAGACAGTAGAATGAATCTGACAAAACTTTCCTATGTTCATATGTGAAAACACCACCAGTGAAACTCTATATCATGTAAAGCCACAAAAATGGGATCCTAATTAGAATAAGTTATACTCCATGTATATATAATATGCCAAAATACATTCTGTTATGTATATCTAAAAAGAACAAATAAAAAATTTAAAAAACACAATGGGACACCATGTCATACCCATTCTGATAGCTTTATTTTAAAAAGTGTTGGCAAGAATGTTGAAAATTCGAAACCTAAGAGTACTGTTGGTGAGAATATAAAGTGGCACATCTACTGTGAAAAACAATGTAACAGTTCCTTAAAAATTAAAAATAGAATTACCAAGGACCAATAATTCTGCTTCTGGGCATATACCTAAACACAGAGTCTGAAAGAGACATTTGTGCACTCATTTCACAAAAGCATTGTTTACAATAGCTAAAATGTGGAAGCAAGGGTCCATCAACAGATGAATGGATAGGCAAAATGTGATGCTTACAAACAATGGAATGTTATTCAGACTTTAAAAGGAAGTGAGTTCTAATGTACACTACAACATGGATGAATCTTGAGGACAATATACTCAGTGAATAAGGCAATCACAATAATAAAAATAGTGTGTCATTCCACTTCTGTAAAGTACCTAGAGGAGTCAAGAATCATAGAGAAAGAAAATAGACTGATGGTTAATAGTGAAGCCAGAATTTGACAGGCAGATATGCAAGGGTGGGATCCAGAGAATGGAGGGATTAAAATGTTAATTCCTTCAAAGTCCTTCCTCCACCCTTATCAAGATAACCTGCTCCTGCTCCAACCTATTGCTAAGGTAACGGGGTCCCAGGGATTGTCCCTCTCTACAGGGATTTGTTATTAGTGCCCCCTTTCTGACCAGGTCCACCTGCTTCTCACCTTTTGGCCATCTCACCGAGTATCTCCCAGGCCTAGTCACATACAAAGGAAGGAGAAAGATAAGGGGAAGAGAGCAGGAAAACAAAGACATATAAAAAGGCAGAACACCCTCACTTCTTAGGATACCAGGATACCAGCTATGGCCCCCTTCTCCCTCTTGGGAGAAGTCTGTTACCCCTTTTTAAATAAATCCTGTTTTATATGCTTGCCTCTGCATGCTTCTCTAATGTTATACTTCAACATGTGAGGAAGCAGAACTGGTCAGGGTAACCAGTGGTATCAAAAGAAGCTGTAAATAGAAAGGATGGGGAGTTATTGTTCAGTGGGTACAGAGTTTCAGTTTTACAAGACGAATAATTCAAGAGAAGGATGGTGGTGATGGAGGCATAACAATATGAATACACTTAATATCACCATACTGTACACTTAAAATGGTTAAGACAATAAAATTCATGTTATATACATTTCACCACATTAAAAACATTGAAAAAAAATGAAGTGCCAAAAATTAAAGCCAGATAAGAGAGAATACTTTACAACCTTGGATGGGGAAGATAAATAAATATATATA
This sequence comes from Marmota marmota marmota, assembly GCF_001458135.2. NCBI lineage: Eukaryota > Metazoa > Chordata > Mammalia > Rodentia > Sciuridae > Marmota > Marmota marmota. The sequence goes on from NW_025999900.1 coordinate 10,743,333, forward strand.
TATATTTTAGTTGTTCATGGGACTTTATTTTTATTTATTTATTTATTTATATGCAGTGCTGAGAATTGAACCCAGTACTTCACACATGCTAGGCAAGTGATCTACCATTAAGCTACAACCCCAGCCCAGGGGAAAATATCTTAAAATACAAAAAGTAGAAACCATAGTAGAAAATACTGATTACATATAAACATAAGGTATTTGTAAGACTGGAAGACGCCGCACCACACGACACAGATCACCAAAGAAGTTTCCGCTTTATTACAAAAGGCTGTGTGTTTATATAGGTCTAAGAAGAGGTAGCAGGGGCTGAGGTAGATAACAGGTCGCCCGTGTATTGGCAAGCTCTTCCATATGTCAGTTCTGGAGCCCAAGAAGTTAATTCTAATTGGGGCTAAGGCTTCCCACCAGCAGGGTTTGAACATTGGCGCCGGCGGGAATGTTTCGAGCCAGTGAAAGAAACAAAGAGGAGAAAGAGGGTCTTAGACGCCATGTTGGGGTTTTTTTCTGGGGTGCTGCCGCCGTTATATGTTTTCCCAATAGTATTTGTTTGTTAAAATATGTCACATGGGGCTGGAGATGTGGCTCAAGCGGTAGCGCGCTCGCCTGGCATGCGTGCGGCCCGGGTTCGATCCTCAGCACCACATACAAGCAAAGATGTTGTGTCCGCCGAAAACTAAAAAATAAATATTTAAAAAAAAAAAAAATATGTCACATGGACAAAAGGCATGTCACAAAATGGCAAAAGAAATGTACTACATCAACAAACCACTTATATTCAAAAATATGTAAAGAACTCATACAAAGCAAGAAGAAAAATATAAGCTAATTTTCAATGAGAAAGGGCAACAGTATTGAATAAGAAATATGAATAATCAATAAATATATGAACATATCTCACACCTCCCTGGCAATTAGTAAAAAGCAACATGAAACTACAATGAGGTCTCATGATACATATTACAAAATGAAGTGTAGGTGAGGATGAGAAATGAACAAAATATTTTTGGAGAATATGCTCACTATAAAGTCCATTTATATAAGATTCTTTTTTTATAATTATTTTTATTTATTTGGGTTTTTTTTTCTATGTGGTGCTGAGGATTGAACCCAGGTCCTTACTCATGCTAGCAAGCGCTCTACTACTGAGCCATAATCTCAGCCCACATTAGATAAATAAAACTAGGAACTGGGGTTGTGGCTCGGAGGTGGGGTGCTTGCCTAGCATGCCTGAGGCACTGGGTTCAATCCTCAGCACTACATAAAAATAAAAATAAAGATATTGTGTCCACCTATATCTAAAAAATAAATATTTTAAAAATATAAAACTAATATGATATATATTTATTTGTAGTAAAACTCTAAAAATGATCAGGGGAGAAACAACACCAAATCTGTTAAAGTGTCTATATTTGGAAGGATGAGGATATCATTAAGGAAGGTCACACGAGAAGTGAGAAAATATTGATAAAGTTCTATTTCTTCAATTAAGGAGTTGGGGACATTATTATTCTTTTTTAAACTGAACATGTATATTTTATATGTTCTTTTGTATACAGATATGATTCATAAGAATTGTTATGTAAAAGAAGAAAATCCTCCAAAACTAAAAACTTTTTTCTTTTTTCCAATGATCAGAGGTTCTAGCTTACTGCAGCCTATTCTAAAGCTAATATAGGTTACGGAGTTTGAGAATGGAGCAAAGGTATAATCTAGGAGTCATCAAGACAAGGTATAAGCAGGTGCTAATTACATACACACACATGCACACACACATGTGAAAAACGCATTTTAAAAAAGATTTAGGGAAGACAATTTTTAAAAAGTTTTTTTTTAGTTGTAGTTGGACACAACACTTTTATTTTATTTATGTATTTATTTATTTTTTATTTTTTTATATGGTGCTGAGGATCAAACCCAGTGCCTCGTACATGCTAGGCAAGCGCTCTACTGCTGAACCACAACCCCAACCCCAGAGAAAGAAAATTTAATAAGAAAAATGTGAGGGAGGGAGATCCACAGTAAATGTCATACATATACTATCTGTCATACAGTAAGTGTAGGACCTGGTAGAAATTCAATTTTGTTTTAGGAAGGTAAGATATTTAGAAATTGAGGTAAGGAAAAAAAGGAACATTAAATAGCCTCATTTTAAGAAAAAGAGAACATAACCAAGTAGAAAAGAAAGAAGATCAAGAGATAACTATATTGTTCTCCAGATTGTTTTTAACTTCTCTTAGAAAATCTCCAGAAAATAATTTCCTCAAATGCCTTTTATTGTGACGCTAAGATAGATCTTCTTTTTTTTTTTAAGGCAGCCAAAGCTGACACTTTTAGTGCCAACATTATTCTTCTAAAGCAATAATGCACCATTGGTTTCTGTAAATTCTAAAAAACTCAAATCCCCATATGGTATCCCAAGTTTTCAGCAACTTTCATTAACAGAAACAAATTAACAACAACAACAAAAAAAAAATATATGCACTCTGTTTTGTTTCTGGTAGTAAGCTCTAGTCCAGCACTGAAAGACTGCTTTCTGGGCTACTGTTTCTGATATTCATCTATCCTCTTTATTTTCCACATTAACACAGTTTTTACCTACTTTTCTAGTCCAAAGTGATCAAGTTTATAGAGCATTGATTTTTTTTTATACCAGCTTAATCCTAAGTAGGCTTGTGGTGACACCTTTTGGCACATTATTCTAGTTTCCTATCCTTATCATATGGACTCTAGAAGCACAGCCAATCCTGAATTTAAGTTCTAAATGAAAATTGTGATGCTTCTAGCAAGTTCTTTATGCTCTCTGAATCTCAGATTCCTAATACATTAAAATAAGAATAAAATGTCTACCTTTGAAGAGTTGACCATTAAGTATATAAAGATATTCAGACTTCTTAAATGTAGACTGAGGGATAGGTAGTGAGATTCTTAGTTCTATTCTCAGTTCTGCTTCCGGGTGTGTCTCTGAGTGTGATCCTAAACACCATCCCTGAACTCTGGTTCACAGCAGAGATGTTTTTCTGCTTTCTAAGTTCAATGGTCTGGGCAAGACCTAACAGGTCTCTGGCCACTCATTAAAAATAATACCTGTTCCATTGTCTTATAAGGTCTTCATCTGAATTTTAACTCTCCTATACAGATCCTGCAGATATTTTGCAAGCTCTTTTCTTGGGATAAGAAATATTTTCCAATTCTGGACTATTTACCTTAAATCCCTGCCTTTTCCCTTCAAACTTGTCTGAAAAATATTTACTTATCTAGAATGATAAGGTCAGTTCACCATCTTCTTTTTTAAGCTATCATGACTGTTTTCTCATCAGAGGCCTATGGCTTCTATGAGGACATGTTTCCTCTACTAGCCTCACAGCCCAGCCTAATCTTTTATTAAAAATATTCCACAGTATCATGTTATAGAAAATAAATTAGGGGGAAAAACCCAGGTTCTAAACTCAATCCTCACACTTACTAAATATATGAATTTCATCAAGTCATTTAGCCTACCTAAAACTTAGGGTTTTTCCACCTGCCAAAAAAAAAAAAAAAAGATGTGCTAAGATATATGAATACTTAAGAGACTAATGACCAAAAGCAATCATACAGATGAATGTGTCTTTAAAAATATAGTTCTATGCTATGTGGATAGTATTACCCATTCAGTAGAGAGGCAGTATGGAATAGTGATAAAGACAAAAGAATCTGAACTCCAAATCATTTACCAGCTCCACCTTTTGGTATGTAAAATGAAGATTAGTGTGCTTACTCCATATAATAGCTGATAACAGCTACTGTTGCTACCATTAAACACCTACTGCGTGTTAGGCATCTTATTAAGTGCTTGGTAATAAAATGGAATTAAGACAGACCTGGCTAACATCTTTGCTAAAATTTCTATCTCCTATTCCATATGCTTCATTTTCTAAATCATTTATATCATACATATTCAAAGCAAATAGAAGTCTAAGTAGTAAAGCATTTGCATAGAACATCAAGGTAAGAGTCCACAATTCCACTATTTCTTTCCTGTGAAAATTTTCAGTGAGCATGTAATGACTCTGGCATTTCTTTTCCTAATCTGTCACTTGAGTTGAAACTGTCCCAATGACTACTGAGTAAACTAAGATATGTTTCTATCAAATACAAATGAGCTAAGATAGTGTCTCTCAAAGTAACATCCCCAGACCATTTGCTTCTCAATCACATACTGAAGAATAACGATCCAAAGCAATAGAAACAAGAGAAATTTTAATCCTCAGAATAAAGTTTCATATGCCAGTTTCTTAATAGGGTGGAGCTGATGAGATCAAGACCATAAGTGACCTGAACATAAGCACCTTAACTGTGAGTGTTCAAGAAATTCCTATTCTGGAGGCCAAGAGAAAGTGTGGAAAGGGAACACTCTGAAAACATTTATCCAGATTTTTAAAGAAGGAAAGAAAACTTGTCTCAAAAGTCACACCTACTAAAATTGGGACTGGATGATCTCAGAAAATAAAACTGCTTTCTCTTAAATTCATTCAACTAATGACAGACCTCTCTGCTCCAACTAACTATCCAAACCTATCACAAACCTTGGATAACCTCTCAAAAGCAAGCCTGGCCCACGAATGGTCAAGTTGATCCTGTGACCATCAGAACCATCAAAGGCAAGATGATGTATTGTCTTTTGATAATAGTAAACTGAAATAACCAACTTGGTCATATAATTACACAAGACATGGCACTTAAACACCGCAGAGAATCAAACAGCTTTGAACTCCTAGTGGGTGCGAATTTTCAAAATAGTAACAATTCAAAAGCTAATGAACAAAATATTTCTCAATCCTTCATGTCACAGAGGGCTGTGCTCCGCAGTGGTGAGAAAATAAAATGCCTTAGAGGCACTTAGTTCCTAAAATGCAGGGGAGTTAAGCCCTGTGACAAAAAATCGGGAGCCCAAGGCGAAAAAGGACGTCCAACCAGCCCACACAGAGCAGCCAGAATCAGGTCTGAGGCAGCAGAGCGGGCGGGGCCCTGACTTCTCCTGCATCCCTGCGCTCGCTTTTCTCCGCCTGCGTGAGCGCCGCCCACCCACTCGCGGCGTGAACCCACAGGGCCCGGCCTCTCCTTTCCCCTCCCCTCGGCCTGGTGCTGAATCACGAGCCCACTATCTCCAAAAGGTAAAATCAAAGAACAAAGCCACCCTCGGGGCTGGTCTGAATGCGGTAGCAGGTCGGGGTGGGGCAGAAGACTGGAAACCGCAACTTTGCTCCCCTTCTTCCCAAATTCCCCCTTCCGACCACCGAATTAAAACAAGTACTGCAGTGCTCCGGGACTCCCAAGACGGTGCCCCTTCTCCCAGGGTGTTTGGGTCCGCAAAGATCGGTCCGCCCGGGTGCGCTCCCCTTCATTGTTCCAAAGCGCGCTCGGAGCCCGCGCCGTGCTGGGCCCTCAAGCTTGCAGCTCGGGGGGTAAAGGGGGTTGGGGCTCCCCCTGGTCAAGATCCCGACCCCTCACTCTCTCGGCCGGTAACGACTGACCCCCGCCCACACTCAAGGCCACCCTTCCAACCTATGGCTGATGCGGAAACCTCCCATCCCCGCAGGCGCCGGGTGGGTGCTGTCCAAATGCTGCGAAGAGGCGGGCGCCGGGTGGGGGAAGAAGCTGACGGCCGGGCCTGCACGCAGAGGCAGCCCTCGCCCCCACAGCGCGATTTCGGTGACGCGGGTGCATCTCGGCCGTGGTTCTTCGGGCCCTACAGGGTAGCTTGGCAGCGGCCTGCTCCCAGCCACGGATGCTGGCACCAGGCAACCGTTGGCCCTCCTTGTGTCCAAAAGCAGAAAGCGGTGGGCCAGACCCCGAGCAGGCTGCAGAAGTTACCGTTTGTTACTCACCCCAACTGTTTCTGTCCCTGCGGTTCTTGGCCATGGTGGTCTGCGGACTAGTGGAGGCGAGGCGCTGTCACTGCCCTCCCAGTCTTCACTCCGGCCGCAGGTTGCTGGCGGTGGGAGGCTCTCAATGCCTAGGCTGGACGCAGTTCGCTCAGACTCTGAGGATGTTGCTGTGGCGCTGGTGGGAAGGAGCGGGGAGGAAAAGGGAGGAGAAAGGGATGAACCAAGCTCAGCATCACAGCCCGAGTTCACACAAATACCAGCGTCACACCCTCCTACCTGAGCCCACCCCCAAAGCGCGAAGACAGTGACAGACGACGTACTGCAACGTTTTCAAAGGAAAACACACATAAATAAACAGCACCCCTTTGCACACATTCTCTCAAAGAATTTAACAGCATTATTGATGACAGAAATTCACAACCCAATATACTGTATTATTCTGGATATCCAAATACCTGCTTCCTAGGACAGTTACATATTGGTACAAACATGCTGGAATATTTATATACCCAAAGTAGTTAAAATAATTTTTCTCCAAGAGTCATCTTTATTTTTTTCATAAGGTTATGATAATAAAGAGGGTATCATTTTGTATTTGTATACTAAGCGGGTTATATTTTAAAATCAGATTAGAAAAATTTGGATCAAGAAGATCAATTAAACCTGAAGATTCATCATAAACTGTAAGTAGCTCAACATCTAGTGTGTAACATTTCCCCACAAGATTTGCAGAGATGAAGTATGGAGCTATATAGACAATAGCAAATTTTTTTTAATTGTAGTCGAACCTAATACCTTTACTTTATTTGTTTATTTTTATGTGGTGCTAGGCGAGTGCTCTACTGCTGAGCTCCAGCCCCAGCCCCCAATAGCAAATATTTGAAGTAAAATAATACTACATAGTGTAGATGGGCCTTGGCAGACATAAAGGTTGCAGACAATTTTGAATGAAAAAGCAAAAGGTAATAAATACTTTTTAAAAATATTCTTGGGCTGGGGTTGTGGCTCAGTGGTAGAGCACTTACCTCGCATGTGTGAGGTACTGGGTTCAATCCTCAGCACCACATAAAAATAAAGACACTGTGTCCATCTGTAACTAACTAAAAAAAAAAAAAAAAAATATATAAAAATTTATTTTTTTAAGCTCTATCATATTAAAGTTTAAAAATGAGAGTCTGAATACTCTTCTGGAGGAGACAGTCATGTCAATTCTAAATATCCTTATAATTGATTGTTAAAGATGTAACTGTTGAGGCCTCTCCGCGGCCCTCCTGGAATTGGCTGATTTTGTTGCTATATTGCATAGTGACACTTGTGACACCCACACTAATAATGGAGTAAAGTTTCCAGCCTTTCACGTTGCTTTCCCTGTTAGTGTCTCAGACATGCTAGTTCTGGGGGTGGTCTTCAGGGTGCAAGTTTTCAGTCTGGAGACCCAGGGCAGCTTGATGGCATACAGAAAGNAATGGTCACTTCTTACAAAACTACAGTACACGGCTGGGGATGTGGCTCAAGCGGTAGAGCACTTGCCTGGTGTGTGCAGGGCGCTGGGTTCCATCCTCAGCACCACATAAAAATAAAATAAAGATATTGTGTTCATCTAAAACTAAAAAATAAATATTAAAAAAAAACTACAGTACAATCTCACGACCAGGTTATTGACGTTGATACAGTCAAGAAACAGAATCTATTTCCATCATTGCAAAAATCACACAGGGTACCCTTTCAGTGTCACATCTATTTCCCGGGCATCCCAACGTCCCCTATAAACACTGGAAAACATGAATTTGTTCTCCAATTTCCAAAAATCCTGTCTAGAATGTTTTGTGTGTGGAATCATATAGTGTATATATATATATATATAAAATCCTTGATCTCTCCTTTTTTGCTGCTTCTTTCTGCCTACAAACTTAGTTGTTGTCAATATCCTAGAAACACTGTTGCTTCATGTTACCTGACCCACAAGATACCTTCAGCCCATTTTTCATTTTCTCAGTTTTCTTCATCCCAGCATTTGGTTGTTATCCACACTATCTACTGATCAGTTCTCTTTAAAAGACCACTGCTAGCCTTTTAAGGACCATATTCTTGGTCTCTGCTTACTGTTCATCAAAAGCTACTCTCCACCCTGCACTCTCAGTGAAATTCCTATGATGACTTGAGATAGGACCACAATGATGCTGATTGTCAAATCTGTATATCTAGTCTTATGTACTCTTAAGGAGAAAGAATCATCACACCAGAGATGACCTTACAACTGCCTGAAGTTATCTCTACTCAGTTTTCTTACCAGCATTACAAAATCACATGTTAGAAACCAAACTCTCTTACCCACTGCTGCCAAATCATCTTACGCATTCCATATTTCAGTCAGTAGTTCTAGCAACCTAAGAGCTCTGAACACTGTAAACCAAGTTTACATAATAGTTTTAAAAGAGTATGGTTCAACAGAATTACATTCCCCAAACACTAATGAAAACATACTGAAGAGAAATTTCTTCACCCCTGTACCTATGAACCATCTCCTGTGTCCTTTTAACATGTGCATGATTTGTCTTTGAATATTTCCTTGTTTTCTGGCACAAGGAAATATTCCAGGTTTTCTGTTTTATTTTCCCTGCTTCAGAACTGGAATTAGCTATTTCTCCAAAAAGATCTGGCTCCTTTAATGAAGAAATGTTTTGGCTAGCTATAAGGTATTTAGAAAAAAAGGTCTGGGTGCTGTTGTGCTTACTGTAGGCTGAAGTGTCACTGTTTCTTGAGTCTTTTAATAGCCATTACTAGAAGACATTTTTTTTTAAATGATGATTTTAATGAACTTTGGGGAAAATGTTCAATTATATGAAAATACAAATATACATGGTTATTTATTGTGGATTTTTTTGTAACTGTAAAATATTGGAAACAAGATAAATACACATACATAGAAAAGGGTTTAAATAACTTATAATATATCTACACAATAAAATGCTACATAGTTATAAAAAAAGAATACAGAAGAACTTTATGAACTAGTGAAAGTAATCTCCCTCCTGTTAAATGGCGGGGAGGGGTGTCAAGAGGCTGATAATATAACTTTTCTGTAAGAAAGAATGTGAAAAAAAAAAGAAATGTCTTGTTCATCTGTGCAAAATAAATACAATCAGAATAAAACAGAAGCCAAAGAGATTGTTTACCTATGGGAGATAGTAAGAACAGAGAAGAAACAAAGGAGAATGGAGTAGGTCATAAGGATTGGAGGTACTATTCTCTAAGTGTAAACTTTTTGTATAACTGATTCTTAGAACCATGGTACTGTTTCTCATTCTCCAAAATGGATAAATAATTAAAACTAACCACAATATGGTGAGAACTAAAAATGGAATTGCAAGCAGTTAAAAAAAAGTGAACCTAATTGTATTGTAGGTAAATGACAAAACTACACTGAAGGATGTAGAATGCATTTACTGCATGCTACAAGCCTAAAGACAAAAAGAACTATATACAAACATTGCATTCTAGTTTGGAACTTTTTTCTCCCAGCTTATAGGAATTAGAAATTCTGAAATTATTTTATTTATGTTCTAGGACTGAATAAATATGTGGTGCATAATGAGAGGGGTCATTTTTAATACCGGAAGTAAAGCATAATAAGGAAGAAGAAAGAAAGAAGATAGAATGAACTTTATGGTATTGAATCGGAAGCTGAGGTATTAAATAAAATGCAAATAACTCAATTTTTTAAAATAGGCAAAAGATTTAAATAGGCAATCATCCATAGAGGACATACAAATGGCCATAAGGACATGAAAAGATGCTCAACATCTTTAGTTATTAGCAAAATGCAAATCAAAATCACAATAAGATACCATTTCATTGCCTACTAGGTTAACTGTAGTCAGAAAGACAACAACAAGTGTCGATGAGGATGTTGAGAAATTGACATCCTTACACTCTGGTGGTAGGAATAAAAAATGGTGCAGTCACTTTAGAATACAGTCTTGTAGTTATTCAAAAAGTTAAACAAGGGATTAACATGAACTAGGAATATATATATATATATATATATATATATATATA
>NW_025999900.1:10753913-10821412 GCF_001458135.2 Marmota marmota marmota
ATATATATATATATATATATATATATATATATATATATATATATATATATATCCCAAGGAAATTACAAAATATGTCCACACAAAAACATGCACAGTAAGTTTATAACAAGATCAATAATAATATTCAAAGATAGAAATAACCCAAATTCTAAATAACTAATGAATGGGAAAACACAATATGGTTTATATTCATGTACCATAATATTACTTGGTCATAAAAAATTAAGTACTAATATATGCTACAACATGGATGGGCCTGAAAAATATTATGCCAAGTGAAAGAATCCAGCCACAAAGACCACAAATTGTATGATTTCATTTATATGAAGTTCCTAGAATAGGAAAATCTACATATACAAAAAGGAAGCTAATTGTTACTTAGGGCTGATAGGCGGAGTATGGGATATTGGGGAGAAATTAGAGCATAAAAATTGCTGAATTGTACAACTTAAATTGTGAATTGTATGGTACTTGAATTATATCTTATAAAGTTTTTTTAAAGTCAAACGTCAAGCTTATTTTCAATTAAAAATGATATTCCTCCATATGTATTAAGTACTCTTCCTCTTCCTTCCTTCTCTAAAATGTTAATCCATAAATTATTCTTTCCCTTCTGTGTCTTCAATTATTTTTTCTTCTGTTGGCTCCTTTAAGTTGCTCATTTTATACTATCATAAGTAAAGGGCTTCCAGAAGGGAAGTCTAGTAAAGCACAGGAAGGGAGAGGGGAGGAGGACTGGAAGGAGACAGGGAGGGAAAGGGAAGGAAGGAAAGGGGAGCAGAAACTGAAATAGAATTCCACACATGAGTTTCTCAGGATGAATACAAATACTATGTATAACTATAAAGCTCTAATAAAGAAAAAAGTAAAGGGCTTCCTTGATCAGGAGTTTCTAGTAGTTGATGCCCCCATTTGTTCCCTCCCTCTGTAAGTAGCAAAAATATTTATATCAATCAGAATGTTTTGGGATGTACCTCAAACTAGCTTAAACAAAATGGAGGATACTTACTCTCATAAAACTCTCATATATCATCTCTTCTCAAATATCATTGACTTACCATGTTCCACCTAGTTAATAAATATACCATGTATGTAACTAAAATTTAGGGTGCCTAATATAAAAGGGGGAAAAGATATTGGGAAATAACCATGTCTAAGCACAGACCAATCCAGAAAAGGTAAAGCATCCTCAGTGCATTGGATTCTATTCTACTGCTGGCTTCTCTCATAGTTTTAAAACAGCATTTGCATTCCAGTCATTAGAGGCAGGTTGCCACACCTAAACAGAAAAAGGCATGTCTGTGTCATAAGCACCTTGATAAGAGCAAGAGAAGTCTTCCTAGGAACATGCTGACAGACTTTTCCTTCTGGTCACTGTCTAGAATTGTCCAATCCTAAAGTATTTCTTGAATAAGAAGAATGAGGCTAGACTCAAATTTATCCCCCAGGATGGGAGAATGTCTCAGTCTCCACTGAAGGACATAACCATTGGAAAAAAGTCAATCAAGCTGAGGTTCTAATAGTAAAGAAAGAGGAGAAAGGGTAGTTATTGGGCCCATAGCCCATGGTAATAATTATAGCTTCCATTTTCCTCATTACCCTCTACTAATACCTCATCTGGTGAACTGACCCAAACTTCTCTCCTATAGTCTCTAAGTCCTTAGTGACCTTATCTTTACTGGGTTGCAGCAAGTTCCCAGTGTCTAATAATAGGAGACATGTGACTACTAAGAAGCACCCTCTTTATTGCCTTTGTGGAGCAAGACCAATTTCCGTGATAACTAGGATCAATCACCCTGATTAGTACAATGACCCCCCTCTCTAATTGTTGGTTCAGTGGTCTGAAGGCTCCAAAATGGCCAGGTGGTCAGTTGAACTTCCTATTTAATAGAATTATAACTGTGTTATCTGGTACAAGTGTCTGTTCCTTGGACACTAGGGTCTTTAAACCCAGCAAGCTCCAAGACTGTGGAGACAAAAATTCAAGTTATTAGGAATAATAGACGAGTCACTCCGACATTTACCCCTTAGTTCCCAGGTTCATACATTCTGAATATAGGGAAAATGGCAACATAAAGGGACTACTAGGATTAATTCCTATACCATATCTTCACAGGAGTTCTCTGTCATATAGCAATACAACTGATTCTTCAGCAGACCTTTCCTCCATTCTATCTAACTAGCTACTTCTTAAGTGATGGGTTTGGGGTAAAATCAACTAATTCCATGAACGTAACCATGGTGCCACAATTTCCCCAGAGTAAAATCAGTTTCTTTCTCAAAGATCCTGCTGTTTGTGACACCTGGTGATGAATAAGGCACTCTAGAAGTCCATGAATTGTGGTGCTGGTAGTTTATAGACAGGGAAGGTAAATTACTCTGCCTTCCATAGAAGGGATCTAATGTAATTAAATTTCTACCATATGGTTGATAGATCATACTGGGGACAATATCATACTGGAGTCTGTGCAATGACTTTTTCTATAAGCAGTTCAAACACTCTGCAGTAGCAGTAATTGAATTATACATGGCAAGCAGAAGTCCATGTTGTTGAATCTACTCTTATCCTAAATTCCTATTGCCATATAGACTCATTAAGCAAGCACTAGAGTGACTGGGTAAAGAGGCTCACTGGCATCCATAGGACAGATCATCATACATAACTGATTATCAGAATATATGTCCTGTGGTGGGGAGCAATGTACTTCATAAATATTTTCACATTTTGGGCAATTTTGAAAATCCATCCATAATACCTTTCTCAATGACTTTCTTATTGCAAACCTTCTTCTTTCCAAGTCACTGACCAACCTATTAGCTACTAAGCATAAATCATTATAAATTTATACCTCAGGCCAACTCTTCTCCTAACAAAGAGGACAATTAGATGCATTATTCAAAGTTATGTCCACTGGGAGAATTTCTCTTCATCACTATCTCTCAGGACCACTCAATTATGGAATGGGGCCATAATTCAGTGGCTGGCTACTTCAAGCTGGTGCTCACATATCATGAGCCAGGCTAGAACTTTTTCTTCTTCAGCTAAATGTTCATGAGCCCCTTAAGGAAATAAGATCATGTGCAGGGTTTTTGTTTTTTGCAGTACTGGAGATTGAATTAAGGGGTGCTTTACCACTAAGCTACATCCCCAGCCCTTTTTATTTTATTTTAAGATGGTCTTGCTAAGTTACCCAAGCTGGCCTTGAACTTCAGCATTCTGAGACTCTTGGAATACAGATGAGCACCATTATATTATACCTGGAAGATACAGTGTTTTTAAAAGTATCTAGGATAGTTGCTACTTCCTACTTATCAGATCCTATTTGCATAATGCCATCAAAATAATAGACTATCATGATGTTCTGGTGGATATCAAGGAAACAAAAGTCCCTCTGAAATGATACTCTATCACAGAGCAGAAAAAGTAAGGCAATGATAATGCTATCACAGTCATAGAAAGGTAAATTGCTTCTGATTAGTTCAGCTGATGGGAATTGGAAAAAAAAACCATTCTGGGTTTCAGGTCAACGGCTATATTCTAGGTGCCAAGGGTTGTACTGATTTGCTGTAGTAAAGATCCTACATGTAGAACTACAAATATGATTGGTTTTAATGTTTGATTAATTTTTTAATAATCCCCATTTTCCAAAGCTAATTCAGTGATTTGCTATGATTTGAATGTGTCCTTTAAAGTTCATGTGTTCTAAACTTAACAGTATTGAAAGGCGGGACTTTTAAGAGAAAATTAGATAATGAGGGCTCTGCCTCATATATGGCTTAATGCTGTTATCTTGGGAGTGGGTTCCTGATAAAAGGATGAGTTTGCTCCTCTCTTCCCCACTCAAATTTGCAGACTAGCAATCTCTTACCCTTCTGCCTACTAAGGGATAAAACAGCACTAAGGCTTTTACCAGATGCTGGCATCTTGATGTAGGACTTCCCAGCCTCCACAATTGTGAGAAATAAATTTCTTTTCTTTATGAATTTTCCACTGTTATAACAGCATAAAATAAACTAAGACACTATTGCATAAGCCAAACAGATACATTAAAAGATAAAGATTTTTATCTTTCAGATTGTTAATGGTAGCACTAATCTCTAATTTTCCCAGTGATAAAGTATAATATCAATTTTATACTTAGACACAGGGGAGGGATTAGCTGAGATATTACTTTTGGCCCCATCAATTGTAGTAGTCCTGAGGAATGTGACTTCTGCATTCCTTAGTTCACAATCATAAACAACATGTCAGGTTTCTATTCCCACATACATTTTGGAACTGGAAAAATATTCCCAGAATGGATCTTTAATTCCACTGGACTCTATAATGAAATGGATCTGAATCAAGAAAATACTTGACTTTCTTAAATCCCTACTCTGATCACTAGAATAATTCTGGTGTTATCTTGAGACAGCAGAGGTTATTTTCAGTGCCATTATCTATTAGTCTTCAGAAGGTATGAGAATTGCGTATTCCTCAGTTCACAATCATCCTGGTAAATCCATTGGTTCCTCTGGAAATGGCCACAGGGAAGGTTTGCTTTCTATACTTGCCTGCACTACAGGATCCTTCCTCAAAGGAGTATGGCCTCTCTTTTAATTAAAGGATTCCAGGTTTGTGAACTGATTTAAGACCAGGAATTGGATAATATGTCTTGAATCTCTGGAATAGTGACTTCCTTTAGGTTTCTGTCCATCAATCCTAGAATTTTTTCTTTACATATATAAAGCAGTGCTTAAGCATGCTTTTTTAGAAACTTGGGAATCCATCCTATATTCTTGCAATCAAATATCTTGAATATCTTTTCTTCATGAGGATCATCACAGTAATTGTACTGAACATGTCTTTGATAGTTATGCCACCTGACTTTTACCATTATCTCAATATTTCACAGTGGCATTATCATCTCCAACCTATTGAAAAGAGTCACATTTTCTGTGCCCTCCCCACTCAATATCTTGATAAAAGCAAGTTTTATGGACTCTTCTAGAGGTGGAATGAATAAACATGACTAAGCAGGATGCACATAATAGAATAAATTCAACATTCCCATCTCCCTGAACCTTTAGATTCCTTACTCTCAGTATGAGAAATTCTGGCATCTCAAGCAGAATAAACTGTAAGCTATTATTAATTAAAAGCTTCAAGTAACCCACTTAGAAGGATTCTTAGATGCTCAACTCAATACATAAAATCTTAATTTCAGGTGTTATCTTGAGACTGCAGAGGTTATTTTCAGTGCCAACATCTATTAGGTAAGTATTTGGTAAGATCCTATAACATCTTCAGTGTACAAGCATTCTCCTCCAAGACCAGGCCTTGGGCTTCTCCATCCTGGCTACGCTGAAGCTCTAACTCTTGTTCAGAGTCTCATCCTCATTTATCTTTACTCAGATGCCTACATCCCATGTCAAAGAGTCCCAGATCTCCACTAGTGCCCTTACTTTAGCATAATAGAACTACCTCTCACATTTAATTTGACACTACAACGCCAAAGCCTGTATAGTCAGACCCTGAGCTTGATCCTCAGCCATTTCTGCTTGGCAACTATGAGAGATAATGAATTTCTTCAAAGCTGTCAAAGAAACTTTCTGGTTTTCTACTCATGCCTCATGGAATCCAAGTTGTTTCTGTGTGTGTGCATGTGTGTGTGTGTGTGTGTGTGAGAAAGAGAGAGAGAGAGAGAGAATGTGTGTGTTCTCACCAAAGCAGTGAGAACAGCCAAATGACACTACAATTTTAGTAATTATGACTATCATAGCTGTTAAGTGCTAGACATTGAACTTTCAATACTGTGTCCTCCATTGGCACGCCATTTCTTGTCACTACTAATAGATATTTAAATAACTGTGATGCCACTCCATACTATAGAATACCATTGTTCCATTTTCCTAGGCCAAGAGTTTATACAGGCAATTGTCAGCTATAAAACACCACCCCTGAAAGCCATCTTGAGGTTTTTTTCTAATACTATTTGCAATTCATGTAACTGTACCAATCACAGGTCTGGGAAGAAAGAGATAATACAGAAAGAGAATCTAATGAAAGGGCTGTTTATAAAAATGAGGACAGGGTTAAGGGAACCAACAAGAGATAATGAAGCACCTTGAGACTAACAACAGTGGAAAACCATTATCATCTTACCTATCTTCAAAAGGAGAACTTGTCAGAATCCTGAAAGAGCTATGTATCTGTAGGACAGGGCACAGCCAGCCATGGTGTCCTCCTCTGCTCCCAGTTCTAGTGTATGTGAGGAACACATACACTTTAGGTACTGCTTCTGAACATTTCACTTATTTTATTTTATTTAAATTTTTATTTATTTATTTTTGTACCAGGGATTGAACCCAGGGGCATTTAACCATTGAGCCACATCCCCAGACCACTGTTTAAATTTTATTTTGAGTTAGGGTCTCATTAAGTTGCTGAGGGCCTTGCTACATTGCTGAGACTGGCTTTGAACTTATAATCATCCTGCCTCAGTCTCCAGAGCCACTAGGATTACAGGTGTACATATTTCACCAATTTTAATGTGAGAAAACAATAGAAACAGCAGCTTCTTAACATATCCAAAGATCAATTCAAGCTGTATTAAAAAAAATAAATGTGCAGTATTTTCCTCACCTCTTCTTAAAGCTCTCAAAATGACTGAATCCTGATTCTAAATAAGATACATATTCTATTATTCTTCAGAACAAAATATAAGAATTTTCCTATACTTTGAAAATATTGTTTTAGCCTTTAAAGACATTGGTCATAAAAAGGACAGTTTAATACCATCTATATGAAAATCCAAATCATAATTGTGGTAATATCTTCTAACGTTAAATTAATTCATATTTAACAACTCTATGGAACAGTCAGTTCAGTCACATAAAGTTACATTTTACAAATAGTTTATGTTGGAAGGTTCACCAAAAGATCATATTACTTAGGGCCTGGGTTGTAGCTCAGCGGTAGAGCACTTGTCTATCATGTGTGAGGCACTGGGTTGGATTCTCAGCACTGCATATAAATAAATAAATAAATAAAATAAAGGCCCATCAACAACTAAACAAAAATATAAAAATAGAGAGATTATATTACTCAAACTATATGTTCCATAGACTAAAAACATTGTCTTCCTTATACTCTGCCAATCACACTTGAAGGTTTTAATTGGCCATTTTCTATTGGATGATGAATTGTGAACTTTAGCTATATGGATAATAAAAATATTATGATCACAATTTTTTCTATTGTTTAGCCTTGGCTAAAGTTGAACTTGAAACTAGAGGCCACAAATTACAATTAGCATTTTACTGAAGAACTTGGAAAGAAGGAAAAAACAGTTCAGAGTATAGAGCAAACCATGACAGTTCGTTATATGGATAAGACTAAAAGCTAAATATTTACAGGCCAGATATTATGAAGACACATGTGATAACTAATTTGGGATGAAGAACTTATTAAACCATATTTATTCTTATTCCATATGTTATCATTATAAAATTGGGTAGTTTGTAAGAGTTTCTTTACAATGTTAGTTAAAATGGTTTATTTTATATCACTTTCAATCTTGAAATTACATGCTTCATTATTTAAGATGTAAAATTAAGTTACTCACTATACTTTTATTATAATGAAATTGAATTTTTCTACCAACCATCCCACATCATTGATCTTGTTAAAATTAACTCAGTCAGCATTAAAAAAATCTTTAAAATTCTTTTGGAGTTAGATTAAGCAAATGTTTTCCTCTTTGCATCATTTGTGGTACAAGTAAAAATGATGATTATAGCAGACAAATTTTTAAACCACCGCATAGAATCTTGGCTTTTTCCATGCTATCCGCTTCTGGATTGATAGATAAAGCATATGGATCTGCAATTACTGGCAACATAAAATATCTGCACTCCAGAGTCTTATTGAAGCCTATGACCTCAAACTTTTTATTGACTAATTCATTTTAAATATTGTGTATCAAGAATAACATGCTTAAAGGAATGTCAGAAGAATATCCTTGTCTCAAACCAGGCATTCCGAACTTCCACTTTATGAAGGCTCATGAGATAAATCTTTCTGAAGTCTTAGCATCAGGAAAAGTTGTGCCTCTCCATCAATTGGTTCATCTTAATCTCAAAAACATTATAAAACCCTCTTCTTTGGTCCATATGTTGCATTGTTCTGGTTTCCCATTTTCCCCTCTTTAACTCATGCCAGTTTCCCCACTTACCTATTTTTATACAAGATAAAAATAAGTATATAATTTCTGTATGCTGTTTGAAATTCTCTGTGGAATAATGCAGTTATAAATAAGAATAAATACAGTTCAGACTGGAGAAAGGATCAATCCAATAGGGCTGTGTGTGTGCCTGCACAGCAATGGGCTGGGAACCCAAAATGAATCTAGGACAGTAAATAAGTACTAAGTTACCAATAGAACATGTGAAGAGGTTTTCAGTCATTGAAGCCAAAAGTATGTGCCCACCAAAACAAGTGCCAAGAATCTCTGAAAGAAGGAACTGTTCTTCAACAATTTTTTCAAATGCAGCAAACACATAGGCTTTGTCCATGGAGCATGTAAGTCTAGGCTTACTTATATTCACTAAATAAGTGCCCTTTATGCATGAGGCACAAGAAAATACATATATTCCCTGTTCTGTTAAGGTGTGAATTTAATTTCTACATTATACAATTGATTATATTGTCAACAATAAGGAGTATAATTCCCAAGAACAGAATTGAATTGTATGTTCAAAGTGCCATGTCATCATCTGCAAATTGTTCTTTGGGGATTTTTCAGTCAGTAAATGCAGTGGCTGAATGTTATCTGGTTTTTCTATTGAAAATCTCTATTGGGCTCCAGAAATAACATTACCAGTATGAAGTCGGTAACTTTATTTCTACGGTCAGAACGAGATTGGAACTGAAACTGCAAAACAGTTTGTGAAATATCAGCCAAATTACTCCCCTCAACTCTTGTTCAGTACTCTGTGCATTGTAAAGTATTTTAAAACCTCTTATAATTGATTAACCCTCTTTACAATCCTATAAAACCCTTGATAACTCTTTCTTGGGTGTCAGGTGCAAAATCTTACCCGCTTCAAGCTAAGATAAGGATGTTGAGATGTTGCCAGATACAATGTCTTGTCCCAGATCACTTACTGAGGAAGTGGCAGAGCCAGCAGTTTGTTTTAGCCCTTACAGAACTTCTGATATCATTAAAAATGCAATACTGTCATTGTGCCCAACAAGGACATAGGCCTTTGAAACTTCCTAGAAACTGGGACTTTCAGAAATGTCTCAGAAAAAAAAAAAAAAAACCTTCAGTAAAGGACAGGTTGTGTAGGTGAGCAGTGCAGCCTCAAACTGGTACCACTAGGAATGGTTTGCAAAACCGGAAAGTGCAGTAGGGTGTGCCGCGGCTGAGTTAACCAGGCACTTCCCCACCTCCTTCCCCACCGCCCCACAGCCTGGTTACTTCTGGCCCAGTGTCCTCAACGTACCTTTTATTGAAGTGCGTTTCCATCGCCCTCGTGCCCACCCTTCTCCCTCGGCCCGTCACCGTCCAAGTTTACCTGACGAATCTGGGGACGGTTCGGTGATTTCCCGGGAGGTGTCCCTAATCTCTGTGAGCAGGAGAGAAAATCCAGGCTCCGAAAAGACGTGCTGGGCTGGGGGGCGCGGCGGCGCGGTCGAGGGTGTCGTGCCCTCTACAGGCCTCAGGGCGGCACTCTGGTCCCGCGGCCAGCGCGGTCAGGCGGGCCGCTGGGCGCCGACCCACGCTGGCCGGGAACGTGTCTCTCGGTGACGCAGCCCCGGGTGGGGAACGTGGTGCGGCGGCGGCGGCGGCTACAGTACGCGCCTCCTCGGTCTTGGAGAGGACGCGCGCTGCAACGGGCGGGTGGCAGCAGCAGCGCGAGACCCGGAGCGGCAGGCCGGCGCAGGGACAAGGACGCGGGCGCCGTCGAGGAAGTAGGGCCCGGACGCGGCGTTCAACAAAGAGCCCCTCTCAGGTACCGAGCCGGCCCGGGGCCCGCGGACGTCAGGCCGGGCCGGGCAGCGGCGGGCGGTCGGGGAGGAGGAAGGGCCGCGGCGCGAATGGGGCTACGAGGCGACCGGATCCATCCCGGCCCGCTAGTCCTAGGCTCCCGCGGGACCGAAGGGAAGGCGCTGGGCCGCTCCGGGTCGGAGCCGCGATGCCTACCCGCCTTTGCTCGTCCCTTGTGCAGGCGGAGCTGCGGGCTGAGGCTCCATGTTGGGAAGCGGCGCCGCTCGTCCTCGTTAGCGGGAATCGGGGCGCCTCAGGCAGAGCCGGCGGGGGCCGGGCCCTGAGTGAAGATGGAGGCCCCACTGCGGCCTGCCGCGGACATCCTGAGGCGGAACCCGCAGCAGGACTACGAGCTCGTCCAGAGGGTCGGCAGCGGCACTTATGGGGACGTTTACAAGGTGAGGCCGGGCGGTCGGCCGGGTCCGGGAATAGGGACGCCTCTGGCCAAGTATGGGGAGCCGGGAGGATGCTTTTATTGTTGCATCTTGGGGAGGAAGCGACCGGGGTTCCTTTTACTCTGTTCAGAGCACCCTCGGTTCATGGCTCAGGACTGTTGCTACCAACAGACAGAACTAACCACACTTGAAACCGCGATGTACTTTTTTGTGGTTTTAAAGCATAGTTATGGTAGTGAAGACTGTTCCAGCGTTAGCATGGACAATCCTTCATGGAAGGTGGTGAGACAGGAAAGAATATTGACATTAAAATGTCTGCATTAAAAAAAAAAAAAACAATAAAACTTGTTTTAATGAATGAGCTTGTCTTAAAAAAAAAAAAGCCGTATGAAACCCTGTCTCTAGATTGTAACTATAAGCAGTCTTATATTGAGTAAAAAATGACGTGTGTTACAAACATCATCTCATGTAGAAAGATGCTTTTTTTGGTAGAAGTTTTATCATATGTATATGATGATTTGAAATATGATATTAACTTACTGGGGTTTTTTCCTACTTTTAGCAGTTCCTCTCTTTGGGATTTACAGCATCTCATAATCATGAATGGATAAGAACTGGTGTCTTTTTATTGTACACTGTATTTCTTAAGACAATTGTTGAGGGTGAGTTACTCTTAGTTTAGGATAAAAAAATATGTAGAGAAGCAAATCAGTTTCTTAAGTCATCTGAGTTTTTGAAGGGTCAAAAGGAAAGGAATTGAGATTGCTTTTTGTTCTGTTTCAAAAAGGGAACATTAATGCAACCTGTATAGGTTAACTCATATTGCATATAAGTTAAGGAAGTTTCTTTGCATTGTATATTAGATTCTGATCATGTGATTCATAGCCCATTATTCCACACAACAATCCTGCATATAACTGAATTGGCCTTGTGTCATGAGAGAATTAACTAGTAAATTCTTCTGGGTTATGTTGTTGTTTTGCACAGGTGGGAATATGGAAGGAAAACATCTCTTCTTCCTACTTATTTGCTATTGTTTAATTTCCTCCTTATTAATAGTAACAATTCCAGGTGGTGCAAGGTAGCTCCAGCACTGCTTTATTCTACTGAGATGAGCTCTAATGAATAGGTTTTTCTATTCCTTAAACAAGCATTTTAATCTTTATAGTATGTTCTTTATAGTATACCATGTTCCAGGTACTGGGTTGATGAATTTCGAGCAAGGTCCTTATGAATATCTTTGAATTCAAAATTGGCCTGATTGTAACAGAATCCTCCTCTTTATCTAAAATTAGATATAGTTAGTTCTTAATTGTTTATCCACAGCTCTTTTGTGGAATTCCTTCTTTAAAAATTGAAATTCCTGTTTGCCTTCTTAGTCCTGTTTTTTTTAGTCATCTTTGTCTTATGATTCACTATGTTTTAGAACAGTTCAGTTCATGTTAATTATACAGTAGTGTAAATTCCAATTCTTACATATCTTTTCTTTTCTCTACTACAAGAAAATTTGAAGAGAGTGTTTTCCCCACAAAGATCCCAAGATCTCCACCTTTTTTCTTTGTAGTTACAGCAACTAAAGCAACTATCTGGTGCAAGATTTTGTTCTTGCCAGGGAAAATAAAGATTATATTAAAGGGACAGGACTTTTTACTCTGGTGTCTCCCTGTTTTGTGTCTCTCTTCCACAACTCCTAACCAGAGAATCCAAGACGAAACATTTGTCACACCCCACCTTCACAACCCTGCCACTGCCCCCACAGTCCTCTGCCTTCACAATCATGCTCACACTTATATGTGTTGCACTCTAGGCCAGCCTGTGTTTGTAAACATCCTTAACACATCCATGTCTCCTTATCTTTTGCTTTTCTTTATTCTAATCCCCTGGAATCATCTCCCTCTGCTATTTCCACTGGTTGCTATATTTCCTATGCATGAAAGCCTTACTCAAATTCCCCAACAAGCCCCAAACACTATGTGCTATTTCTTAAACATAATAAGCATCTTCCCACTTCTGGGCCTTTGTTCTTGCTATTTCCTCTACTCAAAGTATTCTTCCTAGATAGCAACATGACTTGATTCTTTCCTTCCTCTTTTTTTTAAACACCCTTTTCATCTTTTTTCCTATTTTATTATTATTAATTTTTGTATTTACCACCATCTAACATATGTTTTACTCATTTTCTTTCTCTTTTTTTAAAAACATTTTTTGTCAATGGACCTTTATCCTACTTATTTATATGTGGTTCTGAGGATTGAACCCAGTGTCTCACACATGCTAGGCAAGCACTCTACCACTGAGCTACTACCTCAGCCTTTCATATTTTCTTATCTATCTTGGTCCACTAACATACTCCAGGAAGGTATGTTTGTCTTGTTCACTGCTCTGTCTCTAATAGCATCTAGGATTATGCCTGGCACAGAGTAAGTGCTTTCTAAAACTTTGGTGAATAAATAAATGACTTAGTGATTCTGTCACCTAGTTCTCTGAGCATCTGCTTTTGATGTCACAACAGTTAAGTTAGCATTTAATACTCTATTCTTGCAATGCCTTTTATGATATCCTATCTGTTTTTATTACAAATTTCAATAATTTGAGTTCTCTGGGAAAAACTATTTCATAGCATGTGTTGTGTGTCAATGGTCTAAGTCCTGTGGAATTTTGTCAATTTATATTTTCTCTTTAATATGTCTAAAGACATGTAATATACAGATGGTAGTGCTAAATTTTTTAAGTACTAGGCAGGGTGATTCTACTATTTATTATTGTGCTTGTGATAATCTGAGAATACTAGGAAGTTTTAAAAAATATTTTCAATCCATAATACAAACTGATAAAATAATTACAGGAAAGAATAATGAAGTTAATTAATCACTACTGTACTTGATATTACCCCACTTTTTTTTACACTTGAAAAATATCATGAAGCAAGAGTTTTAAAAAGACTGTAACTTTGAGACTCTTTGTAAATTATTTTTACATTGTTCAAAACCACAGATCCCTTGTGAAGCTCCTGTCTTTCCAGAGAATTCTCAAGAGTGGAAATTTCAATCTTAAACTGGCTGTTCCTTGGTTGAAAGAAGAGGAATGTAAAGATTGTTGTAGATAAATAGACTAAATCATTGAGGGCAACAGCAGGAAATGGTGGAGGGGAAAGAAACAAAGAGAAAAGGAATGTGGTAGATGATGGATGGATTAAATTTCAACTGAGCAAATTTAATTTATAATTACTGTAAAATTTTAAATGTGCTAACAGGAAGGGAAACCCTGGAGATTTAGTGTCTCTACTACTGTACACAGTGATACAGTGATGGAGAACAATTGTTGTATTTTGTTAACAGTCACATCAACAGTGCATGTCATTTGGGCAGTCATTATTTGGTTTTGTACTGTGTTGTTTCCAGCCTAGAGTTCATAAAAATTCTAGGAATCTTTTTCTTTCTTCTTTTTTTTTTTTTTTTTACTTTTTGTGGGATATCAATTTAGAGTGGGCAATTCCATGTATTTTTACTTTTTTTTTTTAACGTGGTTTTTTTGTTTGTGTGTGTGTGTGTGTGTGTGTGTGTGGTGCTGGGGATTGAACCCAGGCCTTGTGCAAGTGAGGCAAGCACTCTACCAACTGAGCTACATCCCCAGTTGTATTTTTACTTTCATTGCTTTTTTCTGATTGATTATAAAGTTTGACATGAGTAGTTCCAGGAGAACAGGAATGTCTCTTGTACATCACTGCTCTGTGGCAAGCACATAGATGCTTAATAAGTATTGGTTGAATAACATTGGTGGTAGAAAATTACCCAAAAATAAACAGTTAATAATTTAATATCATTTATTTCAGGCTTTTTTCTAAATGTTTTTAAATCAGTGTTTTCAAAATGGCATTTGTATTTAATTTGTGACAGGAATCACGGTATTAGTGCCTTTTTCTACTTGCTTGGAATGGCCAACATTTTTTGCTAGTCATTGAATGTTTTTTAAAAATACTGTTTTTGAGGGATCCATTGAGTGAACCTTTATTTAATCTTTCTAGGTTTCACATTTGCTATTTCTAATTTTTTTAATATATATATATATATATTTTTTTTTTTGGTTGTAGTTGGACACAATACCTTCATTTTATTTATTTATTTTTATGTGGTACTGAAGATCGAACCCAGGGCCTCGCACATGCTAGGGGAGCGCTCTACCACTGAACCACAACCCCAGCCCTGCTATTTCTAATTAAAAAAAAAAAAAATTAATTGTAGATGAACTCAATACCTTTATTTATTTATTTATTTTTAGTAGGGTTCTGAGGATCAAACCCAGTGCCTCACACATGCTAGGCAAGCACTCTACCACTGAGCCACAACCCCAGCCCCTGTTATTTCTAATTTTTAAGATTTTTTTTTTTTTTTGCAGCTAATATAATCTGTGTAGAAATCTCTGTCGTGTAGTCTTATGCTTCTGTGGGTTCCCAATGCTAGATGAGCTAAGTCTACTGTAATGAATCCCTCCTTTATATGTGCCCTTTCTTTCTCTCCCTCAAACCAATAGTCACAATTTTGGAATGACTTTAGGCACTATGAAACATACTCCACGATCCCTTGTAAGGAAACAAAGCTTGATACATCACAACATTCCTGTAAGCGTCCATTCATTTAAGAAATATTTATTGAGTGCTGACTGTGTGTTAGGGTATGGAGATGCAGACATGAGAAAGAGAAAATACACTATCAACTAGGAACATATAATTTTGTCAGGAAACAGACATGTAAACAGTCATAATTTGGTAAGTGCTGCAACAGAAGTGGAAAAATTGCTTGACTCTGTTTATTAGGGTTGAGAGAAGGAGGGAGAGCAAACCAGGAAAGATTTACTGAAAAAAAAGGACAGTAATTGAATTTTTTAAAAATGCAGGGTAGTTTCTAGGTGGACAAAATGGGAGAAGATATTCCAGACTGTGAGAATGGTATGTGCAAATACCTGGAGGCCTGAGAAACCATGATGAGTTTTGAGTGATATACATCTTCATTCCAGATTCCATGTGACCAAACCTGGTGGAGATGTCTAAATGGAGAACAAAAGCTGTTTCCTGGCAGGAAAAGACCAGATAATGGACCTCATATGTCATGTCAAAAAATTTGGCCATTTTCCTGTAGACTGAAGAAACACTTTAGATGGAAATCTTTCTTGGTGTAGAGCATGGATTATAAAGAGTGGCTAGAAGTATAGAACTCAGCTTCTGAATAATCTATATGAGTACTTATGTAAGCATAAACTTAGGCACTGATACAGGAGATGAAAGAAAGGGATGGATTTGAGTTATGCTTAGAAGATGATCAAAAACACCTGGGGATCAGTAAGATGGGTAATTGATGGTGTTTAGAATTTCTGGCTTGGGTAACTCAATTTGTGTTATCAGCAAAGTTAGAAAATACCAAATTTGTGGGTTCTGGACTTTTGTGTTTGGTTTTGGACATAGGTAATGTCTAAGTGCGTGTCTGTTAGGCAGTAGGAAATGTCACTCTGGACTAGGGGTATATGTTTAAGAGTCATCTTTACTTTATGGTGTATATCTGTGACATATAGGTGAGGTCAACCAGGAGAGTTTATAGAAGAGCTTAGGGAAGGATATAGTCTTAGAAGGAAGAGAGGAAATAATATACTGAAGGTTTCTGAGAAGAAACAAAGGAACCAAGTTTTAAGAGCTCATCTGTATCATCTCCTGCCTTCATTCTTATTCCTGTCTGCTCTGACTTCATTGAGGAGCATAATCTTCCAAAAATATAAATCTGAGGTTTTGTGTCATTCCCAGAATGACTTCATTTACAGATTGAAGTCTTACTGACATACCTTTTAGGGCCCTGCCTCTCCCAACACTATAGTCAAACTGAACTTCTTCCAGTTCTTGATGTGCTCTCTACTCTCTGTTCTTCAGATTTTTGCAGATACTATTTTCTTTTCCCAGAACACTCTTTTTCCTCCTCCTTCTCTTCAGGTTTCTGTTCAAACATTGCATTTTCAAGGAGGTCTTTCTTGTCCCTTTGAGAAAGTCATATCTATCTAATGTATGTTTTCATAACTCTTATACATTTTTTAATTAGTTTATTTTTTATTATTAGTTGTTCAAAACTCTTATACATTTTTAAAAAATATTTATTTTTTTAGTTGTAGTTGGACACAATAACTTTATTTTATTTATTTATTTTTGTGTGATGCTGAGGATCAAACCCAGGGCCTCACACATGTTAGGCAAGTGCTCTACCACTGAGCTACAACCCCAGCCCACTCTTCTACATTTTTATCATGATACTTATTCATCAATGATCATTTTTGCTTGTCAGTCATCCTGCTAGATTCAAACTACATGCACACAGTGATCTTGTTTACTACTGAATCAGTTGGCCTAGCATAGCACTAGCACATACTGTGTGCTTAATAAATTATGTCTTGAAGAAGTGAGCAACAGAGTGGTCATGTGAGGAAGGAGTCTAAAGGGTTCAGTAAGAGTTGAGGTGTGACTTGTAAGCAAGGAAGTAGAGGGAATGTAGACCGCTCCTTGAAGCAGCTTAGCTGTACCAGGAAAAAGAAGAGGCATGCAGATATTTCTTTCCATTTCTGTTTTTTTTCCCTTTCGTTGAAATTGAATGATTATAGCATTCATTTATTCCAGATAATTAAGAGAAATGTTGAGTTTAGAGAAGGACTTCTGCAAAGAAAGAAAGAAAAGGAATTTGAAGGAATTAAATGTTTAGAAAAGGTAGGAGATGAAACTTGCAGATGAGATTGTTAGGGAGGGACTACAGTAGGGAATCAATGTAAAAACCTCCCTCCCTCTCTGAAGTAGAGCCTTCTTCATTGATTCCCAGCCTCAGTTATTCCCCTGTGAGCATGGTCAAATGAGGCACTTTGATGAGTGGAGAGCAGTATTGAAGAACTGGGATGACAGGGTGCAAAGGAATATTCAACATCCAACCAATTTTTATAGAGGGGCTCTTAAGTGACCAGACATTATCCTGGGAAATTCATCAAGTAAACAAAATGGACAAAGATTATTGACATCATAAACTGGCTTTCTAGTGGGGAAAAAGAACTTAATAGATAATTGGTGTAATATGTTAGAAAGAGATGAAAACATGATTAAAGAAGAAAAGCTGAACGTGTTTAAGGAAGATCCGGAATGGGAGAGGCAAGTTGGAAAATTAATAAGGCTGGTCAAGATAAGCTGCATTAAGAAGGTTAGATCTGAGCAAAGAAAGACTTGAAAGAGCTGAGGGAATTAGCCAAGGGGATACCTCAGTGATCAGAGGAAGTCTTAAATATCTATTTTATTGAATCTCCTGAACCTGAGCCTCAGCTAAATCGGAAGCTTTGGGGCAGGCAGAGAACTAAGATATAGACATTGCTGTTACTTCATCTCTTTGATGCTCCCCCACATCTCATTGTGATTTTTCAAATTAAATTCAGCAGTTGAATGTAGTTTACCATGTTCTGTGTCACAAAAAGTATGATTTGGTAAGCAAAGGATATGTAACTTTATATTGTTTCTGTCCAACAGCATTCTGCAATCTTTAAATCCCGTTAGTGGGGGGGCTGGGGTTGTGGCTCAGTGGCAGAGCACTTGCCTAGGTTCAATCCTCCGCACCACATACAAAAATAAACAAATAAAATAAAGGCATACTGTCCATTTATAACTACAAAACATTTTTTTAAGTCCCATTAAGATTTAAATCTATCAAGATGCCTAATATCAGAAATTGATAGAGAATGGATGTGTGTGATATTTGTTAATCTCTGATAGCTGATACCAAAACATCACCTACTTTCTTGTTTTTTGATAGTATCACAGTTGAACTATGTCTCCTTTCTGTGTCCTAGTCATCTGACATTATGAGAGACTATTGGTTTTTCATATTGGGATATGAAATATGAAATATTCATAGAAACTTTAGATTTCAGCACCAATTTCTAGTGAATAACTTAGAAAAATAAAAGTTAATAATAGAAGCAAAAAGATGAAAGATCATGCTTTAAAAATCTAAAATTATGTTTTTATTAAGCAAATGGATGTCTTAATGAAAGTTATTTAAATAGAGATAGTATAAGGTTGCTATACAATAAAATGTTTTATTAAGATGAAATGATGCTTTTTCTAGAGCACTCTTCCTCTTTCATCTTCTGCTCATGGTTCTGTTTAGCTTTGTATTTTCAGAGAGACCTTTTCTGTCCCTTAGAAGTTGTATCTTGGGCTGCTGATATAGCTCAGTTGGTAGAGTTCTTGCCTTGCATGCACAAAGCCTTGGGTTCGATCCCAGCACCACACACACACACACACACAAAAGTCATATCTATCTGCCATATGTTTTCATAGCTCTGGTACATTTCTTATGATACTGTTTTATAAGTCATTCAGTTAAGATCTTATTTAGTATTTATTTTTCTTATAGTTCAAAAGTAGGGTTATTTTGTGACTTTCTAAAAAGAGAACGTATCCGGCATGGTAATGCTTACCTGTAGTCATAGCTACTCGGGAGGCTGAGCTGAGGCAGGATGATGGCCTAAACCCAGAGTTTGAGACCATGAAATATGGCATGACCTCATCTCAAAAAGAGAGAGGAAAAAAACATGGTTCTGATGGTGAATGTGAAGCCTTGGATAACAGCTGGGAGCTGATTATTTTACAACTCCTTTCTGCTTCTGTAGAAATGTTGTGAAAATTATAAAGGACTTGTAAAGTACTTTGAACTTGGCGAAGCTAGACCTAAAATAGTGCCATCTCCTTTGCATAGGCTCAACATTCTCACTTTAATCATCGCTTTCAGCATTTTTGATAAAAATGAATAGGACAGAATGCAAATTAACTGATTTTTTTTTTCCAGTTTGCTTTCAAAATTTACAAAGTCTCACTTCTAAACTTTAAATTGTGGTCTTTAGATCAAGAGCACAGGAAGAGAAATGTGAAATTTGTTAACAAATGATGCTTGTATTTTCAGGGCTTCATTGTCAATTTGAGAACTTAGTCCAAGATCAGATAAATTGGAGCAGACACTGTCACTTGGCAGTACTGGATCATTTTAAGTATTTGTACATGTTAGAGTATTATTAAAAGGTTATTGCTTTCTAATTATGTGAAGTAGTACTTAATTTAGAGAGAGTAGATAAATCTGTGAAAAGGGCAAGATGAATTTAGGCCTAGCCTGGCTCTTTTTCTATAAAATATCTTATTTTCCCACAGAGATTTTAAGATGATGTGGGAACCCCATCTGATAGCCAGATCTATCCTGGTAGGTGTTTAGGCCCATGAGTCATACTGGCCCCCACCTTCCAACATTTTATAAAAATAAAATCAAATTAAAATGACTAAGAGTGACTAATGTTTGCATAACCCTCTCATAATCAGTATATTATTTCTTTCTCACAATAATCTTCTGAGGTAAGTGAACAGATGTGTTGTCATCTTTACCCAAGAAGAAGTGTACTACTGCTCTGGATCTATCTTCCGACTTGATAATTTCTGCTTTTTCTATTATCCCCTTGGGACTGCATCTTTAAATTCACTACTTAACAATTAAATACACAACCCTTAACACAGTGCCTTGTACATTAGAAGCTCATATACATGATGGTCATCTGAGGCTTGCGCTGAGAACTGAGGGATTCTGTGGACTGATTTGAATATGCATAGAAACTTTGTATTTCAGCACCAATTTTCAGAGGTACTTTTCCCTGGTTATTTCCTGGTCATTTCTCTTAGTTTTCTAATCCAAGCCCTGGCGTGATTTTGATTTGTTTTTACTATTGAGATGACTTTGCTTGATAGCTGCTGTACAGAATAAATAACTAAAAATGGAAACTGTTCCTTTTCTTGGTGTGTTCTCTTATCTTCATTTTGTTAAAAATTGGTATATATGGTTTTGTTACTTAGACTAAGTGCTATAGGCTAGATTCTGTGATGCTGTTATAAATTAAGATAAGCAAAATGCTAATTATTGCTGGCAAACAGAATAACCTGTCTTCTGTAGCATTAGTTATTTTTTGCCCCTAGTTTAAGGAAAACAGTACTGCCTGAGCAGGATTGTGAATTCCAACTTTGTTGTGTGAGCTAGTATGTTTCCCCTTTCACAAATGTACCCCTACTTTTAGGTGCCCTGTGCCTTTATCCCCTACATCCCTCTCTCTTTTTTTAGTTGTAGATGGACACAGTACCTTTATTTTATTTATTTATTTTTATGTGGTGCTGAGGATTGAACCCAGCGCCTCGCACATGCTAGGTAAGTGCTCTACTGCTGAGCCACATCCCTAGCCCCTACATCCCTTCTCTTATCAGAGTCTTAAAATTCAGTGTGAGCATGACTTAATATTATCTTTTAGAAATGTGACTTTTGATGAATTATTAACAACTTTTGCATTTTAAGCTTTTTAACTCTTAATGATGATTATGTGGGTAGAGGTGCCTATGTTCCTTACCAGATGTTATTCCAGAAATAATTTTCTATTATTCTTTTAGCATTAGTTTGTAGTTGGGATTCATCTTATGTTTGCCTCTCCCTTCCTTGCCTCCATGTCAACAACCTTCTTTTTCCTATCTTTTTATTTTTGAAATGCATTTTAAGTAATACATGTTCATTTTTGAAAACTATGAAATGGTAACAAATGAAAAATTACTTAAACCTCCTTTATCAAAAGGTAAACATTGTCTCTAGACTTTTGGAAATTTCATATTAAGGATCTAAACATTAAACGTAGTATAGATATGAATTATATAGGTATAGATTGGGTCAATGTGCTTTTTAAGCAATGTATTACAACTTTTCCCAAGAGTAAATATACATATTTAATAATTGTGTATTTTATTATATGGTTGTATAGTTTTAATCTATTATATATTTCCCTATTAGAAAAAAATACTGTGATCAGTATCTTTGAGCAAAATCTTTTCTTACCATCATTAATTGTTCAAGTAAATTTCTAGAATTAAGTTTTTTAAATTGTTTTAAAGTTTTAGTGGATTTTGACAAATTTTTCTTTTTATTTGTTCTAATTAATTATACATAAGAGTAGACGGCATTTTGACACATCATAAATGGAGTAAAACTTCTCATTATTCTGGTTGTACATGATGTAGTACACTGGTCATGTAATTATATATTCACATAGAGTAATCATGTCCAATTCATTCCCCTTTCCTTCCTCCCCCATACCCCCTTCCCTCCTTTCCCTACCCTCTGTCTAATCCAAAGTACCTTTACTCTTCCCTAGCCCACCCCCTTGTGAATTAGCATCCGCATATGAGAGAGAACATCTGGCCTTTGCTTCTTTGGGATTGGCTTATTTCGCCTAGCATGATGTTCTCCAGCTCCATCCATTTACTAGAAAATGCCATTATTTCATTCTTCTTTGAGGCTGAGTAATATTCCATTGTGTATATATAAGCATATTTTCTTTATCTACTCATCTGTTGAAGGGCACCTAGCTATTGTGAATTGAGCTGCTATAAACATTGGTGTGGCTGCATCACTGCAGTATGCTGATTTTAAGTCCTTTGGATGTATACTGAGTAATGGGATAACTGGGTCAAATGGTGGTCTTATTCCACGTTTTCGAGGAATCTCCATACTTCTTTCCATAATGGTTACACCAATTTGCAGTCCCATCATCAATGTATGAGTGTACCTTTTTCCCCCCATATCCTTGCCAACATTTATTGTTGCTTGTGTGCTGAGAGCCACAGCCGAGTCGGAATGGCCCCTGGCATTTTGCCAACAGTATTGGTTGACAGGCGAGGCATTACTATCCGCCTTGGCCGCTACTTTTGAGTTCTCGAGCTACTTGGGGATTCCCGGGGATTCCCCGAGAGTTCCCATTGGTTGGGGAAGTGCAGGAGGAGGGATTTCTGGAGGAGATATTTCCGGCTGCAGTTCCTGGACCAGCAACGTGGCGTTCGGGAGGAGTTCCCGGGAGCGTGCTGGTGGAGTTCAGAAATAAAGTTTGTTCCTGCTTCAGTGGCTCGTGATTTGTGCCCAGCCAGACTGCGGCATTTGGCGGCCCGTGCGGGGAATGCCTGAAGCTCGGGGGTAAGTGAAATTGCTCGCCTCTAAGGGAAGGCGAGAGAATGGGTGACCATTTCAAAAAACAATGTGTTCTTGTTTTGACTTGTTTTGTTTTTGTTTCAAGCTGCCTATCCCTAGAACTTTCTTAGGCAAACTGGGAAAAATGGTTGGCTCAAGGTTTGAAGTTGTTCGCCCCTGAGGAAGACATAGAAATAGACCACAAATGCACATGTCAAGAAAATAGGAAAGTTGATACAACGATTTTTTGTTCCGTTTTTGTTTCATTCTGTTTCGGTTTTGTTTTTTGTTATCTTATTGGGTTGCGTTATCTTTATAGTAGATTAGAAATTAGTAAAAAACAAACTGAAAGAGTGTTAAGTAAATTGTTAGAGGTTCAGACCATGGAGAAAGACATTTTAGATCAAGTAAAAGAGAAGGTCTCTCGAGCTAGTCAGATAGAGGAAGAAAATTTAAAGGAAGAAAGCTTAGAGGAGAAACAGCTATTAGGGAAAAAGCTACAACAGGAGGCTGCTACTAACACCGTTCTATCACCAGAGGGCGTAATTCAACCAACAGCTCCACCTATGGAGACAGCTGAGTGGCCCTCAACCCCCGTAGTTGATAGATGGGATCCTGNCGTCAAGAATGGCCATTACAGCAAGCCACTCAAACGCTTCGAGGCCTAGGAGTGGCAACTAATCCCCATAGAAGTGCAATGGTATTAGATTGGAAGGATCCTGAAGGATGTGAAGGAACCATACAGCCATATGTATTGGATCATCTTCCTATAAATTTATGGGGACGAGATGTCCTAGATCAATTAGGTTTGACATTAACAAGTAACAAATAACATCAATCCAAATGCACCCACTATTAGGGCTAGACAAGGTTTCATGATCTTACTTCTTGTGCTTTAGGAGTCTTGTTAAGGAAGTTAGTTCCTAAGCCAACATGATGGAGATTTGGACCTACTTTTTCTTCTAGTAGGTGCAGGATCTCTGGTCTAATGCATAAGTCCTTGATCTACTTTGGGTTGAGTTTTGTGCAGGGTGAGAGATAGGGGTTTAATTTCATTTTGCTACATACGGATTTCCAGTTTTCCCAGCACGATTTGTTGAAGAGGCCATCTTTTTTCCAAAGTTTGTTTTGACGTCTTTGTGTAGTATGAGATAACTTTATTTATGTGGGTTTGACTCTATCCTGTACCGTTGGTCTACCAGTCTGTTTTGGTGCCAATATCATGCTGTTTTTGTTACTGTGACTCTGTAGTGTAAGTTAAGGGTCTGGTATTGTGATGCCTCCTGCTACACTTTTCTTGCTAAGGATTGTTTCAGCTGTTCTGGGTCTCTTATTTTTCCAAATGAATTTCCTGATTGATTTTTTTAGTTTTATGAAGAATGACATTGGAATTTTAATAGGAATTGCATTAAAATCTGTATGGTGCTTTTGATAGTATGACCATTTTGACAATGTTAATTCTCCCTATCCAAGAGCATGGGAGATTTTTCCATCTTCTGAGGTCTTCTTCAATTACTTTCTTTAGTGTTGTGTAGTTTTCATTGTTGAAGTCGTTCACCTCTTTTGTTGGATTGATTCCCAAATGTTTTATTTCCTTCTTTTTTTTAGGCTATTGTGAATAGGGTGGTTTGCCTAATTTCTCTTTTAGTGGATTTATCACTGATATATAGGAATACATTTGATTTATAGGTGTTAATTTTATATCTTGCTACTTTGCTGAATTCTAGAATTAGTTCTAGAATTAGTTCTAGAAGATTTTTGGTGGAATTTTTTGAATCTTCTAAATATAGAATCATGTCACCTGCAAATAGGGATAGTTTGAGTTTTTCCTTTCCTATCTGTATTCCTTTAATTTCTTCTAATTTCTCTGGCTAGAGTTTCAGGACAATGTTGAGTAAAATGGTGAAAGAGGGTATCCTCGTGTTGCTCCAGTTTTTAGAGGGAATGCTTTTAATTTTTCTCCATTTAGGATGATGTTGGCCTTTGGTTTAGCATATATAGCTTTTACAATGTTGAGGTATATTCCTACTATCCCTTTCAAGTGTTTTGAACATGAAGGGTGCTGCGTTTTTCAAGTGCTTTTTCCACATCACTGAGATGATCATATGAGTCTTGTCTTTAAGGCTGTTGATGTGATGAATTATGTTTGTTGATTTCCATAGGTTGAACCAACTTGTATCCCTGGAATGAACCCCACTTGATCCTGGTGCACTATCTTTTTATTATGTTTTTGTATGTGAACAAATTATTCTTTAAAATTTGCAACCACTAGTAGTGATTGAAAGTTAACTTCTTCCCCTCTAAAATGCAAGCCCTGTTCTTCATTTCCTTTTGTCTTTTAGGACAGATAATTAGCTCAATTTAAGTAATTGTCTGCAAGGAACCCTCTTTTAATAAAAATCAGTTTAACAAAATCAGGACAGAGTTGGGAAAAGTCTTTCCAGAAACAAGTAAGTATCTGAACAGACTGGGCAGAAGGCCTTAGTGTGATCTGAGATATAAATCATGTGGAACATATTTTGGCTTCAGGCTCTGAATTTATGTGCCTGGTAGTGGGAGGAACCCTGCTGTATGGCCTACTTCCATGGAGAGAGAACACCTGTCCAGGCTTGTATAATTGTGTGGAAATCAGCTTGGCAATAACTTGATCCACAAAAATTAAGGAACCTGGTTGAATGGGAATACTAGAATATGTGAGTTGAAAGGGATGAGGTGATGATCAGCAAGTATAGTATTTGAAAGCAAGTTTCTGATAGACCCAGGAAGGAGAAATCAGAGAGTGGATCTAAGCGTTCAAGTTACCAGAAATGGAGCAAGAGAAGAGTTAGAGAGGAAAGTCTTGTAAGAACAAGGAAGGGTATCCAAGACATTAGTTACAGGATAGCTACAGAAAGATAGTAGGTACACGTCAAAGGAATCTTCTCTTTCACTATTTGCTTGTCAGAGTCTTGTGTTTCCTTAATGCAAGACCATTTTATTTCTTTGAACTCCAATGATTTCTCCTGTCATTATACCTTTGCTTGGAATTCTGTCATGCATAATCCTTTACCCTGTCCCCCACTCCTGCCAAGAATGTCTTTTATTAGGTTTCATTTAGATTTACTTTTTCCTGGAAACATTTTCTCTGAACTACTTTAACTGGGCTCAGAACCCAGTTGAATCATGTCTGAGAGCATTCCTCACACTACACTGTGTTTACTGTTCACTTCTCTCTCCCAACTGATAAAACCTCCTTGAAAACAGGAACTGGTTTTGTTTTATTACATCCCCAGTATCATCAACAGTGCCTGGCATTTAGTAGGTATTCAGCATGATTTATTGGTGGATATACCAGTTAAAAATAGTGTTCCATAAAGAATCCGGTATAGCCAGGCTTGATGTCATCCACCTAATCCCAGTAACTGAGGAGGCTAAAGCAGGAAGATTCCAAGTTCAAGGCTAGCCTGGGCAATTAAACAAGCCCTTGTATCAAAATAAAAAGAGATGAGGATGTAGCTCAGTGATAGAGCACCCTTGGTTTCAATTCCCAGTACCAATGAATGAATGAATGAACTAAAAAACGAATGAATGAAAAAAAATTGTAAAAGGACTGAAAATGTATCTCAGTGGTAGAGCACTTGCTTAGCATGTATGAAGGCCTGGATTTAAACCCCAGTACTAGGAGTGGGGTGGAGGGTGACAGACAGAATCAGGTATAGAGATGTTATAGCCTATGAAAAAATTGACTATTTTTCTTTTGTACTGAACCAGTTACTTTGCAGTTTTTATACCTTCTGTCTGCTATATTGACACTTTTGTATTGTTTTGTTATTAAATCTGAGATGCATAATTCTGACCCTGAGGAGCAGTGACTGACCACTAGAGAGATAATTTGTTAAATATTGAGACTTCTGGATTTACTGTTGTTATGTTAAAGAATATTTTTGGAGGAAGGGGGCAAATTTAAAACTGAAGCTTCCAGCTGGCTTCATGAAAACTTTTGTAACCCCAAAAGCATGCAGGAAGAAAGTTAACTGGAAATAGAATGTGGGCCTAATGTGAGAAACAGTGAAAGAAATACAAGAGTTTTTTTATTTATCTTCCTGGTGACCATCTTGGTTGCCACAGATTTATGATGACTGTCCTTACTTGCCAGTTTCTTTTCTTTTTTTTTTTTTTTCTGATCCCAGTTTTAAAAAAATTCTCTTCCAACTTCATGGCTACTTTGATACATAATGCATGGAATCATATCTTCCAATTCTGTGTTGAAAACTTGTATTTAAATGTTTAGGTTCTTTCTTTAATAATTTTTAGTTTCATTAAAATTTTCACAGCAGGTGGGAAAGTTCACCAGTTACAAAATGTGGCAACTGTGTGATGTTGTTGAAATGGAAATGACGTAACTAAGAAAATCAGGATCTTTAAATGTTTTCTTGGTACAAATGGAAATCTATGGGCATCTTTTTATTGTTAATTAAATATAGAAGACATGAGAGTTTGAGTTAAAATACTTGTAGTAAACTTAATTAAAACCATGAATTAAGGGCTGGTGATGTGGCTCAAGTGGTAGCGCACTCACCTAGCATGTGTGAGGCACTGGATTCGATTCTCAGCACCACGTAAAAATAAAGTAAAGATATTGTGTCCACCTAAAAAAAACTAAAAAAAAACCCATGAATTAATACATGAACAGAAAGTATGTTGGTGAATTTAATTGGAAACATTTAGTCAGAGTTAACTAAGATATGTAACTGTACTGATATGTTTTATTGAATTCTGGATGTTTATTATACTTAAGTTTGACTATCACTGCATACCAATAACTTACTAAAATTAATGGGAATTAAATATAGGTTCTTTTTAGAGGTGCTGTGGTACTTCAGTGAGTTAATTCCTTTTGTAAACTATGTACAATCTTCAGATTCTTGTAAAAGTTAAAAAAGACTTGAGAATATAGCATCTAACTTCTTGGAGAGAGGTGTTGGATTTCAAAAATTGGCATTCAAAAATCCAAAACTGCTTTGGATTATATTGTGAAATTGTATAGCTAAATTTCTGGAAGATCTCTTGAATTGAATCTGTAAAGTCTCTGTTTAGAAGATCTTTTTTTCTGAAAGCCTCTTTGCCTTTCATTATAAAAGAGCCTGGTACTGCTTTCTGTTTTAAAAATCCAGCTGGAAAATTACAGAGTACAAACACTTGCCCATCAGTTCTTCATTTGGAGAGAACAAAAATATGTCTTCAAAGTGGAGACTGATATTTAAATATTTATTCTTATCAGTGGAGTCATAGTTTTTATTCTTTATTTTTTACTTTTAAAACTACATATATTTTGTCTTCTGCATAGTGTGGCTAAATTTTAAAATACTATCTTTATTTTATGTGGTTCTGTGATTGTTTTTCAAATCTTCCAATGATATGTTTTTTTCTCAGTCCCTCCGAAAGAAATTTCAAGGTGTCCTTGTGTCTTCATTTTGGTTCTATTAAGTTGAAACAATATATTTGTATTGATTCTGATTTTTAAAACAGACTCATAAATGTGTCTGAAAATATATTATTTTTAAGTGTGTGTAGAGGTTTTTTGTTTTGTTTTGTTTTGTTTTTTTTTAGTTGTGTATGCCTTTGTTTTATTTGTTTATTTTTATGTGATGCTAAGGATCGAACCCCGTGCCTCACACATACTAGGCAAGCACTCTGCCACTGACCAACATTCCCAGCCCAGAAAATATACATATTTTTATAAATAATTTTTATATATTTTTTAAAAAATGAATAGACTTAATTTTTAATGTAGTTATAGATTTATAGAATCAGCAAATAATACATAGTTATGTTTATCCACCCCTTACTAACTTGCAGTTTCCCCTTTTATTAACATCTTGCATTAGTATGGTACATCAGTTACAGTTATTGAACCAAAATTGCTATTATGACAAATGCATGACCTATATTCATCTTTACAGTTTTATACAGAGTAGTCACTGCCCTAAGTAAGAATCCTCTCTGCTTCACCTATTCATGTTTCCCCCTATTAAGCCCTTGGCAACTATTACCTTTTATTTATTTATTTTTTTTTAAGCTGCCTATCTAGTTTTGCCTTTTTCAGAATGTCATGTAGCTGGACTGGCTTCTTTCACTTTGCATTGTAGATTTAATTTTCCTCCATATCTTTTCATGGCTGGATGGCTTATTTTTTATCACTGAATAATATTCCACCATACAGATCAATTTGTTTAGTCATTCATCTGTTTAAGGAAATCATGACTACTTCCAGCTTTTCGCAATTATAAATAATGACTGCTACAAACGTGTCTGCAAGTTTTTGTGTGGACATAGGTTTTGAACTCAGTTGAGCACTGGCTAGGGGTGGGCATTCCTGGGTCTTATGGCAAGACTATGTTTAGCTTTGGTTTAAACTGATATAAGCTATCAGCATTCTGTCTTTTAGACATATATGCTTTTAAGAGTCAACCTAATTAATAGTCTGGAAGGAAATACTCTTAACTGTTAGCCATAAGTAGTTAACCTTAGAGATTAGGAGGAGGATCTGTCATATTTATTGATTTATTTTGTTATTTTAATTTTTTATAACAAATCTTATTGTATAATAATTGTGTAATTTTTTCTCTAAAATGCTTTAATTTATAGTAAAAAAATTAATGAATCAACACATCTGAAAAGAAGACTATTTAAAATAGTATATCACATTTATAGAGGATTTTAATATTTTATTCTTATTTTTTAAGTAAAGAGAATAATATCCTTCTTCTAGTCATAATTGTCTATTTAACAACCTTTTAGAACATTTACCAAATAACATAGTCTTTCAAAGGATTATGCCAGAGCTAAGCAGACACATATTTAATCCAGAATTGAGATACCAGGCAAAGCTTCCTGGAGGAGGTGATAACTAAACTGAGTCATGATGAACAAGTGTAAGGTAAAGGGAGAGAGGAGTTATGGAGAGGAAGGAGAGTGTATGACAGAGAAGACAGTGTTTTCAAGCTAGAGATAGAGTCATTTGCTTCTGATTAATCTGACTAAAACTAGAATTAGTTTTCCCAAGCTTTCAGAGAAACAGATCTTTTCACATTGTTGACGCTTGTTTGATAATCTGAAATTGAGAAGTATGCACTCATATTTTGTTTTGGTTTTCCAGTGAGTGGCAGAATGCATTGTCCTAGTGCTTGTTTTACTAGGAAAACTGGAATAAATTATCGCCTAAAGATATCTTGTTGTTGGAAATGTATTAGCATCAATCACTATCATAATGAGTTCAGACCTGAAATTTAGAACCTTGAATGGTTTGACTGTCACTCTTGGTGAGAGTTCTTATGTTACTTTGTTGTGCAATCTAGGCTCTTGCACTTAATTCTTTCTAATATGTAAAGTTCTTTACATCCACAGATGTTTTTCTGTACTCCATGGGATTCCAGTGTAAACTTTTACATAATCACTTAGGAAGATAAGGAAAGAGGGAAAGCCTCATATGTGTATGGCATTTCAGCATAGAGGTGGCTGTGTTTACTAGATTAGAATATGGGTTCATAAAAAGAACAATTAATTGAGTCATGTTATCTGATTGTTATCCCAGTTCTTTAAGGTGAATGTTAAACATGTTGGAGTGTTTTTTTTTTTAATCAAATTTACCTCTTAAGATTATTTTTTTAAGACTGTAAATGTGCACCTGGCATGATGGTGCACACCTATAATCCAAGCAACTCAAGAGGCTGAAGCAAGAGAATCACAAATTCAAAGTCAGCTTCAGGAATTTAGCAAGGCCCTAAGCAACTAAGTGAGACCCTGTCTCAAAATAAAAGATAAAAAATAGCTGAATGTGTGGCTTAGTGGTTAAGTGCCCCTGGATTCATTCAATCCCTGTACCAAAAAAAAAAAAAAAAAGACTGTAAATGTGCAGTAGTTCACATTCTGTTACAATGAAAATCATCAGAGGAACTGTTAATTTAATATAAAAAATGATTATTACACTGTTATGCATTTTGAACAAAAGTCACCACTGAGATCTGTTAGATGTTATATAGTTAATATTTTTCTCAGGTATCTGTTGCATATTTAAAAGTAAAACAAAATTCTCATGTTTGAAAAGGAGTACTGAAATCTTGTTATCAGAGTTCATTTCTTGCATTCTAAATCTGATTCTTATCCTTGACGGCTTAATGACATTAAATAGGTCATTTGATTTTACTGAACTGAGTCTTTGTGTTTAAGTAAATTAAATAATGTATATGAAGAATCCTGCAAACCATAAAGCATTACAACTATAATTGCTGTCATTTTTTTGGAATTTGCCTTCTAACACATTTTATAATCATCTGAACAAGATTACTAGGAGGTCACTGATTATTCTATAATTTTTGGCTCTATTTTATATTGTAAAGTCTCTATGGCATGTGAATTTTTTATATGTACATGTCTTTCTATAACCCAAAGGAAATTAAAATATTGAAAGATTTTAAGAACAAGGAATGACCTGAGGCTAACAGACAATCTTTTTATTTAAAAGCAAGGAAGAGAAGATGGTGGGAATGGTACTGAGACCTTCTTACCCTATTTTACTCTGTTTACCACAAAAGATAAGGGAAACCTGAATTGCTCTTCACAAAATAGTTGAGATTTCTACTGTAGATTTTGTTCTTATTCCTTTCTGTTTGTGTCTTTTCCTTCATGTATTCCTCTCCACCATTCTGTTCTTTTTTTTTTACCCTTTGAATGTCATCCTAAAAGTGTCTTCCAATGCTGTCTTCCCTATTTTCTTTGTCACTCTTCTGTTCCTTTCTCTTTTTCTCTTTTTTCCTCTAGTGATTGTGACTTATTTAATCCCATAAATAATACTTTCCTATTTTTATTGCATTCCTTATTTTTTATGTCAAGTATGAAAGTTGACATTCAATTCTAATAGTAAAAAAAAGTTGTAAATTTTATTTTCACCTATGGTATATCACTGAGCACAATGAAGATAAGAACCCATAATTATGGTAAGAATATAATGGCACAGTGCTTTTAGACTATTTTGATAATACATGTTGGCAGCTTAACAGTTTTGATCTAAAATTCCATATCTTAGCTGGGTATGTTGGTACTCTCCAATAATCACAGAGACTTAGGAGGCTGAAGCAGGAGAATCTCAAGTCAAAGTCAACTTCAGCAATTCAGCGAGATCCTAAGCAACTTAGCAAGTCCCTGTCTCAAAATAAAAAATAAAAAGGGTTGGGGATGTAGTTCAATAGTAAAGCCACCCCTGGGTTAATAAATAAATAAGTAGAAATTCTATGTCTTAGAATCCATCTGAAAGAAATAGGCTTAAATAATGAAAAGGTAGCCTTAATGAAATAAAGGGGGGATGAGTATATGGACTATTTTATAGTCCTTCAAAAATTACATGTAGCATAGAGAAAGTACATAATTTTTAAAAACATAAAAAGTTTTTACCTACAACAGATCATGGCAGATAATGTATTTAACATCCAAGGTTGATGAAAGTATAAATGCACAGTTTTTTAGAGCAATATGGCAATAATTTCTATTTTAAGTCCTCATACATTTTAACCTAACAATTATATAGACATCTAGGTTGATAAGCTGATATGTGCTAAAATATTTTTAGGGCTAGTCATTACATCACTAATTACAGTAGGTCTGTCCATGATACTTTGTGAAATGGCAAATGCTTTTCTAAGAAAAGCATTTGTTTGAAGGAAATTAGGCTGCAAATATATACAAAATTAAAATATTTATCCCTGTATTTATAATGATAAAATAATATTAAAATTCTAGATGTCCAACAATAGTAAATTGGTTAAATAAATTATGTATTCTGCCAGTGAGAAATTAGGCAGCATTGCTAGTCATTTTGTAGAAGACTACTGGAAAGGTTATTTTCCATACACACATACACTCATGTACATGCTTATATGGTGGGGAGTGGGGAGCATGTACCCTAAAAGTTTTAACTTTTTTATCTGGGTAATTAGATACAGATGATTTGATTTTAAAATTTTTCTCTTAATGACTGGTAACTATGCTTATAATATAAACAAAATTATAATAGGTTGGTTTTTGTTTGGTACATGGAAATTTTTTAACATAAATATTCATGAGGTACATGTAATGATTTGATACATGTATGCATTGTGTAATGGTTCAAATCAGGATAAGCATATCTATCTACTCAAACATTATTTCTTTGTGGTAAAAACATTCAGAATTCTTTCTTGTAGATTTTTATCTATATTCCATGAATTATACTATGGAACACCAGAACTTACTTCTTCTAACTATAGCTTTTAAAAATTATTATTGAGAAAAATTAACCCAAGTGTGAAGAAAAGACTTGTAAGAATTATACCCATAGTTTTATTAATAAAACAGTAGCTGTTTTTGAGTGGTGGAGCTACAGGTAATTTTTTAAATACTTTTGTGCCTTTTCTACATTTTTCTTTGGTGGGAAAATGAGTACACTCATTTTATTAGAAATAAAGGTTTTGTTTTTAAATTTTGTTAACACATCATTGATAAGTAATTAGCATAATGCAAGTAATACTTATGTAATTAACGAACTTAAAATTTGTGTGTGTGTGTTTTTATTTCATTTTTAGGCCAGAAATGTACATACAGGAGAGTTAGCTGCAGTAAAAATCATCAAGTTGGAGCCTGGTATGTATTAAAACTCTTAAGACTTTTTTTTAAAAAACATTTTCTTGTGCATTTCATAAAAAGCATAGTCTATGTCCTTTATGTTTTCCTTCTTCTCCAAAGAAGTCTTTATGTGTTCTGGCAGGACAGTATAATGTCTTCAGTATGGTTTTATTAAATTCCATTGGAGGTCATTAAAGTTTCGATGGGACAGTTCTGTTGCTAAGTAAAATTTAAAATGTATATATTAAAAAATTGAAATATGCACTTACTGACAATTTTATAAAAGTAATTTTTTTCACAATTATAGTGACTATTTTAGCTTAGTTTTAGCTACTGTGAAAATTTGATTATAAAAGTCTTCCATGATATTTTAGGGATATTCAGATAATATTCCAGAAAATGCTATTTCATCAGCTGTTCCCTGGCTGGTTGATTTAGGTTTGATAATTTTGATCTTAGTTTAATGCTTATTTTATAAACATATCTATATATCAGAAGACTCTTTTAAAACACACCAAGTAATTTACTTTGGAAAAAAACCTTAATTTTATGCTTTTGATTTTTTAAAAGTTTTTAATATGGGAAATAGTAGTTTTTGACCAGGTAGGTGTGTATCTTAGTGATCTGTTTGATTGCAGCTTATGAACTGAGACCTATGTGACCATAATTATTCCAGTTTCTTAACTTGAGCAGTTAAAATGGGTTTTGTACTTCAACTTTAGATGATTATGTGTTTGATTCATTAGAAAGATTGTATTACTGAGGCAGCATATGCTAGAACGCTTTAAAATTAAGCTTTCAAATATGA
This sequence comes from Marmota marmota marmota, assembly GCF_001458135.2. Taxonomy (NCBI): domain Eukaryota; kingdom Metazoa; phylum Chordata; class Mammalia; order Rodentia; family Sciuridae; genus Marmota; species Marmota marmota. The sequence goes on from NW_025999900.1 coordinate 10,787,830, forward strand.
CACATCCTTTTACCTGACAGATAAAAGTTGTTATAAATCTATTTTAGACTCCTGTTACAGAGTTTCATTTAGTAAGTATAGAATGATCTCTAAAATGTCACTAACACAAATAGAAGGGAATATGAGAACAGTACAAGCAATTGCCTCTCCTGGAAGAGTCACTCCAGCAGAAATTCAAGTTATGTTCAAGAGGTGATGATAGTCCAGATTCTGGTCTGGGCTCTCATAGGAAACAAAGATCTCTTCTGCCTTCAGTGAGTGCACTGGGCTTATTAGAGCAGTTTTACTTATTTGACTTGAGTGTATGGCTTACTTTTGATTATAATTTATTTAATGAATTAATGAGTATGCTTTAAAAATCCTTTGAGTTTGACCTCTCAATAAACCATATATTGGAACTAATAGAGGAAAGACAATTCAATAAAAACAAGAAAAATACATCATATGTATGATGTTATTACTTAACATATAAAGATAAAATGCTGGGATTATAAGATAAAACCCTTTGAAAGGCTTGAATTTCTCACGTCCTTGTTTTATAAAAACTGCTGATTTTATGTTAAAGAGATCCCTCATATATGAAGATTGAATAATATTTAAACTCTTCCCCCCAAGAAGTTTAGTAAATGTTAATGATGAAATCTTAGTATTTGGCCATTTTTATATTCTGCTGATTGCCTGTCTTTATTTCAGGTTATTCGTCTTTTATTATTGCATTTTGGATGCTGTTTGCACTTTGAAAATAGAGACTCTTCATTTTAAGTTTCCCTAATTTGTCTTCTCTGTCTTTTCACTCCATTTATAATACTTGTCTACTTCTCTTAGATAAATTTATTAGTCTTGCTTTCTCTGTTCTCTTCTTCCCTGTAATCAGACTTTTTCTAGTTGATAATTATAAAAATTTTCACAAATTTCTCTAGTTGTTTCCTTCCAAAATTTAAATGTTTGCTTCATTAGAAATGATTTTGTAATAAAGAATGAGAGTTCTAGGTCTATTCTTTTTTAAATGGCTAGATAGTTCCATTACTACAAGTTCTTTTATCTATAGGTTTGAACTTTTTATTACATGCTGTAATCTTTATTACTTTTATTTTTCAGCCATTTCCTTTTTCTTTTCCTATTTTTCCCCCAGGAGAACATTGAATATTTTTATCAAGAAGAGAAAGAAATAATATTTGTGAAATTAATTTAGATGATTTGGGTTTTTTTCTTTTTCTTCTTCTTTTTTTCTTTTTCTTTCTTTCTTTTTTCTTTTTCTTTTTTTTTTTTTTTTCCTTGTTGTTGTTTGTTTGTTTGTTTGAAGGTAGGTTCTTGTGTTAGGCATGGTAATACAAGCCTGTAATCCCAGCTATGTGGTAGGCCAAAGCAGGAGGATCACAAGTTTGAGGCCAACCTTGAACAACTTATCATACCCTGCTTCATAATAAAAAAATTTTAAAAGCTGGGAATGAAGCTCAGTGGTATCGTGCTCCTGGATGCAATCCCCAGTACCATAAAAAAAATGTTTTTTTTTTAAATGCTGGGGTGTAGCTCAGAGGTAAAGCACCCTGGGTTTTTTACCCAGTACTACAAAAAAGTAAACTTAAATAAAACTTTTAATGATAAAAAGGACTGGGGATGTAATGCCCAGTGAAAGGGCTGGAGATGTAACTCAGTGGTAGAGCACCCTGAATTCAATCCTCAGTATAACAAAAAAAGAAGGAGGGGTAACTGGAAGAGAATAGCAGGGAAGAGGAGAGGAGAGATGGGCTCTTACTCTGTTGCCCAGGTGGCTTAGACTCCTGGGGTCAGGCTGTCCTCCTGCCTCAGTCTCCTGGGTAACTGAGAATACAGGCAAGGACCACTGTGCCTGGCTGTGTTGTGGTTTTCTGTTTTGTTTTGCTTAGTTCATAATCTTTCTTTGAAGCTTTTTAAATATTATGCCTGGGGGTTTCTTTTATTTTTGCTGCTGATCATTTGGAAGATACATAATCTGTAGTTTTATAAGTGGAAGGCTTATAAGATTTTGAATAATATGCTTACATTTGTGGGGTTTTATTATCTGACAGCTTGTTGGCCTCCTAGGTATAAAGTGTAGAAGTTTGCCTATTTATCCTTTTCCTGCCTATTCATCTCCCACTTTTAAGCCATTAGTAGTTTATGATGGGATTTTGGTTTCAGAACTTTCTTATTATATTAGGGTATGAGTATGTATTCATCTGTTTATCTTCCTTTTAAGAATTGTAGTATTTGTGATCTTTACAAATGTAATAAACAGTTATTCAGAGTTAGTTTTATATTTGAAATAGATTCGATGCTCACTACTGGTCTTTTTATGTCATGTCTTTGCCATTCTGACTTATTTATTTTATATCAACTAGCAATATGATAAACCATCATTAAACAGATTTTTCAGTAAGTATTAGAATAAAACAATATGAACCTACAAATTTTCTTCCTCAAACTATTCTTTCATTCTTACTCATTTTTGTAAATGGTTCACCAAGCCAAAAATCTAGACATTAACCTTGATTTATTTTTTATTTACGCTACAGTATCAATCTGTCAGTAGGTTCTTCAGACTACCAATAAAACATGTTCTTTTTTTTTTTTTTTTTTGTACCTGGGATTGAACTCAGGGAGTCTTGACCACTGAGCCACATCCCTAGCCCTATTTTGTATTTCTATTTAGAGACGGGGCCTCACTGAGTTGCTTAATGCCTTGCTTTTGCTGAAGTTGGCTTTGAACTTGGCAATCCTCCTGCCTCAGCCTCCCAAGCCACTGGGATTACAGATGTGCACCACCGCATTCAGCTCAAAACACATTCTTAATTCACCTCCTTCTCTATATTGCTTCCCTTATTGGTCTCTATATTGTCTTACCTTCTTGGTCTTCCCATTTCTTTTCCCACACCTTCCATTCCCCATCATCTAGTAAAAACTATAGTCATTGTAGTGAACTTTATAAAGCATAAATCAGATCATAACTCTCTGTTCTTCAAACTTTCATGAAGCTTCAATATCCACTTAGAATCTTACTCAGACTTCCAGCCTTGCTCATAAATCCCACATGATCTGTTCTTACCATTTCTCCAAGCTCATCATGTTTCTCCCTTTCATACTCTGCTTTCATATTATTTTATTTAAACAGTCCAAGATTAAACTGTCCCTTCCATTCTGGTTTTCATCCTTGCTCAGAAAGTCCCTGGTCATTTGGATCTCAGTTTAAATGTGATGTCTACAGAGAGGCCAATTTAAGGTAGCCAACCCAATCCCTTGTTTTAGTTTTTTTGCCTAGGACTTGACTGATTGATGCTTTTTTTGCTGATTTTTGTGTATTTGTTTCTCTTTCCCACAGTGTAAGATCCATAAGAATAGTGATCTTCTGTCTACATGGCTTGTATTTCAGCACCTAGAACAGTATAGGTACATACTGCCAATAAATATTCTTTCTACAATAGAATGTCACAAATGTATTCTGTTGCCTTTCAATAAGAATGGCCATTTGATGAGGTCTGATGATTGTGTCACACATTCTCCTCCTGTACTCAAAAATCTGTAGATATTTTCTCCCTTGAATATTGCTGGAAAGACCTATAAGGCCTGTCTGATGTTTTTCCCCTGGCACTTGACTTGCTGCTTCTGCCTAATTGTCTGTTTTAGCAGGTTTATCTGAAATCAGTTAACTTCAACAGAAAATATTTTGTTCTTGATAATTTTCTACAGAATTTTTCCACTGAAGCATAGTGAGCTTTTTTAGTCTGCAGTTTAGATTCTTTCTGTTTCAGCAATTTTTTTTTTTAATCATTCTTGGATTTTTAAAATCTCATTACTTTAGGAATACCAGTTATTCACATTAGTTCTACCTTACCTGTACTTATCTTTAGGTATCTTCTTTCTGTATCATGTGTGATTTTTTTTAAGTTTAGTATCAATCATATCAGTGACTTACTTGTTTCTAATATTCTACTTGTTGTTTTCAAGGCTTTTATTAATTCTGTAAAAGTATTATTTTTTCTCAATCCCCACCTCCACCCCCACAACTACCAGCATTCTTTCTGTTTTATTTTGTTGCCTTAATTGACCTGGTCTTTTTTCCCCCTAAGTTTGAAACACTTATTGTCTAAAATTTTCTTCTTTCTCTTTCTTTCTTTCTTTTTTTTTTTTTTTTTTTTTTTNGCAACAAGAACATAGTGACATAGGAAAGAATGCTGACTTCATTTTTTTTCACAATTTATTTTCATTTTTGTGGTGCTGGGGTTTGAACCCAAGTCCCCAAGCACACAAGGCAAGCACTCTACCACTGATCTATTCCCCCAGCTAAAATTTTCTTTCAAAATAAGTTTTCCATGTCTTCTGTATCCTATATATGCTGTTTTTTTATTGCTATAGAATTTTTGAGAGGGATCAATGTTTGTTTAACATTGTCAATAAAACTAAAGTAGATGGGGTTTTTCACATTTTTGAACAGACATAAGGTAATAATTTAGGTCATAACTATGATGGTACTAATGAATGTTTCTAATATTTAGTTCAGATACTTCAAAAAATCTGGAGGCAGCTGTATTTTAAAAAATGAATTCTTAACTGTATTTAGCAGCTTTAAAAACATTGCACTAAAGCTAGTATAATAGAAAAGTGCTTCCTTGTATTGATTTAACAGATGAATCTATTTAGAATTATATTTAGACATGAAAAGATAATTATTTGCCTTTGTAACTTAGAAAAGCCTTAAGTTGGGCTGGGGATGTGGCTCAAGTGGTAGCGCGCTCGCCTGGCATGTGTGCGGCCAGGGTTCGATCCTCAGCACCACATACAAACAAAGATGTTGTGTCCGCCGATAACTAAAAATAAATAAATATTAAAAATTCTCTCTCTCTCTCTCCCTCTCTCACTCTCTCTTTAAAAAAAAAGAAAAAAGAAAAGCCTTAAGTTTGATAAAACATAAACAAGATTTTTTTTTTTTTTTAAGTAAATGGAAACCCCAGCTGTAGGCTTAAGAACACAATTCCCCCCACACACAGAGTTCAAAATAGGGTTTATAGGGCTGGGGATGTGGCTCAAGCGGTAGCGCGCATGCCTGGCATGCGTGCGGCCCAGGTTCGATCCTCAGCACCACATACAAATAAAGATGTTGTGTCTGCCGAGAACTAAAAAATAAATATTAAAAAATTCTCTCTCTCTCTCTCACTCTCTCTTAAAAAAAATAGAGTTTATAATTATTTTGGAGTTCTAAATTTTATTGTAGATTTACTGATTATCCCTTGCAGTTTCATTTTATTATAATGGTATAGTCAAAATTTTACTGAAACAGATTGCTTTTGAGGTTCTTCTTACTAGTCTTAAAAATACTAAGTAAGCCTTAGAGTTAAGAATAAAAATGAGTTAGCATAGAGAATTGGTTTTTTAATTATCCACAAAAATGATTGTAAAAGGGATGGTGCTGTAGTTCAGCAGTAGAGTGCTTGCCTTGTGTGCTTGGGGACTTGGGTTCAAACCCCAGCACCACAAAAATGAAAATAAATTGTGAAAAAAAATGAAGTCAGCATTCTTTCCTATGTCACTATGTTCTTGTTGCTCTTCATATACACAGAAAATGATTGTTTTCAGGAATATTTTATCCATTTCTATCACATTTTTATAGTAATACTTATTAAATATGGTCACCATCTTAATAAAATGTGGCATAGAATTTGACTTACCATTGATCAGCATTGAAAATATTACCCAGAATGATACTGTTGTGTTAGCTGCATTTTTCATCTCTTTGGTCAGGCCTTAGGAATGCCTTAGAAAAGCAGACAGATATTATGATGTGTGTCACCATGTTTTCCTGTCTTACGTCTGAATTTCATCCTACTGTTTAATGTATTTTACAGATCCTTATTTTGCTCAAAAGTCTGTAGCTCTTGGTGGCCAACAACCAGAGCAGGAACAAAATTCCTGGGAAAGTTGACCATTAGAACTTTTCTTTTCTCCTTTCCTCTCATTCTATTATCCCTCTTTTATGGTGAAACTACACAATATTTTTAAACTTAGGCGAATTGTAGTATGTTAAATTGTAGTATGTTAAATATTGTGATGGTTGCTTAGAAGGGATGGAATTTTAAGAAAATCACTGCCCTGTATGATTAGTGTAACATACTACTGTTTGCTTGTTCAGTTTTTTAAATGCTAAATTGGAAATATTCATGAAAGAGTCGAGTATTTTTAAATAAAATGACAAGTTAGTTATGACTCCTTAGTTCAAAGAGTTTTCAAAAGTAAATACCTTTGAATAAATGTTTAAAATTTTTTAAAATTTTTCTTATACTGCCAGGAAATACTTCGTCCTGTTTCCTGGAAATATAAGCTGAGAAAATAGAGTAAATGGAACAAAGTCAAGACATGTACAAAGACTTAAACAGTCATTAGTTTGCATTGTGCATGTTTTTAAACAATTGTTAAAGCAGGCACTTGGCCAAACAGACCAAGTGTCAGCTATTCTAAGTTAGTGGTATGATCTTGCTTTATAGAAACTCTTATTTAAGAAGTTTACAGTCTTGATTTCTAAAAGTAAGCAGTAAAATAAAATATTTGTACTCTATCTTCACTGTCTGAACACTTTGAGTCTGAATGGATGAAAAATGTTAATTTGAGGGAATAGATGCACAACAAAAATATTACTTTTATTGATTTTAAATTATAAATACAGAAAATAGAAACTTTGTGTTATTTTACATATTTTTAAAAATATGTTAAAATCATTTTTAATGCTTAGATACTGTTTCTGTTTGCTTTTGAACACAAGATAAAAATGAAGATACTTTTTTATTACTTTGTAGTAAAAAAAAGATGACCTTCGATGTCATTCTAAATTAATGTTCAAACTCAATCTAAATTGCTGATACTGATAGGTATTTTCTCTCCAGATGAGTTTTTTGGAGGGATTTTTCTCTCTAGATGAGTTTTCAGAATCTAAGATGGGCATTACAAAGAAAATATGCTATTAGAAATGACATTCCATTTAACATTCTGCATTCATTTTGCTCAATGGAAAACAATCATATTTCTTTGTTACAAACCAAGTCATTCAAATTCACAATATTGCCACCCTCGTGTCACTGTATTTTTCACGGAGATATACAATTTAGTGAATGAAACATTTAATATTGGATTAATTGGTTTTAGAAAAATAGTTCTGCTAATTTATCAGTTGTACATTGGCCTGCCACTAAAATCAGTTTTCCCTCTGGTGTGTGTCTCTAACATTAATTTATTGCATAAACTTCAGAAAAGTGCAGAAAACTTTTTTGATTATTTGATATTACAAATATTAATTAAAACATTTAATTTTTACATAGAACTTTTTCTGTGAATGTTATAAAAATCTTATTTATTTGGGGATTTTTTGGGGGAGTGTACTGGAGATTAAATCCAGAGGCACTTTACCACTGAGCTACACCCCCAAGCTCTTATTTATTTTTATTTATTTGTTTGTTTATTTATTTATTTGCTGGGGCAGTACTGGGGATTGAACTCAGGGGCACTCGGCCACTAAGCCACATCCCCATCCCTATTTTGTATTTTATTTAGAGACAGGGTCTCACTAAGTTGCTTAGCTCCTTGCTTTTGCTGAGGCTGGCCTTGAACTTGCAATCCTCCTGCCTTAACCTACTGAGCCACTGGGATTACAGGCTTGTGCCACCCTGCCTGTCTATTTTTTATTTTAAGACCAAGTCTCACAAAGTTGCTTAGGGTCTTTTTAAGTTGGGATGCTGGACTTGAACTTGCTATCTTCTTCCTCAGCTTTGCTGGGATTATAGGAGTATACCACTGCACCCACCAAAATGTTATAAAAATTTTAAGTTTACTTGGACTTATTTTTTAAATATGTGTTTAGAAAGACTATTTTTTTCCCGAAACTTGAACATCTAACTTTAGTAAAATCACTAAATTAGGCTTTATTCACATAATTTAAAAATTTTATTATAGTATAGAACATGTCATAAAATTTACTTTTTAACCATTTTTAAGTGAATAGTTTAGCATGTTAAATGTATTTGCATTGTTGTAAAGCCAAAATTGAAACTCTGTTTCTATTAAGCAACTTCTTTTCCCACAGCTGATAATAACCACCATACTACTTTATCTATGAATCTGACTATTTTATATATGGAAGCATACAGTTTTTATAATTTTCGTTCATAATAGTGTTCTCAAGTTTCATCCATGTGTATGATGTAGCAGTTTCCTTTTTTAAAACATGTCATTCTATGTTTTATACCTTTATTTATTTATTTATTTTTATGTGGTGCTGAGGATCGAACCCAGTGCCTCACACATGCTAGGCAAGTGTTCTACCACTGAGCTGTAACCACAGCCCTGCAGTTTGCTTTTTAAGGCTACATATGTATATATCACTTTTTTTTTTTTTTGTCCAGCCATCTGCTAATGGACATTTGAGTTGCTTCTACCTCTTGACTACTGTAATAGTGCTGCTGTGAACATTAGCGTATAAATAGCTCTTTGAGAGCCCAGATATAATCTTGGGGTATATATACCTAGAAATGAGATAACTAGATCACAGGGTAACTCTATTTTTAATTTTTTTAATTAAAATATTTTTGTGTGATGCCAGGGACTAACACTATACAAATTGGACTTCCAGGGCCTTTTGCATGCTAGGTAAGCACTTTACTATTGCACTCCACTCCTAGTCCTACCACAGTTACAATGCAGCAGTACCATACAGTTTTTCATAGCATTTGCACCATTTTACAGTGTGACCAATGATGCACAAGCGTTCCAACTTATTCACATCCCTTCCAACTGTTATTTATTTATTTATTTATTATAGAAACCCATCTTAATGGGGCCAAGGTTATATCTCATTATAGTGTTGATTTGCATTTTTGTGATCAGTGTTGTTGAGGATCTTTTGTATGCTTATTGGCCATGTGTATGTCATCTTTGGAGAATTATGTCTATTTAAATCTTTTGTCTGTTTTTTCTTTTTTTAAATCAAGGTATTAGATTGTTGCTGAGTTGTAGGAGTTCTTTATATATTGTGAATATTAGCTCCTTAATAGATATATTGTTTGTTTGCAGGTATTTTCTACCATTCCATATGTATGCTGTTGGTGTCTTTTTTAAAATATTTTTTTAATTGTAGATGGATACAGTACCTTTATTTTAGTTATTTATTTTATGTGGTGCTGAGGATTGAATCCAGTGCCTCACACATACCAGACAAGTACGCTACCACTAAGCCACCACCCAGCCCCTGGTTGTGTCTTTTGATGAACAAAAAATTTGTCAAACTTAAATAGGCTCAGTTGATTGCTTTTGTTATTTATGCTCTTGGGGTCATATCAAGAAGACATTGTCAAATTCAATATTGTGAAACTTTTCTCCTATGATTTCTTCTAGTAGTTTGAGAGTTTAGGGTCTTACTTTAAGTCTTCAATTTGTTGTGAGTTAATTTTTGTGTATGGTTTAAGATAAGGGTCCATCTTCATTCATTTGCATGTAGATGTCTAGTTTTCTTAATATTGTTCTTGAGATTGTCCTTTCTACGTTGAGTGATCTTGATACCTTGTCAAAGATTAGTAGAACAGATATATGAAGAATATACCCAGAACTGGAGTTTACATATTTAAGTTTTATGTATTAAAGAAGGTACAGTCCCCAGACATTGTAATTATTAGTGACTGGTACTTGTGAAGTCTTGCTTCCAGTTACACTGTAAAAAGTAGTAGCTCACTTGCACTAAGACCCCACCTTTCCTGGTAGACACTGCACATAACTGCTGCCTGGAGCATAGTCTTAGGATGGCACTAAGCCAATTTTCTCTACTAAGTAGTGGTTTGTTACTAGTAGCATTAATTTAGCTATATTATTGACATTTATAGGTCAACTTAAGTATTTGGACACCATTGAAAAGTTAGGTACCATATGTGAGAAAATCTGTTTTAAATCCCAGACTTAATTGAAATTTTTTTTTAAGTACAACAAAGATGTAAGACTTCTATGCACATTTAAGAGCTAATAAGTGGAAATCCAAAGAATATTGTACACTAATGAAGTTAAGTACTTCTTTACTCTCTTCTTTCCTTATTTCTACCCCACCCCACATACCGTTGTTGTTTTTTTTTTTTTTTTAAACAGGTTGTCCCCATGTTGTTCAGGCTGGTCTTGCTTGAACTCCTGGCTCAAGAGACCATCCTACATCAGTTTTCAAAGGGCCAGGGCTGCATGAATATGCCACCATGCCAAGCTTCAGGGCCTCTTGATAAAACTAAGAGAAGGGTAGAGCGTAGCCGGTTTGTTGGATATTGGTATATGTAAAGAATAAGTTCTGCTGGTGCAGTCACACGTGCCTGCAATCCCAGCAACTCAGGAAGCTGAGGCAGGAGAATTGCAAGGCTAGGCAATTTATTGAGACCCTGTCTCAAAATAAAAAGTAAAGGGGGTTGAGAATGTAGCTCAATGATAAGAGAATCCTAGGTTCAATGCCCAGTACTGGTGGGGAAATAAAGAAAAAGAATGAGTTCTAATGCTATGATGGAAAAGGCTCAGGCAAGAGAAACAATATTCTGGTGCTCATCAGTAGACACAGGAAATAGTGCCTTTCCATTGAGGTAGGCAGACTCTTACTGTAACCTTACTGATCCCCTTTCATTGACTGACCATTAAACTTAAGTTTAAGATATATGTAATGATTTATGTACTACATATTTCCCAGTTTACAAGTAAAAGCTATAAAGATTTTTTACTCAGAATTTTATGCAGTTAGAAGATTGCACCCTCATTCGGCTGACTTAATCCTGTAAAATTGTTAACACTAAATCCTATGACTGAATTCAGTTAATGTTTATATGCAGTGATTGTTGAAAAGAGTTTTTAGATTACAAATAAATTGCATGTATGATAGCTAAACTAAGTTTATGTTTCAGTCACATCAATGATTAATTCTTTAAAGGGTACTTATTGCATAGCAAAAATATTTAAAGTTTTGTTTTAGATCTGAATTGAAAGAATTGAAAATACAAATAGGAACTATCCCTGGCTTATGTAAATGTTTTGTTTTTTTATCTAAGGCCTGATTTCACAGATTTCCTTTCTTGACACTGTGCAAGTTTTTAAGATGACTTCCAAGTTAAAGCTAGAATCTGAGTACCACTGATTTTAAATCTGCCATTGCTTTTCAAAAGACTACTGTAAAACAATATCTAATAAAAATATTTTTATAATGATGTCCTAATGAAGAACATATTTTTAAATATCCCTCTGTCTCTAACATGTAGTAATATTACTGTTGTATTTATTCTCTCAAATGTGCTAAATGCATAGGTACAGTAACTTTCTCAGTAACATTCCCAACTGAGGGAAATACATAATCAAAAACATAGGGGCATAAGAATCTATTACCAAAATCATCAGCAACTTTCCACTACTGAAATGTAGATAATATAAGGATATGTGGTATACAAGAAAGCTAAATAGTGGAATAAATCCAGATGCTACTTAACAAATGAACCTAACTCAGAAGGGTCAAGTTGCTGAAATTCTAGTGAATGTCTTTACCAGGATTTTAATCCAGATGTGTCTATTCCAGGTTTCAAACTCTTATTGGCTATATTATGCTACCTTTAGATATGCACATACAATCATTCTACCTGTTCATACATGCCTTTTACTGAAATAAAAAACACTTTGACATAAAATAGTGTTTGATGTAACAGTCTTTACAGTAGTATCATAACTTAGGTAGTAGTCTCATAACTATCATAAAATTACCATTAATAGTATATCAATATTGGAAAATACAGATAAAAAAGACTGTAAAATTAATTTTACTTCCTGTGCATAACCATTGCATGTTTTTAAACACTTTCTGTGCTTATATGTATTTAAGTGATTATGTAAATGATTATATATAATCATTTATATGTATTTAAGTGATTATATATAAATCTTCCCTTTTCACTTAGCGTGAACATGTTTTTATATTTAGAATTTAAGAGTAACTGTAAACCGTACCATAATTTATAAACTACAGCACCACAGTACACATTAGATGTTTACTAATCTTTCTTTGTGCATATCTCCTTAAGAAGAATATTTTTGAAGCAACTGTTGATTCAAAGATTTGTACATTTTTAGGCCTTAGACCTTACTGAAGTATGAAGAATGCTGAATTCCTCATCTCTAATATTTATTGCAAAGGTTTTCTTCCTCCCTATGTAGAGATTTTGAGTAACATGATGACCAACTTACTTTGTTTTCAGGAGATGATTTTTCTTTGATTCAACAAGAAATATTTATGGTTAAAGAATGTAAACATTGCAACATTGTTGCCTACTTTGGAAGCTATCTCAGGTAAGAAACAAACAAAGCACCTGCTCTTTCTGTATTTTATATCTTCTTTGCTACCACTCTCCTTCCTTTTCAGGTAAGTGCCATTGTATGTGGGAACTTTTAAATTACACTATCCAAAGTTGTAAAATTTTTAGGGCTTTCTTTTCATTTCTCTATTATATTGATTAAAGTACCTCCTTTATTTGGTTATACCTTAGGGCAACCTTAATGAAATATTATGAATGATTAAAGTATTTATCTTACAAAAAACTATTCATAATCTAAACCTTTAAGATGGGAACTAAACTGAAACTGATGTGCTTTCCTGCATATTGAAGAGAGATTGCTACAGCAGTTTCCTGTTACCCTCTGCACTATATCCTGACTCTTGATGTATGGAAGAGTGTAAGCCTTAGAATACTTACTTCAGTGATTGAAAATTACCAGCTAATATAATTTTCTCTTCATAATAGTCGAGAAAAACTGTGGATTTGTATGGAATACTGTGGTGGCGGATCACTTCAAGATATTTATCATGGTACTGTGAATTTAACTTTATACTTTAAAATTGACTTTGACATTAATGATTATTGTTTAACATTTCCAGTCACCCGGGAAATTAATATGTAGAGATTTACTCTTTTATATTCTTTTGTTCTGTTCCCAGAGTACTGCATAAAAGAAACCTAAGATTTTTGTTGTTGGTGGAGCCAGAACCAAGAAATTCAAAAGCATTTTTACAATCCAAATTTTACTTTTTAGTTTTTTTTTAGATGTAGTCTCTAGGAAAGTGTTTTGTTTACTAATGAAACTGCCTAACCTCCCTTACAAGAATTGAAATGTAAAGAGTAATTCACAAGGGAAACTATGTATCTATCTTAATAACTTAACTGTCTAACCGGAAAAATAGTTCACTTGTTACTGTAATAACTTTGCATTAAAATGTATAATTATTTTTAAAAATTGGGGAATTTTATTTAGTATTCTGTTAATTAGGCAGTTTTTTTTAGTTGACTTTGCTTAATAATAATATTTAGAAATAATTTGGCTCTATAGTTAGTTTCCAATTTGTTTTGTTATTTACAATGTCTTGAATTTTCTAGAATTTGTAAAATTAAGATTGTGTCCTTAAAACATATTTTTTCTTGTTTAACATGCATGTGAGATAGTAAAACTCCCATTGCAACTATGCCTAGTTTGTTATTTATTCTTAGTCTGTTATTAAATTATGTGGCTGGGCACAGTGGTGTACACCTGTAATCCCAGAGGCTCTGGAGGCTGAGGCAGGAGGATTACAAGTTCAAGGCTAGCCTCAGCAACTTAGTGAGTCCCTTCAGCAACTTAGCAAGACTCTGTTTCAAAATAAAAAGGACTAGGGATGTGGCTCAGGAGTTGAGCATCCCTGGGTTCAATTCCTGGTAACAAAAAAAAAAAGAAGAAGAAGAATTATGTGAAATATTTTAAAATATTTTTATTTTGAATTTTTACAATGGAAGCCTTATTGAATTTTAGCCATGTAATTTTCAAATGTAGCCATAATATAAAAACAGAAGTGATGTTTCAGTTTATATAATATTTTATAACTTGTAGAAGTCAAAGTTTAAAAAAAAACTCAGTAGACTATCAGTTGAATAAACTATACTGTACTTGTGATATGGAATATTTTGTAGCACTTAAAACAATGAAATGGCGTTGTATATTGACTTAAATAATCCTCAATAATAAATATAGCATGGTTAATCATACTAAAGCTTTCAAAAATTATTTTTTTGTAAGTATACATATGAATGAATGTAAATGCAAGCAAAACAAAAGGCTGCATTCCAGACAGATAAGTCAGTACTCCTAAGGAGGGAAAGCAGGACTCAGATATAAAATTCTGAATTATAATAAAAATTAATTGATATATTACTTCATTATAAACTTTTAATATAGTAGTTATCTAATTTTTATAACAAATAACCCATAACAAAAAGGTGCTGGTCACTATCTCTTTATTTTTTTAAAAAAAAGGTTTACCACATAAATGTTACACATAGACATTACAATTTCTACTCTTAAGAATTTCAAAATAAGAACAAATCCCACTTTAAAAAAAACAAATGCTTAATCTCTTATTTAGTAGTCTTTCATTTTCTTATATAATGCAAAATTGGAATGACTGTTCTCTTTTATCCTGTTTTTGGTTTTAAAGAATTATCAGTAAGCTAGGCACAGTGGCACCTGCCCATAATCCCATCTACTCAGGAGACTGAGGCAGGAGGATTACAAGTTCAAAGCCAGCCTCAACAATTTAGCAAAACTCTGTCTCAAAATAAAAAGGACTGGCAATGTAGCTCAGTGGTCGAGATCAGTAGATTCAATCCCCAGTATTGCTAAAAAATAAAGATTATTGGTAGAAAACAGTTCTATGCTACTGATTTAAAATCCTTATCTATGATTTTATGAAGAATAATAATCTTTATATGAAGTTTTTATTTAATTGTAATTTTTATCTGTTTACACTTTTATAAAATGAGAACTCTTAAGAATATGGATAAAATTAAACTATACAGATGGCAGTTTTTACTGCTTTCCCTTTTAATTTTAAAAAGTTATTTTGAGACATCAATTTTATTCCTTCATAAAATTGCTGTTAATTGGAGTCCAAGAAGTGTGCATTTCTATAAATAGTATCCTAAAAAAACAGTAGTCAAGAATATCTACACTTATAAATTAAATGCTATTAATAAAGTGGTTTGTATTACTACTAGTCCATCCATTTACTAAGAATCAGAGTTTTATTCCTAAGTAGGCGTAGAAACACAGTGATGAAAATGTGCAGTGAAATGTTTTTCTAGGCAGAGATTACCTGTAACTACCTGGGTTTCACTGTCAGCAAACACCATCCCAGATTTTCTCTCATGGTATTGAAAGACAGAGTTCCAAAGTCTCTTATTAGGTACTTGCATAAGACGGATTTTATAGTTCATATTAGGGAGGGAGAGATCTGGTTGCCAAAAGTGATCTGGCTACTGTTAAATTCTCAGATAAGGTACGGGATCAAGCCTCCCTGTCTTGACAGGTGTGGTAAAGAATTATGCTAAAGAGATAATATCTTGATGTTTAAAAAAGTGATGTTGCTTTTCAGTGTTTCAGTAACCAAACTGTCTGTGCTTGATAAACATATATAACTAACTGTCATTAGTTATATATGTTTATCAAGTTTCTTGGCTTTATTTTTTTTAAAAATTTTCAGAATTGAGATCATATTATGTCCATTGCTTTCTACAGAACTTCCTATTCACACTTAATGGGCGCTTAATATTTTCACTTACTAAAGTTATTATGGAATAATTCTCTTATTTTTAGAGTACATTTTCAGTCTCAGTGTTACCTTTTCTTGTTTTGTTTTGTTTCTTGATTACAAAGATAATGTATGTTCCTGGTCAGAAGAGAAGTCATTCAGTGAAATATAGAGAAGTTTTACAATAGTTTGTCATTTTAAAAAGTAGACTATTTTTAATTTGTTATGTTCAAACATATGACAATGTGGTCTTTTTCTTTCTAGTTACTGGACCATTATCAGAATTGCAAATAGCCTATGTATGCAGAGAAACCTTACAGGTACTATGTTTGCTTATGTAGATAGGCAATTCTGGTTCATAATCAATAACTATAGAGAAAGGGTAAGCCAAAATGATTTTTTAATTCCCATCTCATAGTATAGTTCTGTAAAACTAGTTGTATTTTTTCATGAGCAAGTCACAAGAATTCACTTAAGCTGATGCTGACATATGCAGTGGTGGTAAGCAGTGTTCTGCTTTCATGCTAATACAAGTGATCATTTAAAGTAGTCTGCTTTGTTGCTTGACCCACATTGCTACAAAGCTAAGAAGGAAAGCCATGGGTACAAATTTGTTTTCATGAATGAATCACCAGACTTCTCAATTGTAAAATTGTCTAAGCTTTCCCTTGAAGTTTTATAGCAGTGAAAGTTATCTCTTCCAGAGAATATGAACCATTTCTCCCAAAATAAACTAAATTTTCACAGTAATAACCCAGAGCATTAGCTGGAATACCTAATTCTGTGGGATATTAATATATGTCATTGGAAACAGAACCCCTTTCTCTAAGTTTGTGTTAAACAAATGGCTTTGCTTCTTCAGGAACTGTGGGAGCTTTTAGTATACTAAAGTGGATCGGCAGTAGAGGTATAGGGCATGTCGCTTGCTTATTATTTATTTATTTATTTATTTATTTATTTATAGTTCCCTCGAAGACTAACTCATTGAGAAAATTAGCAATTAATAACTTTGTTCATATACTTTAAGGCATTTAGATGAGGAGGAGGAATTAAGTAGTAACTGTAGGGTTTTTGTCTTCATTTTTTAAAAATTTATAACTGATAATTATTAATTGATAATTTTATATGTGGCTCTTCTATATTTTAGAAACTAGGAGTTTGAACAGATCTAGGAGAGAGTTCTAATTAGTTTATAAAGTTAGTTTCCATGTAGTTTTAAAAATGGGTACATCATGCCAGATCTTACTGTGAAATATATGAAAGTAAATTTAGTATTTATGTTCATGTGCATGTATATGCGTGTGTGTGTGTGTGTGTGTGTGTGTGTAGTCATCATTTGGTATCCATGGGGAATTGGTTCCAGGACACTTTAAGATACCAAAATTGGCACATCCTCAAATCCTTTATATAAAATTGTATAATATTTGGGCTGGGACTTTAGCTCAGTGGCAGAGCACTTGCGCAGCATGTATGAGGCACTGGGTTCAATCTTCAGCACCACATTAAAAAATAAATAAATTGAATAAAGACATGCTGTCTATCTACAACTATAAAAAAATTTTTAAAATAGTGTAATGTTTGCTTGTGACCTATGCACATCCTCTTGTACACTTCAGATCATTTCTAGATTACTTATACTACCTAGGACAATATAAGTGCTATATAAATAATTGTTAATACTGTATTATTTAAGGATGACAAAAAAAAAAAGAGTATGTTTAGGACAGACTTTTTTCCCAAAAAGTATTTTAGTTCATGGTTGGTTAAATCCATGAATGCATAAATCATGGATATGGAGAGCTAACTTTATAGTTTTCCCCAAGGTATTTATATAACATAAAAATCTATTATATTTACATAAAATATAAACCTAACCACGTACTCATAGTATAGAATTATTGATAAATTCATTTTCTTCATATTTTAATTTCCAAGTTCATTGTTTCTTTAAGAGTGGAAGTGAAAAAACAGCAGCTTGGATTTCATTCTATATCTGATATATAACCTTAGCTTATATGGTTCTAGTTCCCCAAATATAATGAGCTTTGTAGGAAATGATTTCTAAATTTAAATTAGTTTCAGTTTAACAGATTTCCACATCTGGTATAAATGGAGTAACAGAGTAACAGTACCTTGTTCCCTGAAACAATCAGAGAAACTAGGAAACATATATGAAATAGTGGTTTTTAAAAACTGGACATAGAGGCTGGGATGTAGCCCATTAATAGAGTACTTGCCTAGCATGCATGAAGCCCTGGCTTTGATCCTGAGCACCACAAAAGAGAGATGACATCAAGTATTAAAGGCCTGAGAGATAGAAACAAGGAGCAGGCCCTGGTACAGGGAGGAAGAACCCAAGTTTGGTGCAGGGAGACCAAGGCAGCTAGAGTCTTCAGGATAAAGTACTGGAGAGTATTTATAAAAATCCAGAAACATATCAGCCAGGTGTGGTGATGCATGCCTTTAATCCTAGCCAACTCGTGATGCTGAGGCAAGAGGATTGCAGGTTCGAGGTCAGCCTTAGCAATTTAGGGAGATCCTGTCTCAAAAAAATAAAATAAATAAGGACTGGAAATGTGGCTCAGGGATAAAATGTCCCTAGGTTCAATCCCTACCACCTGCCCCTAAAATCCAAAAATATGCAGTACCCAAAGAGCAAAGTTCATAATGTTGGGTGTCCAAAGATTACCAGAAAGGCAAAGAAGTAGAATAAGGAGAAATCAATGAAGCTAACTCACAACTGATAAGATGATAGAATTAGCAAATAAGATAAGAAAGCAATTTAAGTTGAGGTACAGAAGATGTTTAAAAAAAAAAAAAAAGGCCAAAATCAAACTTCTAGGGATGAAAACTACAATGTATGATGAACTCAACAAGGGATGGAATTAATGGTAGTTTAGATATTGAAAAATACACATATGTGAGTGTGTGTTTGTATGTATATGTACATTTGTGGGAATTTGAGGGTATGTTTGTAAAAAAATGTATCCAAAATGAAGCACAGAAATAAATGATTTTTTTAAAAAATGAAAAGCCAGGCATGGTATTAGAAGCTCATAGTTCCAACAACTCAGAAGGCTCAAGTCAGAAGATTGCTTGAGACCAGGACTTCAGAGCCAATCTGGGAAACACAAGACCTGATCTCAAAAAATAAAATTATTAAAATGTAATTTCAGGTGACCTAATATTTGTATAGTTTTTCTTACTGAAGGAGAAGACAAAAAGGGGGAGAAAGGAATGAAAACAATATTTGAAAAGTAAACATGGCTGATATTTCTCCAAATTTATTGAACACTCTTAATTCATAGACTCCAAGCATAAAACAAACCAAGGATAGGAAACATGGGGGGAAAAGCGTACTAAGGAATATCATCATCAAATTGCTCATTTGATAATGAGAAAACCTTAGAAATACTTAGAACAAAAGAATCCATTACATGCAAACAAAAGGATGATGGCAGGATTATTATTAGAAACAGTTAAGACAACAGTGGAGAGCCTAAAGGTAGAAAGAAATTGTTGATCTAGAGTTCAATATGTAGAAAAAATATCTTTTAAAAATAATTTTTTCGGGGGCTAGGGTTGTGGCTCAGCGGTAGAGCGCTTGCCTCGCACATGTGAGTCCCTGGATTTGATCCTCAGCACCACATAAAAATAAACAAAATAAAGATATTGAGCCCATGTAGAACTTAAAAAAAAATAGTTTTTCATATGTATAAAAGCCAAAAGAACTAAGAGAAGGACTCTTTTGGGGATGATAAATGCATTCATTCAAAATTATGTTTTAGTAAAATATTTCCAATTTTTATCAGAAAATGAATTAAAAATCTTTAAGATATAGTAAATGTTGATTAGTAAAAAGAAACTCTTCTAATTTTTATGCCTCTAAGAAAGATATTCTATTCTAGTTTTTTTATTCAGTGACAACTAAGTAGAAAATTTTGGAGTCAACTTTGTAATTTTGCTAACACATACTTTTTTTTTTTAAACCTCAGGGTCTTGCCTATTTGCATACTAAAGGCAAAATGCATAGAGATATCAAAGTAAGTTCATTTACTATGTTTAAATTGCTAATTGTATTGGAAGAAATTTTTGATGCTAATTTAATAGAATTTGTATTTTTGTTTTAGGGTGCAAATATTTTATTGACAGACCATGGTGATGTAAAATTAGGTATGTTATTTCAAATTTTTAAATTTTTTTCAAAAAATATAATGAAATTTTAGATGAGAATTGACGTTTAATTTTAATATTCATATTGAATCACAATAATGTTTATACTTTAGCCCAGTAATATTTATTCCTGAGACTCAGTTTATAGAAGTTAATCCTAAAGATGAAAAGACCAGATTTATATAAGTATTTAGTCATTATTACTTATAGTAGAAAAAATAGAAACCTAAGTCTAGCAATAGAAAAACTGTTAAACTACATTTTATCACTCATGGAATATTATCCAATCAGCAATTTTTTTTAATATATGAGAGTACAATCGCCTGATATATTAAATGAAAAAAATGAACTAGATGTGTATTTGTTTTTTTATAACTCTTTTTAATGACAAAACAATATAAAAAATTATATTTAGAAAAAAAGTCCTTTTTTTTTTTTTTAACCTTTTGGTACCAGGGATTGTACTCATGGGCACTCTACCACTGAGCCAAATCCCTATTTTCTATTTTTTATTTGAGACAGGGTCTCACTGAGTTGCTAAGCACCTCGACATTGCTGAGGCTGGCTTTAAACTCGAGATACTCCTGTCTTAGCCTCCCAAACCATTGGGATTATAGGTGTGCGCCACCGCACCCAGCAAAAAGGACATTTTTAAAAATAGTTTTATCTGTTGTTAAGATAAAAAGGAATTCAGAAATGTGTCTTTCCCATTTGTTTTAATGGTTTTGTTGTTGTTGTTCTTCCCCAAATTTACTTCAGTAAGCCTGTAATGAAAATATTTTTATTCACTTTGTTCTTAATAAAGTACATTTTCACTATAGTAAAATGCTATTGAATTCTTTTATTGAGTTTGTTATAAACTAGGAAATATTTAGGTATTCAATTTATGTACAATTACCTGATGTAAATATCTGAACTATTAATAATGCTATGCCTATAACATTACTGAAACTGAAACTTAGAAACATCACTTGTTCTGAAAAGAATTAGAATTTTCTGTTCTGTTCTTTTTCCTCATTAGCTGATTTTGGGGTTGCTGCAAAAATAACAGCTACTATAGCAAAGCGAAAATCTTTCATTGGCACACCTTATTGGTAAGAGATTACTGTGATTGGTACATTTTTATCTCTTCATGGTTAATGATCAATCTCTATACTTAATAATTCCAGTTACTGGCAAGTTACTCTTTCTAAAATACTGTCTTAGTATTTTAGAAAGAAATACAATAGGAGACATGGCAATAAATCTTAATATGTAAAATAATTTAGTTATTGCAATAGAAATTGACAATTCATATAAAGGATTAGATTCTTTAATAAGCAGATAATAATTTAGATAATTTATTATTCACAAAGTAGCTCCATACTTCATACCTAATGCCAAAATAGTCATCAGTAATTATCTGCTTTAAGAGTTGAAGAAGCTTTCTTGGCATAAAACCTTAAAGGGAAAGATTGATCACTTTTTACATGAAAATTTAAAACAAGGATGTCTGCCACCTTAAAATTTAAGTAATAAAACAGGAAATACTGGCTAAAATATGCCACCCTAGGTTTAATACTTCAATATGTAAGTTCTTAAAAGTCAGTAGACTGTTTTATTAAAAGCAGCATTATTAAATTAATATATATAAGAAGTCACAAAATATGAAAAGTGTTTCCCTTGATGAACAAAAATATAAAGTGAACAATGATATTCTTTTCTATCAAATTGGAAAACATCTGGAATCATGAATAATCCCCTCTATCACTAAATATTTGTGAAAATTGATAGAAAATTTTTGAAGAAACTGAAATTGATTATCATGCATGTATGAGTTTGTCAGGATGAACCCAAACTGTGTATAACCTTAAAGTTCTAATAAAAAAAATAAATAAAGTAAGCCTATGTTATTGCAAACTCAATTTAATTAGGAATGATGCAGAGAAGTCCTCTGTAAACTGAATACTTTATTCAAAGTGTTTATACATAGCCCAGAATAAATTGTTGCTTGTCTGGGAAAAATAAATAAATAATAAGTTGAGAGAAAAGAAATTTTTTTTTTGAAAAGTAATTTAGCTGTGATGTTTTCAAAAATCATAAGCAACTTTTGGGAGTTTAAAATTTTTTTTTAATTTTCGGTAATGAAGCTTGAACCCAGGGGTGCTTTACAACTGAGTCACCTCCTGGAATAAGTTAAGAAAATCATATACATCTTCTCAACTCAAAGGAAGAATATGCTAAAAATGTTAAACATTATGTTGTAAAAGATGAATAGTCAGTGGATTAAGCTTATGGCAGATTACTAATCAAAATATCAAGATTAAAAGTAGGATATGTGGACTGGGGTTGTAGCTCAGTGGTAGAGCAGTTGCCTAGCATGTGTGAGGCACTGGGTTTGATTCTCAGCACCACATATGAATAAATGAATAAAATGAAGGTCCATTAACAATTTTTAAAAGTAGCATATGCAAGGGAATTTAAAAGCTGTGTTTTATAAAAGACATGTTTAAGTTTAAAATATGAATGAGAATGTGTGAAAGAATGACTGTTTTGGTTGAGATTGTGCTTCACTTGTTTTCCATATTTTTTTCATGTATTCCAAATTCTCTTCAGTTATCATATACTGCTTTTAATAACAGGAAATCCTCAGTAAATGTTATATGAAAATGCAGGTAAGTTGGGTTATCTGTAGAATTCCCTTCAGTGAAATTCCCATTTCCCTCTTCTGTTGTAAACACTCTTCTCCAGTCAGAATTTTCTGGTTTTCTACCCTGATCATACTATGTGAAATACTGCTACTTTAGTTGTATTTGTTACCTCTTCACGAATACCTTTTCCTGTTTTTATGTTAAGTTCTCCCCATTGCAAAGAGTGACACACACTCTGCTTTTCATCACCTATGGAAAACTGATGGGTCAGCAGCTAAGCCAGGAAGCACAACAGTGTTAGCCTGGCATTCCTGTTAGCCACCACTAAATGATTCTAGTGGGCAGAGAAAATGAAATTGATTTGCTTTTTCTGTGCTCCAGCTCAACCTTTCCTGTATGAAACTTGCCTTTAATCTTCAGCTCCATAGTAATCATTTTCTTCTCTTCAGTCCTGGATCCATTAGTATGTATATAGGACTCACATGTGGTATATACATTTATAGGTTAGCATTTTTAGTATATATCTTACATATCATTAACCACACTTGAGTTGAAAGTGTGTTAAGAGAACTTTTTGTAACTTAAATGCATATAAAAGCAACTTGTGGATATTCAATATAAATATAAGTTAATTCTAAATAGTAAATGTTGAAATAAAAAGAACATTTCTCCTGGGTGGTATCATTTGTACTGTATAATGTCAGATGCCATCATACACCTCTTACTCCCAAGTAACTGCAACTCAGCTACTCAGTTGACCTTCAGTCTTCTATATACTTGATAATAGCTCTACTTAAGGAGCATTTTATACTCAAGTCAATATCTTCAGTCAGCCCTTTTTATCCTATTCATTCTACCATAGCCTCCTTTTTCTTTTTTCCTTGGTATACTTGAAATAGTTCTCAAACTCACCTATCTGACTGTTTTTTCCTCCTCTCACACTGTCCTTCATGTTGTCATGAGTTCTGGATTAAGATTGCTGTCATAATTGAGTCTTTCAAGGGGGTCTAGAAAATCTAAATAAACATTCTTTTGTAATCAGTAGGTCATTCATAATCTAGCTTTGACTTCTAAGGTTTAGTTTCCGAACACTCTCTAGACCCTTTAAACATCTGTTGCAAAGGATAATATTTTTCTATTTCCTATCACAGGCATACTTTTATAAGATAAAATAAAAATGAATTGCTAAAAATTGATCATACATTTGGACAAGGGAGAATGCTTACTCTTTCAGTACTTATTGCCGAATGATAACTAGCTGTGTACAGCCCATCTCATCTATGGATCACACATACTGAGTTGCCCTGCACCAGCAGCCCTTTAGGTGATTCACATGCTTTCCTTGTCTTCCTGCATTTGCAATCTGAAGTGACTCTTCACTCAACTTAGCTCCCTGCTGATTCATTTTTTAAGTCTTATCTCAATTGGGAAGTTTTCTGTGATCTTCACAGTGTTTTAGGTATTCTTTTTCATTTTCCTGTATTACATAACAAGATTCACATAACACAAACTAAAGTAAAAAGCAAGGTTTTTCTCATATCACCAGTATTCAAGATTTTTAAATAATAAATTTTAAAAGAATATGTATATGTGTGTATGTGAGAGAATGTGTGTGTGTGTGTGTGTGTTGTGTGTGTGTGTGTGTTAAGTCTTTCCTGGTAAAGTTTCTTCTTTCCCAGTAAAGAGCTCTTAGCTTATTTTCCGTCCAAATCTAATGGTGATAACAAGAAGTAGTATTTTTTTGAAAATGAAAATATTATGTTCATTCATTGGTTCTAGGATGGCTCCAGAAGTTGCAGCAGTAGAGAAGAATGGTGGCTATAACCAACTCTGTGATATCTGGGCTGTGGGAATAACTGCAATTGAACTTGGAGAACTTCAACCACCTATGTTTGATCTTCATCCAATGAGGTGTTTTCATTATTTATAATTATGCAGTTATCAGGGGGCTGGGATTGTGGCTGAGAGGTAGACTGCTCTCCTAGCACTGGGTTCAATCTTTAGCACCATATAAAAATAAAAATAAAGATATTGTGTCCACTCATAACTGAAAAATAAATATTTAAAGAAAATTATGCAGTTATCAATCAGGTCTTTGGAAACCTTGTGATACTGGGATTACACTTATTTTAATTATGTCAGAATAGAAAAACTATTGTAAAGGACTGGTAAGTAATTACATTCAAACACTGCTTGGTTACATTGCTGCTCCTCAAACAGAGTGAGTTGCCTGCATTGTTTGAAGTTTTTCCATAAAATATTTTTCCTTAATACTCAGAATAGGACATGCCAGTTATTATTAAATAAGTCTTTTGGAGTCTTTATTTTCATTCCTCTATTAATTGATGTTGTTTCTTGTCCTATATGAAATGGTAAAATGCACAAGAGATTTTATTTTACTATCTCATTTGATTTTCTTTCTCTTACTCTGTCTGGGAATTATGAAGAAATAACTGTGCTTAGAATAATTATCATATATCTTAGGATATATTGTCATTCAGAAATAAATATTTGAGGGCTTTTGAAAGTTTTTTTCATATTTTGAAGGACAGATATATGGGACCAAAATTTAACTTTAAATGGTAGAAAATCAAAGGGAAAATTAAAATGGGGAAAATGTTCTCTTAATGTATGACCAACCATGGAGTAATGTGTGCTACATAAGGAACTCATTTAAAGACATTAGGAGAAAGAGTATTTAGGAGCAAGTATCAGGTAAAGAAACATAGGGGAAAACTAAAACTACACAAGTTAAAAGATATCTACTGTTATCTTGATTGCCAATAGGTAGAGACTTTGAGGGAAATAACTTTATGTTATTTGTTAAGGGCCATACAAATATTTTAGTTATTCTGCTACTAAGAAAATTATGCTTAGGAAATAATTCAAGGATTAAGAATTATTAATTTTAGAATAATAGGAAAAAAATCTAAATGATAGTTGCTGAATTATTAAGTTGTTTAGCAGTTAGGGGTAGCTCTTGAATATGTGTATACCAAAGGAACATGGAAAATTGATTAGTGATTTAAAATTAGAACACATAATAATAATAATGCAATAATTGATTAGCATTTAAATAAATACAAAGAAGTGCAGAAAATTTAAAATACTAGAATGGCAAGAATATACATAATATAGATTTTTTTTCCTTTGAATCATTTCATTTTTAAAATGAGAAAATATCTACTATGTTTAAAACAAAAAAGTTTACTTAGAATCCTGGAAGGGGTTTTTGTAGGAAATACTAAAATGAAGCACTTTAAAAATTCCCTCTTAAGTCTTCCATCTTTCTACTCCATAGTACAAAGGAAAATGGGTCAAAGATGAATTCAACAGAGATTGACATTTCTGTAATATATTCTTAAAGGAAGTAGGTGCAATTTGCCTATACACTCAAATAATTGTTGAAGTCAGTCTTTGGTTAAATGTACAACCAACCTAAAGTTAGAATAATATATCTCTATGTGTCCCAATGGCATTCCTCATAGAAATAGAAAAAGCAGTCATGAAATTCGTCTGGAAAAATTAGAGACCCAGAATAGCTAAAGCAATCCTTAGCAGGAAGAGTGAAGCAGGGTAGCATCACTATACCAGACCATAAACTATACTATAGAGCAATAGTAACAAAAACAGCACCAAAACAGACTGGCACACCAATGGTACAGAATAGAGGACACAGAGACTAACCCACAAAATTACAATTATCTTATATTAGGCAAAGGTGCCAAAAACATGTATTGGAGAAAAGATAGCCTCTTCAACAAATGGTGCCGGGTAAACTGGAAATCCATATGCAACCAAATGAAATTAAACCCCTATCTCTCACCATGCACAAAACTCAAAATGGGTCAAGGACCTAGGAAAAAACCAGAGACCCTGCGTCTAATAGAAGAAAAAGTAGGCCCTAATCTTCATCATGTGGGATTAGGCCCCAACTTCCTTAATAAGACTCCTTTGGTGCAAGAATTAAAATCAAGAATCAATAAATGGGATGGATTCAAACTAAAAAGTTTCTTCTCAGCAAAAGAAACAATTTATGAAGTGAATAGAGAACCTGCATCTTGAGAGCAAATCTTTACCCCTCACACGTCAGATAGAGCACTAATCTCTAGGGTATATAAAGTACTCAAAAAGCTAAGCACCAAGAAAACAAATAACCCAATCAGTACATGGGCCAAGGCCCTGAACAGACACTTCTCAGAAGATGATATACAATCAGTCAACAAATATATGAAAAAATGTTCATCATTGCTAGCAATTAGAGAAATGCAAATCAAAACTACTCTAAGATGTCATCTCACTCCAGTCAGAATGGCAGCTATTATGAATACAAACAACAGTAAGTGTTGGTGAGGATGTGGGGCAAAGTGTGCACTCCTACACTGCTGGTGGAACTACAAATTGCTGCAGCCGATATGGAAAGCAATATGGAGATTGCTTGGAAAACTGGGTATGGAACCACCATTTGACCCAATCCCTCTCCTCAATCTATACCCAAAGGACTTAAAAACAGCATACTACAGGGACACAGCCACATCAATGTTTATTGCAGTATAATTCACAATAGCTAAACTATGGAACCAACCCAGATGCCTTTCAGTAGATGCATGGATAAAAAAAAATGTGGCATTTATACACAATGGAATATTACTCAGCTCTAAAAGAGAATAAAATCATAGCATTTGCAGGTAAATGGATGGAGTTGGAGGAGATAATGCTAAAATGAAGTTAGCCAATCCTAAACACCAAATGCTGAATGTTTTCTCTGATATAGGAGGCTGATTCATAGTGGGGAAGCGAGGGAGAGCATGGGAGGAATAGATGAACTCTAGATAGGGCAGAGGGGTGGGAGGGGAAAGGAGGGGGCAGGGGGTTAGAAATGGTGGTGGAATGTGATAGTCATCATTATCCAAAGTACATGTATGGAGACACGAATTGGTGTGAATATACTTTGTATAAACCAAAGATATGAAAAAAATGTGCTCTATATGTGTAATATGAATTGTAATGCATTTCGCTATCATGTAAATTTAAAAATTTATTCAAAAATATATATGTGTTATAGAATTATATGTAATTATGTAGACATGTGCTTAATATATACTACAAGGGCTGGAGTTGTGGCTCAGCGGTAGAGCACTTGCCTCGAACGTGCGAGACCCTGGGTTCGATCTTTAGCACCACATTAAAAAATAAACAAGTGAAATAAAGGTGTTGTGTCCAACTACAACTAAAAAGTAAAAAAAAATTAAAAAAATGTATACTACTATTTATATAGGTATCATGGTAGTAAAACTTCTAACATTTGGTAACTTTGCTCTGTGAATAAGGGCTTATTTGAAATTTAAAGATATTTTCTAAAGGTAGGAGAAATTTTGCATATGCTATCCAAAATATTAAAAATTTGATTTCCCTATCTCAAAACAATTTTATTCAGTGCCTACATATATAGTAGTCTTGTATAAATTCATTACAGAATATTTATTGATTATTAGCTGTAGTAATAAAAGTACTTGGTGTTGCTTTTAACTAAAATTTTTTTATTTCAGGGCTCTCTTCTTAATGTCAAAAAGTAATTTTCA
This sequence comes from Marmota marmota marmota, assembly GCF_001458135.2. Lineage (NCBI taxonomy): Eukaryota > Metazoa > Chordata > Mammalia > Rodentia > Sciuridae > Marmota > Marmota marmota. Next base: position 10,815,822 of record NW_025999900.1, read on the forward strand.
GCCTCCAAAACTAAAGGACAAAACAAAGTGGTGAGTTAATGAATATATGGTTTCATAGAATTTTACAATGGGAAGGAACATAGTTCCTTTATTTTATAGATGATGAAACCAAAGCCCAGAGGCATTAAGCAGTTTGCCCAGAGTTACATCCTAATTTACTTGCACAGTTATGGCAAGAATCTAGGTTTATTTTCCACTCAGTGTTCTTTTATAATTCACTGCTCTTGTTAAACTTGTTTGTTTCTCTTAACTTGGCAGCTTGAGAAAGAGGCGTGGTGAGGAAAGATTTGAAATTAATATATGAAGATTTTTGATCTGTATTATTTTACATCCATTAATTATATATTGACTTGCATGGATGATGATGTTTGAAAAGATTTCCCAGATGCTGTTGACACTTACAGTCAGTTTCTCTTGGTTTTTCCTTCTATAAAACTTGAAGAAGGGGCTGTGGCTGTGGCTCAGTAGTAGAGCACTTGCACTGGCATGTGTGAGGCCATGGGTTCAATCCTCAGCACCACATATAAACAAACAAGTAAATAAATAAATAAATAAAAGATTGATTGACAACTAAAAAAATATTTAAAAAAAAACTTGAAGAAGTTATTACTTATTTTCTTCCTAATCTCTCCTTTCTATTATAAAGTAAAGCAGCCTGCCTGGAATTATAGTTCTTAAGAGTGTCATTAGTTAAATGGTGAAAGTTGAAAATTATTTTTTTGGTATTATCTTTTCCACATTTTATAAAATTAACCAGGCAAACAAGTTTCTAAGTTCATAAATTCGAGAGTTCTTCATCCAGATTACATGGATTTCTTGAGGTCTGTGAGCTTCCTGATTCTGTTATATAAATTTTATCTATCTATATATTTAGTTAGTTATTGTAGTTGTAGATGGATACAATACATTTTATTTTATTTTTATTTATTTATGTATATGTGGTGCTGAGGATTGAACCCAGAGCCTCACACGTGCCAAGCAAGTGCTCTTCCACTGAGCTACAACCACAGCCCCATAAATTTTATTTTTCTGGTGAGACAGTCGGTAGCTCATTTCAGATTTAAGACCCCTCCCCCAAGTAGATTCTTAACTGTTAGTTTTATTTAGGAGCCAGGCCTGTCTTGGGATCATGGCAGGAATGAAAGGCAAATTACACTATTGAAACAAAGGAGTTTATATCCTCCTACTAGCTGTATCCCTTTGTACTGACACTGGTTTCTTCCTGTTCCTTATTGTCCAAAGTTTCTAACCATCTGGGAAATGAGGGCTTTATGTCAAAAATGACTGAATGTTTATTCAGGAACAAATGACTATTAGGTACAAATTCCAGATTAGTCATTACCACTGGAGAACCTTTGCCACTCTATGATCCACCTGACTCCATGTTATCTCTGTCAGAAGCCACCAGTTAAATTAAAAATAAAAAAAAAAAAGAAGCCACCAGTTGCAGTGCAGTGATTTGATTCCTCTACTGAGAATTGCCATGTGATTGTAGTCATTGCTAGTAACTGAAGTTACTTGGTTTCTTTGGTTCTTGTCCAGTATCTCCCAGTAGAATCTTGGCAGTGTTGAAAACACTCCTCTTTTTCATGAATAATCAAAACATGATTCTTCTAATTTGTATCTTCTTCCTTTCTCCACTTCATCAATGCATATAGCGGGAAAATCTTTCCAGTTGCTAAAATCACTCCTTATTTATCCTCTCTTCTAAGAAATTAAGTAGCCTTTTTAGGATTTATATAGTCACTTACATTATGTACCCTACCCTTTGTGCCATCCAACTCTTTTGGAATAGCAAAACTTTTTGGTATAGTATAATGTAAATACTGTATAAATTAGGCAATAAGAAAAGTATGTTTTTACTTCTAAGCAGAACATAAATTATATAAATGACACAGCCTACCTAATTGACACTGGTTTCTTCCTGTTCTGATTTGTATGGGTTGTATATTACTGCTCTGTTACCTAATTCCATTGTGCTTAAGATACAAAACTGACCCAGATGTTTCTAAGGAATAGACTGCTTTGGGTTTAGTTTTTTGGTTTATGTAGAACTGAGAAACGTAAGGAAAAAAATCCCATGTTTCAGACTTCCTTACTGCTTCTGAGTTCATTTTATTTAGTAACACTAACAATCTAATAATATTAGTAAGATATTTTTGTACATGTCTCTTTTATTTGAAGGTCATCAACATTCCATAATTTTGTCAAAATAGCACTAACTAAAAACCCCAAAAAAAGACCAACTGCTGAAAGACTTCTAACAGTAAGTCATTGAAATTGTGAAGGGATTTCTGGTAGTCATGCAGTAATTAGATATTTCAATAGAACAAAAATACTTAGGTTTTTAATATAAAACGGTAAGTTATCTCTTACAACAGGAGTCAGCAAACTTTCTGTAAGGGAGAAGATAGAAAATATTTCAAATATTGTAGGCAATGAGTCTCTGTCACAACTGCTTACTTTTGCCATTGCAGCATAAAAGAATCCGTATACAGTACACATGTATGAGAATATTTTTAATACTCAATAAAACTGTATTTAGAGAAAGAGGCAGTGTACCAGATTTTGCCCTTGCACTATAGTTTACTGACCCCTGCCTTAGAGAAAACTCAAAAATGTTGCCATCATCTAAAATTAACTGCGTTTCTTAGCTGCTTATGTGAATTTATAGTGTGCTCTTTGAGTTTATATATGTATAAAATACTTTTGAATGAGAAAAGTCATAGTAATTAAACAACCTAAGAAATCTTTATAATTTAACTGGATTAAATGTATGCAAATGTAAAGTATATATGCTTTATTCTTACTGTGATTGATGTACCATATTCTGGTATTCACTTTCGTATCAGTGTTATGAGTAATAAATGTCCTTGTTATAGTTGAAGATGTAATCTTACCACCTATCATAGGTTAGACAACTTTACATAGAGAAATTATTTATGTTCTAAGCTTACCCCAAATTTTTTTAGTTATATAATTAACAATTCATTCGCTGATTAATGTTTTTACTAATATTTGTATTAGTAGATGCCTATGCTCGTCTATGCTAGTTATTGAATGAAAGACTACAAATAACATTTTCTATGAGCCATAAAGGCATATTCATGAAATTATTTTGTTTCATTTTTACTTAGCATACTTTTGTTGGACAGCCAGGTCTCTCCAGGGCCCTGGCAATTGAACTATTGGACAAAGTAAACAATCCAGACAATCATGCACATTACACCGAAGGAGACGATGATGATTTTGAGGTAAGAAAATGTTTGTAACCTAATATTTGAAAATAAATGTTTAACATGGCTTTAGAGTTTACTTTCTGATTCACTCTCTCAATTTAGTTAAAATAGTTTAGCAACAAAAGTTAATTAATTATATGAACTATGCTTACTCTACATGTAGTTGTCAGTTCTTGCTTTTTTAAAAAATTGTGCTTTAATATACATAACATAACTTGTCAATATTTTTCTTAATCCTAGTTCTTGCTAGGATTAGTTCTTTTTTCCTTTTTCAGCACATATGGTTTATACATGTATTTTAATATCATACTATACCCATAAAAATATAATTATTAGGGCTGGGTCTGTAGCTCAGTGGTAGAGTGCTTGCCTAGCACATGTGAGGCACTGGATTCCATCTTCAGTACCATATAAAAATAAATAAATAAAATAAAGGCATGTTGTTCATCTACAACTACAAAAAATTTAAATATATATATATAATTATATATATATATAATTATTGCTAATAGACAAATTTTTAAACATTTTAAGATATGGAAATGTTTACTACTCTGATTTGATTATTACACACTGTATATATGTATCAAATTATTACACTATAACCCATAAATTTGAACAATTAAAATAATCAAAAATAAAAATTTTTAAATCTCTAAGCCATTAACCTTTTATTGTCTACTTTACATCTACACTACAGTATGGTTATTTCTTCTTAATATGATCTCCTTTCTAGTTTGGTGCCTTTAATTTTTAAGAGGTTAACTCAGTTTAAAGTCAGATATGCCCCCCCACATCCCAGAAATGAAGAGGTGCTTTCTCTCCTCACTAGATCTTAGTTTCTGTATGAGAATTTGATCTTCTTATAGGCCATATATTGACATTATCAGTTTCCTAGGAAATAAAGTTTTCAAGAACATTACTTTGGGGGCTGAGATTGTGGTTCAGCGGTAGAGCGCTCGCCTAGCACGGGCGCGACCTGGGTTCGATTCTCAGCACCACATAAAAATTAAAAAAGGCATTGTGTTGTGTCCATCTACAAAAAAAAAAAAAAAAAAGATTCTCTCTCTCTCTCTCTCTCTCTCTCTCTCTCGTAAAAAACAAAACAAAAAAAAATTACTTTGGACAAAAAGAAAAAATTTACCCGTAGCATATGTATATATGATTTTTCATAAAAGAGATTCCTTAGAAATCCATTTGGTCATTTTTGAAGTTTCTCTATTTAATGCTTATCATTAACAGAATGTAAATCATTTTTAAAAAGTAAATTGAAATTCTCATTGGAAAATTTATCATTTCCAATACTTTTTCAGAAGTATCACTTCTTGCCAGGCATGGTGGTGCATGCCTGAAATCCCAGCAGCTCGAGAGGCTGAGACAGAGTTCAAAGCCAGCCTCAGGAATGCCAAGGTGCTAAGCCAACTCAGTGAGACCCTATCTCTAAGTAAAATACAAAAATTAGGGCTGGGGAATGTGGCTGGTCGAATGCCCCTAAGTTCAATCCCTGGTACAAAAAAAAAAAAAAAAAATCTTATGTAATTACGGGCAGGACTATCCATAAATATGCTTACCTTCTATGAAAATAGTAAAGTTATTTTGAATGTACTATATGTAACCACAACTTGTAAATCAGGATGAGGGACTTACTGTTCATTGACAGATACCTCTTTATGACTATATATAACACAAGTATTTTTTGCACCAGGGTCTCTCTTTATGTGTTCTCCTCCTTTTATAATTTGTTTGTTTCTGTGTATCTCTGAATCAGTCTATTTATTTCTCTTTATGCCTTTATTTCCCTTTTATCTCTACCTTTAGTTTTGGCTAAAATCCATAACTGAAGCTTGCATGTTAATTGGTTCATTTTTATTAAAGAGAATTTTCTACTTTATGTTCTTAAGTTTTAAATTATACTTTATAAATATCATTACTAAGATTCACTTGGTACTCATTGTGTGCCAAATATTAGGACAAATAATTTCCATATTAACTTTTCTAATTACTCAAAATTGTCCATAGTAGTAGGTACAATTATTAATGTTCTCATTTGTAAAATAAGGGACTAAGACGTAATTTGCCCAAGATCATATAGCTTAATAAGTAGTGGAACCAGGATTTAAATCCAGGTGAACTACTTCTACAGCCTCCTCTCTTATTTAATTTTTAGTGTGCACCATCATTTCTATGTAAGTGCTTAATAGAAATAGTCATTAGACATCTTAGTTTCTGTATTGCCTAGTATGTGATATAGTCCTGTCTACCTAAAGAATACTTTGTTGAATGTTAAATTGACTTTAATTGAAAACAGTAAATAAACTAGCCATACATGGATTTCCATACCCCCCCCCCCCC
>NW_025999900.1:10821640-10884206 GCF_001458135.2 Marmota marmota marmota
TACCCCCCCCCCCCTCATTTGAGCTATCATTTGCAGACTTGGAATTAGTAAATAAGAATTTAATTTCTTGGGGCTGGGATTGTGGCTCAGTGGTAGAGCGCTTACCTAACATGTGCGGGGCCCTGTGTTCGAGCCTCAGCACCACATAAAAATAAATGAATGGAATAAAGGTATTATGTCCAACTACAGCTAAAAATAAATAAATAAATATTTTTTAAAAGAATTTAATTTCTTAAAGATTCAAAAAGTATTAAAATTTATAGCATCAGTGTGAATTAGATACTCCTTGATTCCCCAATTCATCTCTCACTGATAATTTTAATATGCAACTCTTTTTACTTTCATACCTCTTTGCTGGGCTTCCCAGATTCCCCCTACTTTCAGAATTCTCACTGTCTCTTTAATGATATTATCACTCTTTATAGTTCTTCAGATACAAAGCCTTCTACCAATTAGTTGGTGGTACAGTGGTTTATGAGACTAACACTATCCCTCTCTTCATGGTGTAGCTGCAGAGGAAATTCAGAAATACCAACACATAATGTCAATGTGTGATAATCTTTATGGAATGGAAATATAGGGTATTATGAAGGCATATAAAAGTGATATTTTTGCTGAAAATCTGAAGGATAAATTGGAATTAGTTGAAGAGAGTAAGAGTAAATATGCTAAGCAGAGGAAACAATATCATATTTGAAAGCCTGGTGATAAGAGAGAAATGGATTTATTAAGGAACTAAAGTATGTCTGGGTAGAGCAGAAAATAAGGAAGGAAATGATGGAAACAAGTTACAAAGCTAGACACTGGTTATCTCAAACCATGTTAAAATTTTAGATTTTCACCTGAGGGCAGTTGTGTTTAAAAGATCTCTATGAATTCAGAATGGTGATTCCATTACTAATCACTTGTTAAGAGACTGTGGAAGTTATTCAGGATAGAGAGAATGATAGTTTAAACTATGGTGGTAGAGCAATGATGAAAAGAAGTGGATTAATTTAAGAATTTTCTGAGAGCTAAGCATGGTGGCAACTCAAGAGGCTGGAGTTCAAAGCCACAAGTTCAAGGCCAATCTCAGCATCTTAGCAAGACCCTCAGTGGGCTTAGCTGTATCAAAAAATAAAAAGGACTAGGAATGTAGCTCAATGGTAAAATACCTCTGGGTTCAGTCCCCACTACTAAAAAATAAAAGAATTTTCTTGAGTTGGTGATTCGATGAAGAATAAGAAATGAGAAAAAAATTACTACCAGATTTTGACTTGAGTAGTTGGATGGATATAAACACATACTGAGGTAGGAACACTAGAGTAAAATGAGGTTTGGAAATAAAGATGAGCTCAGTTTTACACAGAACAAGATGTTGCACAGACTTTCAAATAGAGAAGACCAGTAAAGAGTTAGATTCATGATTGTAGCCTGGGGAACAAAGTTTCGACTACAGATATAGATGTGAGAGTCATTAGATATACATATAGTAGATGCTTTAAGGAGTAAATGTGATCACCCAAGGGAACCAAATTAGAATGACAGTAGAAGAAAGCTTAGGATAGAATCCTCAGATTTTTCCCAAACTTTGAGGATCAAGTAGGCTAAAGAGATTGATAAGGAGACAGTAGGCCCCGGTCCATCCTGCCACTGGAAGACACCCTCCGGAGCCCAGCCTCTGGCATGGGACTACCCCTTTCAACCAGCAGACAACTGCAGGAGCTCAGGCCAGGACCAGATCTGCCCTCACCGACTTGCCAGGACCCAGGTCCAGGATGCACACTGCAAGAAAGGAAGACACATAGACAACATGAAAAAACAAGGGAGGAAAGTGCCCCAAACAAACCAGGATACTACAATAACAGAACCCAGGGACAGTAGTTCAGAAGGTTCATAATTAAAATGATCTATGAATTAAAGAATAACCTAAATGAGCAAATACAGGTAAAAAGTGATCACTCCAACAAGAAGATAAGAGCACAAATACAGGTAGCAAAGGATTATTTCAAGAAAGAGATAGAGACTCTGAAAAAATGACAATAATCAGAAATCCTTGAAATGAAGGATACAGTAAATCAAATAAAAATCTCAATAGAAAGCATAACCAACAGACTAGATCACTTAAAAGAAAGAACGTCAGATAATGAAGACAAAGTTTACAATCTGGAAATTAAAGTTGATCACACAGTGAAGACAGTAAGAAACCACGAACAGAACATCCAAGAATTATGGGACAGCATCAAAAGACCAAATCTAAGAGTTATTGAGATAGAGGAAGGCACAGAGTCTCAAACCAAGGAAATGCACAATCTCTTCAATGAGATAATATCAGAAAATTTCCCAAGCGTGAAGAACAAATTGGAAAACCAAATATAAGAGGCTTACAGGAAACCAAATGTACAAAATTACAACAGATCTACACCAAGGCACATTATAATGAAATTGTCTAGTATACACAATAAGGATAGAATCTTAAAAGCCACAAGAGAGAGAGGAATCAGATCACATATAGGGGAAGACCAATGTGTATCAGCAGATTTTTCAAGCCAGATCCTCAAAGCCAGGAAATCATGGAACAGCATATACCAAGCTCTGAAAGAAAATGGATGCCAACCAAGAATCTTCTATCCAGCAAAACTAAGCCTTAGATTTGATGATGAAGTAAAAACCTTCCACGATAAACAAATATTAAAGAATTTACAGCTAGAAAGCCTGCATTACAGAACATTCTCAGCAAAATATTCCACAAAGAGGATATGAAAAACAAGGATGAAAATCAGCAGAAGGAGGTATGACACTAAAGGAAAATCTAATCAGAGGAGAAACCAAGTCACATTAATACGAAAAATAAACAAAAGTGGCTGCCAATACATGTCTTAATAATAACCCTGAATGTTAATAGCCTAAACTCATCAATCAAAAGACATAGACTAGCAGATTGGATTTAAAAAAAAAGACCCAACAATAAGCTGCCTCCAAGAGACTCATCCTATAGGAAGGAAAAGACATCCACAGACTGAAGGTGAAGAGTTGGAAAAATCATACCACTCACATGGACTGCGGAAGCAAGCAGGGGTTTCCATCCTCATATCAAATAAAGTAGACTTCAAGCTAAAGTTAATCAAAAGTGATAAAGAAGGACACTATATACTGCTCAAGAGAACCATACACCAACAAGACTTGACAATTATATGCCCCAAACAGTGGAGCATCTATGTTTATCAAACAAACTCTTTTCAAGTTCAAGAGTCAAATAGACCACAACACAATAATTTTGGGTGACTTTAACACACCTCTTTCACCACTAGATAGATCTTCCCAAAAAAGCAAAGAAACTGTAGAACTTAATGATACAATCAATAAGTTAGACTTAACTGACATATATAGAATATTTCATCCTTAAATAAGTGAGTACACTTTCTTTTCAGCAGCACATGGATCCTTCTCTAAAATAGATCATATATTATGCCACAAAGCAACTATTAGCAAAATATAAAAAAGTACTACCCTGCATTCTGTCAGATCATAATGAAATGAAGTTATAAATCAATGAAAATAAGAAATAAAAACTACTCCAACACCTGGAGACTAAATAATATGCTACTGAATGAACAATGGGTTGCAGAAGACATCAAGGAGGAGATTAAAAAAAATTTAGAAGTGAATGAGAACACAGATACAACATATCAAAATCTCTGGGACACTATGAAAGCAGTTCTAAGAGGAAAGTTCATTGCATGGAGTTCATTCCTTAAAAGAAGAAAAACAAAAAATGGCTGCCAATACAAGTCATGTCTTAATAATAACCCTGAATGTTAATGCCCTAAACTCATCAATCAAATGACATAGACTAGCAGAATAATAAATAAATGACTTAATCTTACATCTCAAAGCCCTAGAAAAAGAACAACAAATCTACATCAAAAGCAGTAGAAGACAGGAAATAATTAAAATCAGAGCTGAAATGAAATTGAAACAAAAGAAATGATGGGAAAAATTGACAGAACAAAAAATTGGTTCTTTGAAAAAATAAATAAAATTGACAGACTTAGCCATGCTAATGAAGAGAAGGACAGAGAAAACTCAAATTACTACCATCTGTGATTAAAAAAGGAAATATCACAACAGACACTACAGAAATACAGAATATAATTAGAAATTGTTTTGAAAACTTGTACTCCAATAAAATAGAAAATATTGAAGGCATCTACAAATTTCTAGAGTCATATGATTTGCCCAAATGGAATTAGGATCATATACACAGTTTAAACAGATCAATTTCAAGCAGTGAAATAGAAGACACCATCAGAAGCCTACCACCCAAGAAAAGCCCAGGACCAGATGGATACACAGCCAAGTTCTACAAGACCTTTAAAGAAGAACTAATACCAATATTCTTCAATTTATTTCAGGAAATAGAAAAAGAGGCAGCACTTCCAAACTCATTCTATGAGGCCAACATCACCCTGATTCCAAAACCAGGCAAAGATGCATCAAAAAAAGAAAACTCTCTAATGAACATAAATGCAAAATTGTCAATAAAATTCTGGCAAATCGGATATAAAAACATATCAAAAATATAGTGCACCACAATCAAGTGGGATTCATCCCAGAGATACAAGGGTAGTTCAGCATATGGAAATCAATAAATCAATAAATGTAATTCATCACATCAATAAACTTAAAGATAAGAATCATATGATATCTCAGTAGATGCAGAAAAAGCATTTGACATAATACAGCACCTCTAAATGTCCAAAACACTAGAAAAATTAGGGATAACAGGAATATATCTCAACATCATAAAGGCTATCTATGCTAAGCCTCGGGCCAACATCATTGTAATGGAGAAAAATTGAAGGCATTCCCTCTAAAAACTGGAAGAAGACACAGATGCCCTCTTTCACCAGTTCTGTTCAACATAGTTCTTGAAACACTGGCCAGAGCAATTAGATAGATGAAAGAAATTCAAGGGATACAGATAGAAAAAGAAGAAATCAAATTAGCACTGTTTGCTTATGATATGATTCTATACCTAGAAGACTCAAAAAATTCTATCAGCAAACTTGTAGAACTAGTAAATGAATTTACCAAAGTAGCAGGATATAAAACCAGCACCCATAAATCAAAGGCATTTCTTTCTGTATATCAGTGACAAATCCTCAGAAAGAGAAACGAGGAAAACTACCCCATTTACAATAGCCTCAAAAAAAAAATACTTGAGAATCAACTAAAGAGGTGAAAGATCTATACAATGAAAACTACAGAACTCTAAACAACGAAATTAAAGAAGACCTTAGAAAATGGAAAGATCTGGCTTGCTCTTGGATAGGCAGAATTAATATTGTCAAATAGACCATACTACCAAAAACACTGTACAGGTTTAATGCAATTCTGATCAAAATCCCAATGGCATTTCTCATAGAAATAGAAAAAGCAGTCATGAAATTCGTCTGGAAAAGTTAGAGACCCAGAATAGCCAAAGCAATCCTTAGCAGGAGGAGTGAAGCAGGGTAGCATCACTATACCAGACCATAAACTATACTATAGAGCAATAGTAACAAAAACAGCATGGTATTGGCACCAAAACAGACTGGCACACCAATGGTACAGAATAGAGGACACAGAGACTAACCCACAAAATTACAATTATCTTATATTAGGCAAAGGTGCCAAAAACATGTATTGGAGAAAAGATAGCCTCTTCAACAAATGGTGCCGGGTAAACTGGAAATCCATATGCAACCAAATGAAATTAAACCCGTATCTCTCACCATTCACAAAACTCAAAATGGGTCAAGGACCTAGGAAAAAACCAGAGACCCTGTGTCTAATAGACGAAAAAGTAGGCCCTAATCTTCATCATGTGGGATTAGGCCCCAACTTCCTTAATAAGACTCCTTTGGTGCAAGAATTAAAATCAAGAATCAATAAATGGGATGGATTCAAACTAAAAAGTTTCTTCTCAGCAAAAGAAACAATTTGTGAAGTGAATAGAGAGCCTGCATCTTGAGAGCAAATCTTTACCCCTCACACGTCAGATAGAGCACTAATCTCTAGGGTATATAAAGAACTCAAAAAGCTAAGCACCAAGAAAACAAATAACCCAATCAGTAAATGGGCCAAGGCCCTGAACAGACACTTCTCAGAAGATGATATACAATCAGTCAACAAATATATGAAAAAATGTTCATCATTGCTAGCAATTAGAGAAATGCAAATCAAAACTACTCTAAGATGTCATCTCACTCCAGTCAGAATGGCAGCTATTATGAATACAAACAACAGTAAGTGTTGGTGAGGATGTGGGGCAAAGTGTGCACTCCTACACTGCTGGTGGAACTACAAATTGCTGCAGCCGATATGGAAAGCAATATGGAGATTGCTTGGAAAACTGGGTATGGAACCACCATTTGACCCAATCCCTCTCCTCAATCTATACCCAAAGGACTTAAAAACAGCATACTACAGGGACACAGCCACATCAGTGTTTATTGCAGTACAATTCACAATAGCTAAATTATGGAACCAACCCAGATGCCCTTCAGTAGATGCATGGATAAAAAAAAATGTGGCATTTATACACAATGGAATATCACTCAGCTCTAAAAGAGAATAAAATCATAGCATTTGCAGGTAAATGGATGGAGTTGGAGGAGATAATGCTAAGTGAAGTTAGCCGATCCCAAAACACCAAATGCTGAATGTTTTCTCTGATATAGGAGGCTGATTCATAGTGGGGTAAGGAGGGGGAACATGGGAGGAATAGATGAACTCTAGATAGGGCAGAGGGGTGGGAGGGGAAGCGAGGGGGCATGGGGCTAGAAATGATGGTGGAATGTGATGGTCATCATTATTCAAAGTACACGTATGAAGACACGAATATCCTTTGTTTACAACCAGAGATATGAAAAAATGTGCTCTATATGTGTAATATGAATTGTAATGTATTCCGCTGTCATTTATAAATTTTAAAAATTTATAAATTTTTTTAAAACAGATTGATAAGGAACACTGAAAGAAGGAGAGTTTCAATGATCATGTGCCTAGAAGTTAGGTTAAGGTAGTCTTTGGGTTTAGATGTAGTGTTTGATCACTTTAACAGTATAATTTGCAAATAATGGAAGGTATCTAGCTTGGAGAATCTTGAAAGGTAAGTATAGTAATTTATAAGGTTTAGGAATGAGTGAAATGAAGGAATGAGTGAAAGCAGTAGCTGGAGGAGAATGAGTTGGAGAGGGCTAGATTTACTGATCAGTTGTGTTGTGGGGGGCTTTTTGAACATTATTAAATGCTTATGAAAGAATCTGAGAAAGAGTAAAGATGCAACAAAAGCAAGATGAATAGTCAAAGCCTCCAGTAAGGAAGCAGAGGCTTGGATCAAGAATATGATGAAGGACTGAATCTTAGATAAGGAAACATTTCTCTTGCCTTAGAGAGGTTGACTGGTAGTATAACTAGTGATTTCTATTTTCTCTGAAGTAAGTGACAAGGAAAGTATTAAGGAAAATAGGTAGGTTTGAAGAGTGTAGAGAAGGTGTAAAAGTGTAACTGAGGAGAATGGGTGGTGGGTTGGTTAAATGACTAGACAAGTGTGTATGGGCAAAGTTGAAGACTCAAATAAGATGGGTTTTTAGTGTTCTATGAGATTTTCCCCCAGCAGTGTTTGTGATATCCCAGATGGAAACACAAAGATCACTAGTGGAGTTCATCCAGGGTTGGCCTTTTGCTCTGTCATATATTGAAGGCCAAAGGGAATTTAGAATATTGTCAAGAGATTGCTAGAAATTTGGGATTATCAGATATAAACTGAATAGGGAGACAAGTAAAGATAGGCAAGATGCTGATAGGTATTGAGAGAGTTGTGGATCAATGACCTTGATATTCCAGTGGGTACATTAAACAAGTTTAATGAGAGTAAGTTAGAGAGTAAGCTTAAAGGATCAGAGATTTCGAGTATATTGGGAATTCATGCATCAGAACTCATGCCAGGGCCCAGTTGTGATGTCAGGAGTGAAGAGTGCATTGAAGTACACAGGGATGTTCAATTCAGAACCATGGATTCACCTCAGCTTTTGAAATCTCTTGGTTTGACTATAGGTCTTCTTCGTCTTGAAGCAGAATGGGAAAAAAAACCAAAAATATACAAACCACTTTAAGAGCCATGAATGAATAGGAATGAGTTGTCAGAAATTTGGTAGATAGGGGTTGAGTTGTAGGCATAGCTTCAATGGAGCAACAGTTTATGCAAGAAGATAGAAGTAGTAAGTTTTTTATTGGCCTTGCTACAATATTCCTAGTCTTGTATCCAACGTTTCTCCCCTCCATACTTTCTTACACACTTATTGGGTTATCCTTAAAGCTGATTTTGATGATGCCACTCCCTTCTGTAAAATCTTTTTAAAAAATCCTTTTGCTAAGAAAATAAGGTTGAGAGCCCTCACCTGTCATTCAGATCCTTTTATAAATCTGGCTTACCCCAGTGTGTCTTTCCAGCTTTGTCATCTCTTAACCTGATCTTCACTGCAACCAAATAATAATCAGCCCCTAGCCCCTGTAAACACTGCAGTTTCCTTTTCTTTCTTGTGTCACTTGGTTCATACTCTTTCTGTGGCCTAATGCTTCTCCCACATTGCTGCATATCCAGTGCCTTCTTGTAGGAGGTCTCAGATCAGATTACAGCTCTTTCATGCAGAACTTCTGTACTCCTTTAGTTCAGTATGGAAGTCATTTCTTCTTTTTGTGGGCTTTAATAGTAACCTATTTATTTTCTTAAGAAATAGCACTTACATTTTCTTTTTGTAAATGTTTATATGTCTTATCTTCCTAGACTATAAACTCTAAGGACAAGATTTGTGTCTGATTTTCTCTGAATCCCTTTAGTATTTTACATAGTATAAACATGTAATAAGTGAATAAACTTTTAAAGTGCTTTAGAGTTCATTGTGTTTGTTTTATGTTTGTCCTATAATTTATTAGTAAATAATCATATTTGTCAATAAGTGATCACTTAATTAAGAGTTAAAAGTTTGACCTTTTAACTTTATCATTAAAAATTTTTAAAGTGTGTATATTATGCTTATATTTGCAGCCCCATGCAATCATTCGTCATACCATTAGATCTACAAACAGGAATGCCAGAGCTGAACGGACAGCTTCAGAAATAAATTGTATGTGTTTGGTATACATTTTCCATTGGTGGTTTTGGAGGGTTGAGCTGGGTATTCTTGTATTTTTCATGCATTCATAAAATCTCAATTTTATTAATTGAAACTACATACTTTAACATATCACAATTCCTCTAAAATATATGTTGTTTTTCTGCCTTTGGTGAAATTGTGTTCATTTACAATTTTTAAAGTTTTTATTTTCTAATTTTGAAGATAATCATGCCCATTGCAGGAAATTTACAAGAAGAAAAAATACAAAATTAACATTGCATATAATCACATCACCCAGAGCGAAACCATAATTAATGTTTTGCCAGCTTTTCTTCACATTTCTCCATGTATACATTGTATATACATTACATGTTTTGTATATGTATACTTTATATTACATATAAGCCTGAATTTATACTACACATAAAATTTTGCTTAATATAAAAGTATTTTCCATACATTAACCCAACCTTTATGGCTATTATATCTAATGGTTACATAACATTTTATTACTTGATTTATTGTAGTTAGTTCCCTCTTGTTGGGCATTGGTGGTGTTTTCAATTTTTTTTAGTCAGATTAACCTGAAGAGGAATCTTTTCTAAAAAATACTTAAAAGGAAAGATTGATTTTTGTATTTAATAAGTTAATCACTGATAGATTAAATATTTTGTATCAGAGTTTTTCATTTTAACTGCATTTAGAACAACAAATTGGAGAGAAATTTTTAGATATGAATTTATTGACTTAAATGTGTACTTGTTTCCAAAAATTTAAAGTAGGTTAAGATATAAAATAAGACATATAACTATGGAATTGTAATCTATAATGGATAAAGACAATTCATTAAATATATGGTCTAATTAGAATTAATACAGAGGAGTATTTGTTTGTTTATGTCTGAGTTTTTTTGAACACAAATATTTCTAGCTTTTTAGATGTGGGTTTAGGAATCAAGGTCATGGGAACATTAGAATTCCCTTCCCGTATCATTTGTTTTAATCAGGACTTTTTATAGTTGAGCCAGTACTTTCAAGACTTGTCTTGGTTAGTGCCCAGATTGCTTTCTTATGTTATACAATCTGAGGTGAGCCCTGTGGACTTCAGATACATACCCAGTAGAAAAGTGGCAAACTTGATATTCCTTTATAAAGCATTATTTATTTTATGCAGCTATATAATATTTCATTAATGTAATCTAACTTATTTTGTAGTCTTTGGGTTTTGTATCATATTTAGTTAGGCCTTCTTAATTCCAGGGTTACAAAAGAATTTTCCTATGGTTTCTTCTTTTAGCTTCATTTTTAAAAAATATTTAAATCTTTGGTATATAGTATTTGGTTGAAGGCATAGTTTAGATTTAACTTTATTCTTTCTCTCACTCATTTGTCTCAGTGCTATTTATTAAAAATTTCAATATTTCTCCTCATGTATTCAACATATTATCTTTATTATAAACTAAATTTTCAAACATATAATAGGACTGTTAGGACTTTTCCTGGAAATACTATTCTGTCGCATAAATATATCTATTTATGTGCCAGCATCATACTTGGGATAAATCTCTTGATGCTATTCCTCCTCGTACTCCCTGCCCCTCCCCACCACACCATATCATGCACATACACACACCCCTTGTTGCTGTTGTCTTTTATTATGATATTTGGCTATTTTTTTTTACACATAAACTAAAGAATCAACTAATCTAGTTTAAAGCATCAGTATATTTTCTGATATCTTATTAAATGTTTGTATTAACTTTGGGAAAATTGACATCTTCATAATATTGTCTTCATGAAAATAGGCTTTTTTTCAGAGATAAGTTGAAGCTATTTCTAGACGAGTGTCTAGAGACCTAATATCCTCAGAGTAAGCTCTGTGTCTTTCAGACTAGACAGAAGGTAGAGTCGAGGTCATTTTATTGATAATTTGTTTGTAAATTTTTACAGGTTGTATTCTGTTTCTAGCAGAAATGCTCTATAAGTTTGCTTTTGCTTATTTGATAAGTATTATACATACCTAGTTAGTTCTAATCTGTTTTTATTTCAATTTTGTAAATTGAACTGTGTAATGTATGTGGAGTAAAATGTTCATATCTTAAGTATACTACATGGTGAAATTTTAAATATGTTAATACCCCCATGTAACTGCCACCCAGCTGAAAAGCATTATCTGAATCTCAAAAGGGTCTTTCATGCTCCTTTACAGTCATTACCTTTCTGTTCTATACTCCCCCAATCCCTATATCCAGGCTAATCGGTATTCCAATCTCTGTTACCATAGGTTGCTTTTTAACTGATCTTGACCACCAAACAACTGGACTCACATGATGTGTACCTTTTTGTGCTTAGTTTCTTTTGTTCAACATAATGTCTATAGGAATCATGTATGTATAGCAGTAGTTTATTGTTTTCACTGTAGAATAATATTCATTGTATGATTATACCACAATTTATCCATTCTTCTGTTGATTGGCATTTGGTTTGTTTATAGTTTTGGACTATTACTACTACTATAAACATTCTTTGTAGTGTATAAATAATTATTATGCACCTAGCCTAATCAGTCTAAAACCACAAGGGACAAATGTATAATACAACAGAGTCAGGTTTATTGACTCCTATAATAGGGAGAATAAAGAAAGTACTTTCTCAGTCTGGACCAGAAATTAGCCAAATTATCTAATTTTAAGAATTTGTCGTTTAAAAAGTCAATCCATGGTTGAATCCAACTATATAGGGAATTGATCACAAGGCATTGGCACCAAAGGAAGATGGGAGGAAAGTGATCACATACAAACTCCACAGTGGCTTTAAAATGTATGGTTTTAGCTGATTCGTGAATAAATTTCAGCCAAGTGTTGGACTCATACCATGAACTAAGGCTAAAAAGAGTGATATTAATATAGACTCTACAGGTATCAAGTGTAAGAGTAACAAGTGTCTGACAACAATTCAAAACCTTCAATTATTGAAAGGAAGGACATGTGGCTAACAAAAGAAGTTATATATGGTAGTGTACAGATTCAACATGTGAGAGTCAGTGACTCCAGTGCTCTTGTTCATGGTCCTGGGCCAGATGCTCCACTCAATGTAGTCATCAGCTTGAAACAGCAATCTTGCATGGAAGCTGTCTTCTTTTTGTTTGCTTCTGAAGGACTCTTTGTCATTTCCAGTTTGAGGTGTCCTATGGGACAGTTTTTCAGTGATCTAAGATGGGTGTATTTCTCTATAATTGAGAACTGTAAATATAGAGATCAACACCCAGTTTTACCACTGTGTTCATTACTTAAAACATCTGGCTAGATTCTACGTACTAAGGTTGGAAGGCAGTTTTCCAGAACAGCTCTGAATTTTAAATCATATAAAGTTTGTCTCAGAGAAAATCCTTCTTGGCTATGTTTGATTTAAACTGTGTATGCTGAATGACATCCAGCTATTATCCTATAATAAATGCAGAAAAAAAGTCAGAATCAGGATTCTCAAATGTATTGGATACTGAGGTTTTGGTTATTGAGTTAATGGGTTCCAGGGGAATTGACCTCACTGTAATTCACAAAGGAAAAATAAGGAAAAATTTAGGCTGAGAAAGTCTGAGAATTTTGGAAAGTTTATCTAACTTAAATTTGAAAATTCCATGGGTCCTTTTTATGTTACTCATGGAGTGAGAGTGAGAAAATCATAAGGTGTACTGTCTTACAAATCTCTCTAGATAACTGTAGTGACTGAGTGTTTCCAACCCTAGAGAGAGATATTTCCTAGGTAGGAAGCACACTAAACAGTGTCTTTTATTTTGTTTTTGCCAATCTTAAAGTTGAGGCTTTTTGTTTTTTCAATTTATTTTTTAGTTGTAGTTGGACACAATACCTTTATTTTGTTTGTTTATTTTTGTTTGGTGCTGAGAATCAAACCCAGGGCCTCGCACATGCTTAGGCGGGTGCTTTACCACTGAGCCAAAACCTCAGCCCAAAATTTAGGCTTTTGGACAAGCTTTATCCGTCCTAAAAATAGGATATGATTATCAAATAAAATTTTTGTTTACTGAAAAAACTGTGAAAAATTACCTCAAGTATAATACACTGATATATTCTATGTCACCACTTTATAAACTGCAGGTTATAACCCAATCCATGATAGCAATTCAGATTTTTTAAAAACAAATCCACTTTTATTTATTTACTTTTCATTGGTTTAAATCCTTGAAGAGTACAGCTTTACATTGATTCTGTGCAGTGGCCTGAGTAGGAAACTTGATTGGGAACATGACACAAATCATGCCATGTTTCTGTGGACACAAGTTACCTTCCCCCAGATTAACCTGGTTTTGTTCAATTTACTTTCAGGAATCACTGGGTCATTTATTGCTTTGAATACATAAGTTTATCTCTTGTCCAGCCAGTATCGGTTTCATCCTGGGCATATAGCTAGCAAAAATGGCCTCGCATCACAGCCTCCCAGACACAGGTGACTTTCAGAAGTCCTGTTCCCAGTACACCTTCTCAGGCTATAAGATGGCAGAGGAGCCAGATTTTTTTAAGTATATATGTATATGTAAGGTACTACAGTTGAAATTTTTATGATTTTTGTTTGTTTCTTAATAATTTGACTGCGATCCATTTAATGCATTTTTTGTGTGTTGATTCTACTTGGAGTTCAGTTTCTTAGATCTATGGGTTGAAATTTTTTATGAATTTGGAAGATATTTGGCTACTCTTCAAAATTTCTACCCAAATCTCTCATCTACTTCCAGGACTCTAGCTGCATAGTTAATTCACTTGTTTCATAAGGCACCAAGGCTTGTTCTCTCTCTCTGCCCCTCATATCTGCACATAAGGGGGATTTCTTTGTTCTCTGTAATTTCTGTTGCCTTGACTTCAAGGTCATTGATCTTTTCCTCTGTAGTGTTCAGTCCACTGTTAAGTTCCTCTGGTGAGTTTTTTTCCAGATGTGATATTTTTCAAATCCAGACTTGAGTCATACACACACATACAATGCATGTACATATATACATATATATACACACATATATAATTTCTATTTCTCTACTAAGATTATCTGCTCACTTGTGTTCATGTTTTCTCTTAAATCCTTGAACATATTTATAATAGCAGTTTTCAGACCTTATCTACTTATTTCAACATCTGTATCATCTCTGGATCTGTTTCTATTAATTGTAAAGGGTGTTGCCCTCTTCCTTTAAAGAATGAATTAACTAGGTCAGCTTGATCCTTTCAAGGCTTGCTGACTGTTTTTCTAGAGTATTCAGCAAGATCTTCCTCTGAGTGGAAACTTGGTTATCTTTCCTGGTACATCTCTGCTTTATGGCCCTCTTAGCTCTTTTCTAACATACTTTGCTTAGCTTGCTTTGCTCTTAGTATTCAGTCACAGATTTAAAGAAAATTCTTTGAGATTTCTAGAGTTCAGCTTTCTTATTTTTAATACTCTGCCCTTCAAATCATACCCCCAAGTTCTTATCTTTGTTTCCCTATCCAGTGAGACTTACTCTTTGGACTCCACCTTCTTGTAACACTACTTTAGGAAGTGTCCCCAGGCAAAAAGCCAAAGTTGGGCTGTGGATTTTACCACAATGTATTCACCTTCTCTCAAGGAACACATCCCTGTAATATCTGTCATCCACTGCCCCAAAACAGTTGTTTTCATATAATTTGTAGACACAGACACACACACACATATTTATGCTACATGTGTAGTAGTTTATAGCATAACAGTCAGTTTTAATTATAGCCAGAACTGGATCATCTTTTAGAGATAAATGAGGATATATACTCGAAAGCCTCCCCACCTTTGTCATGGGCCAAAGACACACCCAAAGGCACTACCAGGGTTTTCTTTTTTAAAAAGTGTATGTCCAGTCTACCACACAGAACAAAAATTGGAGGCTCCAGCATTCTGTTTGTAAGTTATGGCTATAATAATTTTAAGCCAGTAATAAGGATTTTTAAAGGATATCTTTTATTACATATTAAAACTTCTTAAATAATTATTTAAATGAAATCTCATTTTTACTGATACTTGTCTATTGGGTTGTAGTTAATGTTTTCCTGTATCTTTAAATGATGAAATTCATTTTTTCTAGGAATTTTTGTAGTCTTTTAACTTATTATGAAAAGTGATATTTTATTTCCATATTTATACCTTTTATCATGGATCTTCATATCTGGACATCTTCATGTACTTCAATGTACTCTTCACTCCTGACCTGGGCCCTGGCATGAGCTCTGATACATGAATTCCCACTATGCTCCAAATCTCTGTTCCTTTGAGCTTACTCTCACATTTGTTTAATGTTTCTACTGGAATGTCAAGGTCATTGATCCATCACTGTCTCTCTTCTTGCCAGTTATGACCAAAAGAAAAATCCTTTAGCTCATCTCTGTCTCAAAAGAGTAAATGGTTCTTTATGGATTATAATAGTAATTCTTGAATTAAAATGTTTTAAAATCATGTTAAGTGAGTGATTAATGACCAAGGTCTTTTTCTTTTAGATTGTTTTTTAAAGTAGATGCTGTTTTAGTCTTATCTTTTTTACAAAAAAAATTATGATATACTGGTTTTGCTTATGTAATGAATTATGTACTTTTTATTTAATGAATTATGTACTTTTTTGCTTTCTACAAATCTTGTTTTTAGGATAAATTCTAGATCCTATTTGAAAGTGCTTTTTCAGGACATTTTGTTTTCTAAGATTGTATTCAGGAAACTTGCCATCTCTGTAATGCAAGTATGAATGTTGAAAAAAAAACTTTATTGGCCTTTTAGTTACATTGGATTTTAGAATCTTAAAATTCTGTATACTTTATGAGTAAGTAATAAACCATCCTTTTCCCTGTTTGGGAATATTTCATATAAAAATAGTTACTCATTGAATATTTAAAATAATTCTGAAATCAATCTGACCAGGCCAAATAAAATACACAGTAAAATGTATTAGATTCCTGAACATTATAATATTTAACAGAAACCATTTGTTCTTTGATCATCTACTTCTAATAAAGTTTTAAAATTTTCAATCAGAATTAAACAGAGGGGCTGGGGTTGTAGCTCAATGGTAGAGCACTTGCCTAGCACATGTGAGGCACTGGGTTCATTCCCCAGAACCACATAA
This sequence comes from Marmota marmota marmota, assembly GCF_001458135.2. Taxonomy (NCBI): domain Eukaryota; kingdom Metazoa; phylum Chordata; class Mammalia; order Rodentia; family Sciuridae; genus Marmota; species Marmota marmota. Next base: position 10,837,909 of record NW_025999900.1, read on the forward strand.
CAATAAATAAACAAAGGTATGTGTCCATCTATAACTAAAAATATTTTTTAAAAAATTAAACAGACATATCAGGAAGACATTAGGTTATTACACTCTTTTGGTAAGACTGTAGTTAAAAATATATGTGTGTGTGTGTGTGTGTGTGTGTGTGTGTTATATTTTCCATTCCCCTTCTACCAGGACACAAACATTTCATCTCCAAGATTAACCCTTAAGAGATTGAGTTTATAAATATCTCGTATATATTTTGCAGTTGACAAATTACAATTTGAACCTCCTCTGAGAAAAGAAACTGAAGCACGGGATGAAATGGTAAGAATGATAACTTTTAAATTTTAAGAAAACTTATTTCAGTTAGACATACTATAAGAAACAGAATCATATCCTCTTTTAAGCATTTTTTAAAAAATATTTTTTAGTTGTTGATGTACCTTTATTTTTTATTTATTTATATGTAGTGTTGAGGATCAAACCTAGTGCCTCACACATTCTCTGTTATGAGCCACAACCCCAGCCCCAAGCGTTTTTTATTTATAATGTATTTCACATACTCAAGTTTGATAAAGTTAGTAATTGGTGTATTTTGAATAGTTAGAACATAACACGCTATTTCAGTCATTCATTTTGACTCTTTTGAGTCTTTTGAAGTATTTATATGAAACTACTAAACACTTATTTGGAAGCTTAGCTCAAAGTTCTTGCTACCTTTTTTCATATCTATTTTATTAGATCTATAGTAAATATATTTTTACAATGCCTTATTATTATTATTTTTTAAGTATTTTATTTGTGGGGCGGAGGATGTAACTCAGTGGTAGAGCACTTTCCTAGCATGCACAAGGCCCTGGGTTTGAACCCAGCACTGCCAAAAAAGAAAAACAAAACAAATATGTCATTTGTTTATATGACTTCTTTTTTAACCAGTGCCCTTATTTTCAGACAACTACTTAGTTAACCCTTCTTTGGTCTAAAAGAAAAGACTAAATAAAGCATGATATTGTTAGAGTTGACCTAAAAGTTACCTTAATATCTACTTTATTTTCAATTAATAGAACTATATTTTTTAGAATAACATGTAGAAGAGATGTTGTTCTTACTGTATGTGTCTGTGAGTCCTTAATTTCCATGCTAATAAGAAAAAGTAGTAGTACCAGTAAATAAATAATTTAATAATGTTATTTAGTCCTGCATGCTAATGAAGTAGTGATGTAAGTAATTCAAAGTTGCTTTTTTGCTTTAGAATATACTAGCATATTGATAAAGAGGACTTGTCACAGGCTGGGATTGTGGCTCAGTGGTAGAGCGCTCACCTAGCATGCGCAAGGCCCTGGGTTTGATCCTCAACACCACATAAAAATAAACAAACAAAATAAAGGTATTGTGTCTAACCAAAAAATAAATATTAAAAAAAGAGGACTTGTTACATTTGAAGCTATATTTAGTATGTTTAAAAAATTTCTTAAGTTCATGTCAACTGATAATGAGTCACTGGCCTAAATAGGTCAAATGGCAAAGCAAAACTAGCTGAAGATTTAGAAACTGATTCAATGCCAATACATTAACAATCATGACACTGGAGTTTTTCTTGAATCAAAATGATGACTAGCATCTTTCAGTAATAAATAAGATGGTTAATATCTATAAAAGGAACTATATTTTTAATCTTCACAGGGAGTCTCATCAGACCCAAACTTTATATTACAGTGGAATCCTTTTGTTGATGGTTCAAATACTGGAAAGTAAGTTATTTCTGATTAATAACTTTATTTAATTTAATTTAATAAAAGTTATTAAATTACATAGAACAGTATTTGGTAGTAGAGGAATGGAATTTAATAAGCTTTAATTTTTTTCTTAAAAAAGTTGCCAATATAAAGCTTCTGACTTTTTTTTTTAATTACCAAAAACCATCATATATTGATCATTAATGCTTTTGTATTTTGTTTTAATCAAAATGTACTATGTGTAATAATAATATATGGAAAGGTGACTCACAAGATGTCATGGTAAAAAATTACTGTAGTGGAAATCAGAAAGTCCCAGTTTTATCTCCACAGTGTAGTTACTTCATAGTCTAGATTGGTATCTTTCCTTTGGCAATTAACTATAGGGCATGGCCTCATTGTTGTTGTTTACTTATATGTGCATTGCATTTGCCTAGAGAACTCTTTCAAAATACAAATTCTGTGTCCCAACATTAGACCTATAGATCTGGGGTTGTCAAACTGCATAGCCTATGGACCAAATCTGGCCTGCTGCCTATTTTTACACAGCTCGTACACTAAAAATGGTATTTACATTTTTAATGCTTGGAAAAAAATCGAATGAAGAAGCCAGGTATGGTGGTGCACAACTCTAATCCCAATGGCTTAAGAGGCTGAGGCAGGAAGATTTCGAGTTCAAAGCCAGCCTCAGAAAAAGCGAGGTGCTAAAAACAACTCATTGAGACCCTATCTCTAAGTAAAATACAAAATAGGACTGGGGATGTAGCTTAGTGGTCAATTACCCCTGAGTTCAATCCCTGGTACCCACACACACAAAAAAAATCAAATGAAGAATATTTTGTCATGTGAAAATCATATGAAATTCAGATTTCAGTGTCCATAAGTAAAGCTTTATCAGAACATAGCCTTCCTTGTTCATTAATTTATGTATCATCTAAAGATGCTTTCACTCTATATTAGCAGAGTTGCAACTACTTACCAAGCCTATGAGATTTACTGTTTGGCCCTTGACAGAAAAAATTTCCAACCTCTACTATAGAATATTGTCTTTAAGACTGGAATCTAAAAATCCTAAAAGCTTTCCAGTTGATTGCAGTGACTGGATAAACATGTATGACCATTGGGCTAGATCAGTACATGTCAAACTTTGATTTGCGTATTGAACTGGAGATCTCATTCTGATTCAGTAGGTAGAAATGATTCATTTATAAAAGTTCTCAAGTGGTGCCATTATCACTGGTCCGAGGACCATGTTTCAAGTAGTTTGATGATAATAGCCACTTGAATCTTATGGGTTTAAAATTTTTGAATTTTATTGTTGTTTTTTGTTTATTTTTTCTTTTGATGCTGGAGATTGAACTCAGGGCCTTGCATATGCTAAGTATGCATTTTACCACTGAGCTACACCCCTAGCCTGAATCTATTGTTTATTAGTAAGTTTAAATTAAATATCACAAAGCATAACTATGAAGTAAAGACTTGGTGCCTTCTTTATAATATCTCTATTTTATAGTCACACTAGTACATTCTGACTATATGAGGTCATAGTTTTTCCTCATATTCCATATCATTATCTATTTGTCTTTTAATACATGTAAATATTGTTGTTGTTTTAAGTTATGGCCATTTATCATCATCTAAATTATATTTTTCCTCTTTGTATTAGATCAACCTCAAAACGTGCAGTACCACCTCCCCTACCTCCTAAGGTGAGCTGTTTAAGGACTTTGAACAATAAATCTTTTTTTAAATAATTAAATTTTTTAAATAATTTTATTGATTTTATTCAGAGTCAGAAGTTTCTCAAATATATTTTAGATGAATACAGTTTTCTTCAGAAGGGAGACATGAAGATGTAAAATGTATAGTAAAGAAGATTTCATGAGAAATAGATTTCTTAAAAGAATTTATCAGTATATTATAATAATATATAAAAGTGGCATTTATTGTGATATATTCCTTCCTATGTGCACATAATTTGGTCAGTTTCTTTCCACAAAGTCTTCCCTTTCCCCTCCCCTTCTTTTATTGGTCTCCCTGAGAAATAGAATATTTTTAACAAATATTAGAAAAAGAAAAACATAGATCATTGCTCATTTGAGAAAATACTTGACTGCATGGATCATTTATAATCCTATTACTGTAGTTTGACATTTATGTAGTCATACTTAATTGAGTTATTGTCCTTGTTTCCACTATTAAATATTTTATGGACTGTTTACATCATCTCTATTGGTTATAAAAAATTTTATCAATTTTGGTTGAGCTGATTAAAAATTAAATGTTAAGTTCAGAGTTGTTTTGGGACAGTAACCTAACTCTAGCTTACTTTGCTCACTTAGCACAGTGAGTTGAACTAAACACTAGGAAGAAAAAGGTGCATCCCCTACCTCCTATAGTCTTTGAAGCCTAATAACTAAATTCTGTATCTAGATTTTTCAAAGTACTTTTTTGTTTTTTAATCACTAGCCAAGGATAAACAGTTACCCTGAAGACAACCTCCCAGATGAAGAAAAATCATCAACTATAAAACGTTGCCCTGATTCAGAGAACAGAGCTCCTCAAGTTCTCAGAAGACAGAGTAGCCCAAGTTGTGGTCCTGTAGCAGAGACTTCCTCTTTGGGTATGGCTAGCAGTGTCAGCAGCCCTCGAGTGCGTACGGCTAGATACTGTGATCTGGGTAAATAAATCAAAGTGGAAAGAAAGCCACATTGTTCCTGTTTTAAAGAATATCTTTCTTCTGTAGTCGGTCCTATTACAGTTTAAAGCTTTATGAGGTTCTTTAATTCCAAATAGATGGTCTATAAATAAATTCTTCAACTCTAATATGATTCCTTATTAAATATTATAGGACCTAGCCACACATGCTTGTGCACACCTCTGATCCCAATGACTAGGGAGGCTGAGGCAGGAGGATTACAAGTTCAATGCCAGCCTCGGCAACTTAGTGAGACCCTGATTCAAAATTTAAAAAACAAATAATACTATAGGACCTATAAGGATGAATACTTATTCCTGCCCTCCTGGAGATTAGAGGCTATGGCAGAAGTTATATTTATGTATACAAAACATTAGAAAAGACAACTTGTATGAGAGTCTCATAAAATAATAACTGTATGTAATAGAATATCTGAGATTTCTGAGGGAGGTAAGGATGGAGAAAAGAGAAAGTAGACTCTTGACGGGTAGTAAAGGGCTTAATGAGCCTTCAGTAGGTGAAGCCAGTGCTGACAGACATTTTTGGAAAATAAGAAAGAAGAGTAAATGCACTGAGGCAGGAAAACCTGAATTATGTTTTAAGTACACTCCACTATGGGATAGTGTGATATTTAAAGAAAAGATAGGACTGAAAATGTGGATTAAAGTTCAATTGGAAAAGGTCTTGAATATCAATGTAACCATGTTAGGAGATTTCATTTTTCTTTACACTATGGAAAGACATTCATAATTTTCATAGGTTAAGAGCATGGCTAAAGATACAGTGCAACAACTATAGAATCTAGAGGAAGGAACCAAAGATAACTCATCTGACAGTAGAAAATATTCTTCCATAACAAATCACTAAAGGGGAAGACAAGTCATGAGGGAAAGGAAAAATTGTTTTTCAAAGGGTGTATTTATTTGTGTGATCATTCAACTTTTAACTATGATTCTCTTTAGGAAATGGTGATGGTATTTCAAAACTGATTAGTGAAAATACAGAAGGATCAGCACAAGCACCACAGTTACCTCGAAAAAAGGACAAGCGAGACTTCCCTGTAAGTAAACAGGCATTTAGCAATCAATTGTAACTAATCGTGTATTTATCATGCAAGAGAAATAATCTGTTTAATTTGAGAATTTGCCTATGTGGAGCAGGATGGGATGGTATATGCCTCTTGTCCCAGCTACTTGTGAGGCTGACATAGGAGGATAGCTTGAGCCCAAGAGTTCAGAGCCAACCTGAGCAACATAGCAAGACCCCATCTCTCTCAAAGAAAAGAATTCAAATAACTAAATGTCTGAATGGATAAAGGTTTTCTTTTTTTTGTTTTGAGGCTCAGGAAGTCTTATGATATTAAAATATTAAAAATTATTTTTTCCACAGAAACCAGCCATCAATGGTCTACCACCCACCCCAAAAGTACTGGTAAAGAATATTTTTATATGACTTATTTGCCATGTTTTATGTCTTTAGAAGCAGCAGAAATAGATTTGCTATAGGGTATGTTATAATGAGCCATTAAAATCAATGATACTACAAAATAGAAAGGTATTAGATGCATTTGGATAGTTCATGGATCAAATCATTTACCCTAATTTGAGTGAATTAGTTAGAACTTAGAGACAATTTCTCATTTTATAAATACTGGCAGTTGGATTCTCAGATTAGCCTAAAAAGGCCAATTTAATTTTAGTGTGATAATGTTAATAGTAATGTGTCCTCTTGCTTATGTGAATTAAATATCTTTCTATCCCTGAAGCCATTTTCACATTGGACTCTGTACAGTGAAATGGGAAACTTATGTTAATACTTATTCTCAGCCTGTATGGTAGTTCAACCAGTTATGTGAATGGGATGCTTTATAAACTGTACTTTTTTATATAGTAAAAGTCTAATAAGTGTAAAATATCGTAATGATTTTTCTAACACTATTTAAAATTATATAATCAAATAAGTCAATATTTCTTTCTTTATAAATAAGATGGGAGCATGTTTTTCAAAAGTTTTTGATGGCTGTCCTTTGAAAATTAATTGTGCAACATCCTGGATACATCCTGATACAAAAGGTAAAACTTTTGAATATTATGCATCTCTAATAAACAATTGGATCTTTATAACTGAGATTGTTACTTTAAAAATATGATGTTAGAGAATAGACTAATTGGTATAGGAACCTGTGACAACCTAAATAGATAGTTAGGGTTTGGTTTAATACATTAAAACTTAAGAGTGTGTAGGATCCATTCTTGATTAAAAGAGACTAGAGATAGCAAAATTGATTGCATCCTTACTTTGGAATTTTCTCTTACTCTAAAAAACATTATTAGGACAATTATCTCAACCAGTAAGATCTGTAGATTAGGAAATAGTATTATTATGTGTACTATTCTCTGGTTATATACAACTGGTTAAAATACATCCTGAAATATTTAGGCATAAAGGGGCTTTTGTGTCTGAAATGGTTCCGGAAACAAAACGCACATAGGGGAGAAAGAATGAAAAGATGAAACATAAGTGGTAAATGTTCAGCATTTGGGGAATCTGTGTTAAGGTATTCAGGAATTCTTTATACTATTATACATTTTCTGTAAGTCTGAAAGGATGTCAAAATAGTTATTTTTCTAAGTTTAAACTATATATTTTTAAAGTGAGGAAGCCTAACAGAGAGAGAGAATTTTTTTAATGTTTATTATTTATTTTTTAGTTCTCGGTGGACACAACATCTTTATTTTATTTTTATGAGGTGCTGAGGATCGAACCCAGCGCCCTGCACATGCCAAGGAAACATAACATATAGAGGCAAAAATGTGTAATCAAATAGTCCGAGTTTGAATTGTAGCTGCCAGGTGATTTGGAAAATAAGCTTAACACCCCTGGTTTTCATTGTAATCATTTGTAATGTGAATACTCTTAATGCTTACTTTGTAAGAAAGGAAAGCACCTGCCTGAGTATATGGCAATTAGCAAACAGGAATAATCAATAAAGGGGTTCAGGAAATGTTTGTTTTAATTGCTTTAAAATGATCTGCTTTAAATACCACTGTTAGAAAGTATAACAAAAAATTTTCAATAGAAAGGAAATATATTTTTGTTTGAAACTTTGTATTTGGTATAATTTCAGACTTACAGAAAAGTTATAAAAAATAGCACAAGAAACTACTAACTATATATACTCAAAATCATTAATTGCTTCTATTTTGCCTCATTCATTTTACCATTTTCTATCTGTTGGAGACCTCATGCTCCTCTGCTTCAGTGTATATTTCCTAGCATCAAGAATCATCACTTGGAGAAAAAAAAAAAAAAAAAGAATCATCACTTGGGCCGGGGGAATAGCTCAGCAGTTGAGCGCTTGTCTAGCATGCCCAAAGCCCTGGGTCCAATCCCCAGCACCATGGAAAAGAAATCATCACTGAAATAAAACAGTACAATGAAAAAGATCAGGAAACTTGTCACTGATGTAATACTGTTTTTCTGTCCATCATGTTTAAATTTTATTGTCCCAATAGTATTCTCCCTAGTCTCCACCCTTTTTTTTTATTTCCCCAATCCAACATTTAATTCAAGATTACATATTACATTTATTCAGTTGGCACTTATACATTCTAATTTCATTCAGTGAAATAGGATCCATCACTATTATTTATTTTCACACTTAAATTGTCCTGGAATTTTTGTTTAAAGTGTCCTAATCATTTTTGGAGCACTTCCTTACTTTCTGACACTGCAGAATTTCTAGGCTCATCTTACTTTCCCGTCCCCAGAATAGGACTCAGACTTGTCTCCAAGACGCCCTGGCTCTTTTTAGTAGAAACAGTATTTAGAAACCAAGATCTGAATTCTTGGTATTTCATTGTGGTGTGTCATGATTTATAATTAATGTACTTTTCTTGTTTAAGTGCATTTGAGGTTTCTTACAAAAATAGTTACTTACTATAAACAAAAAAATTTAAATATAAAAATAATGTTGAAGGGAAGGATTATATAGTAAGATAAATTCAGAGTGAGTTGGTACAACAAAATATATCTTTAAAAAAAAAAGAAGAGAAGTGTTTAGGAAAGAAATAAGGTGGCATGAATTTTAGAAAATAATTTTACTTTGGCTGTCTAACTCTTAATATCATTATAAAATCATTACTTTAGTAAATTATTTCAGAAAATAATAATAAACAATTTATGAACTGTTTTAGATCAGTACATTATTTTTGGAACTGAAGATGGTATTTACACATTGAATCTCAATGAGCTACATGAGGCCACTATGGAACAGGTAACGAGGTATTTTAACTAAAAAAATTAGTTTGGACAAATTTAATAAAAAAAGTATTTTAATTTTTAATCAATTTATTTGGGCTCAAATTCTAATTTTCATGATTTAAATATTTAAAAGGTTGACAGTGAACCTTTTACATGTTCCTGTTGATTTTTTTTCCTAAGATTTTGATAATTTACTAAAAGACAGAAAATAGTTATTTTTATAGAACTAATTTATTTGTTTTGTGTGGTGCTAGGGATCAAACTCAGAGCCTTGCATATTCTAGGCAAGTGCTCTACCACTGAGTTATATCTCTAGCAGTACTATTTTAGAATGTTGGAAGGATAGGGATAAGAAAATGAAAATTGCATGGCTTATCTTCTCTCTCTTTCTCTCTTTTTAGTTATTTCCACGGAAGTGTACTTGGCTATATGTTATCAATAATACTTTAATGTCATTATCAGGTATGTATTTGGCAATAAAGAATAAACATAGACAAGTAGACATTAAATTTTAGTATATACTACATCAAAATGCCACAGTCTGGCTGGGCACAAATGCCGCAGTCTGGCCGGGCACACAATCTAGGAACAGGCAACTTGAAATAAAAACAAAATAAATCAAAACAATAACACATTGTTTTTTGAAATGTTCACCCATTTTTTTCAGAAGTTCCCCGTACGGGCCACCAAATGCCGCAGTCTGGCTGGGCACAAATGCCGCAGTCTGGCTGGGCACACAATCACGAGCCACCACACAGCTTGTAGATTCAAACAGCAACTCTTTATTCCCGAACTCACACCAGCCGTCTACAATCACGTTCTGGGGAAATCCACGTTCTCTGCCCAAATCCACCTCCACTGGGCTTCTATCTCCAAAATATACTGTCTGAATCCCGTGAGAACTCAAGGGGAACTCAGGCAGCAGGATACGCCCTATTCCCAGCAGGAATAATCTTAAACCTTAAACCTGGAACCTAAACCGGGAACGCCCTAATCCGCCTTGGTCCTTGAGCCAAGGTCACCTACATTCAATGTCACTGCAACATGGGGTACGCTGGCAAGGAAATTGTCATACCTACTTGGCTAATGGCTCCCAGCAATTTATAATTTTATGTAACTGTATTATAGTAACTTTGGGACTTGGAGATGTTTTCTTCTCAAACCATTCAAGCTTCTAAATACTTGGGGGAGTGTGAGGGGGCAGGTAGCACAGTGATTAATACCCGTGGCCATTCCATTCAGCTCAGCCTCCCCAGCGATTGAATATTAACAGTTGAAGGGCAAGAAGTAGATTGAACTGCTCTTTTCTCTGTGATGTTTAGCAAGTCACTTACCTTCTTGGACTGTTTTCTTATTTGTCAAATGAGGGTAATGGGATTAGAACGGTTTTATGAGGTTGTTGTGAGGGTTAAATGAATTGATATCCAAAGTGCTTAGTAAATTGTGAAGTCTTAGGCAGATATTTGGTGGTGGCATTCAGGTTGTTCTGAACCACATTAATCCACTACCTTGGATTAATGTTTTAAAGGTTCTTAAGTGAGGTGATTCCAGAGCAACCTATTCTAATTCTGGTTATTGTGGGTTTTCTTTTTTGGTTGTTGGTAGTAGTGAATGGATGAGTGGATGGTATTTTTAAACTTTTTTGTTTGTTTGTTTTGGCCCTTTAAGTTTCAAATTTGCAAACATAATAAATATTCAGACAGGTTTTCAGAGTTACCATAAGTGATATATTTATTGCTCAACTTCAGATTTTATATGTGTTCTGCATCTGGGATGGTAAGACAAAGTGGGTTTTAATTCATACCTACCAGACCATATCTTCTTACATTTTAGATATAAATTGCTAGCTAGAGGTTTCATTCTGAAAGTAGAGAACAGAACAGTAATTATTATTTCTTTCTAGTAAAGATTCTTCAGAAATCTGTATATTTGAGCTACTGACAGTATTTATGAAGAGCATTTTGTTTGTACATAAATGACTTCTAAAAAGTAGGGGAGCTCAAAAGAATACTTAATCTTTTTGACTTTAGTTATACTTTCCCAAAACTGTTTTTCATTTTTTAGCAAATATTAATATACTATATTACTTTTGTGAAAAGAAACTTAAACCCAATTCTGTCCAAGTTAACAATTCTAAATTTCACACAAAATTACTTTTCTCTTTCTTGCNTTTTTTTTAAGATAGAGTGAGAGAGGGAGGGAGAGAGAGAGAATTTTTAATATTTATTTTTTAGTTTTCGGCGGACACAACATCTTTGTTTGTATGTGGTGCTGAGGATTGAACCCGGGCCGCACGCATGCCAGGCGAGCGCGCTACCGCTTGAGCCACATCCCCAGCCCAAATAGTACACTTCTAAATATCTCAGAGGAAAAGGAAGAAAGCACAAGAAAAGTAAATAAAAAGTGGTTTGAACTAAGTGATAATGAATGCTTAAAATATCAGGATCTCTGGGATGAAATAGTACTCAGGTGAACATTTAAAACTTAAAGTACTTTTATCAGAAAAAAGCTAAAATAATAATCAAATTATTTTCAAATTATGCAGTAGGAAGGAAAAAATAAGAATAGGAGTAAAAACATATGAAATATTTAGAGAAGAAATAATACAGCTAAAATTCAATAAAAATAAACAAGTCTAATCAAGAAAAAAGCAAGAACACAAAAATTAATATCAATGGAAAAGGAGCTATCAAAATAACCCTACAGATGCTAAAAATATATTAAGGTAATATTAAAATTGTATGCCAACACATGTGGTAGCTTACATAACATGGTTGTATTACAGAAGGATCTGTGTGCTGCTAAGAAGAAAGTATATTCAGTCATTGATGGATGAAATATTCTATATATGTCTGTTAAGTCTAAATTATTGGTTTTTTTTTTTTTACTTCTAGTTTCTTTATTTAGTTTTTGGTTGGAGGATCTATCCAGTACTGACAGAGGCATGTTAAAGTCACCCAGTATTATTGTGTTGTGGTCTATTTGATTCTTGAAATTTAGGAGGATTTGTTTGATATATATAGATGCTCCATTGTTTAGGCCTAAATGTTTATGATTGTTATGTCTGGGTGATGTATAAGTCCCTTAAGCAGTATGAAATGTCCTTCTTCATCCCTTCTGATTAACTTTGGCTTAAAGTCCACTTTATCTAATATGAGGATAGAAACCCCTGCTTGTTTATGTGATTCGTGTGAGTGATATTTTTTTTCCCCATCCTTTCACCTTCAGTTTCTGGATGTCTTTTGCCTATGAGGTGAGTCTCTTGGAGACAGCATATTGTTGGGTCTTGTTTTTTAATCCAATCTGCCAATCTGTGTCTTTTGATTGATGAGTTTAGGACATATTAATGTCCTAACATTAGTTCCAGGTTGTTATTGAGATATGATTTCATTTGGGGTTTTTTTTTTTCATAATTTTTATCTATCTATCTATTTATTTATTTATTTATTAGTTACACAAGACAGTACAATGATCTTGACATTTCATACATTTGACTCAAATGGGGTATAATTTCTCATTTTTCTGATTGTATAGGTTGCAGAATCACATTGTCATTTGGTTTTATTTCTAGTTTTCAATTTGAATTGGTTTCTCCTTTGATTAACTGTCCTTTAGTGTAGTTTCTTCCTTCGCTGGTTTTCATTTTTTTTTTCCATTTCATCTTTATGGAGTATTTTGTTGAGACTGTTCTGTAGTGCAGGCTTTCTGGTTGCAAATTCATTTAACTTTTGTTTATATAGAAGGTTTTTATATCATCTTTAAATCTGAAGCTTAATTTTACTGGATAAAAGAAAAAGCTTGGTATGTTATTCCAGGACCTCCTAGTTTTGAGGGTCTGTGTTGAGAAATTAGCTGAGATCTGAATTGGTTTCCCCTTACATCTAATCTGATATTTTTCTCTCTCAGCCTTTAAAATTCTATTCTTATTCCATATGTTAGGCGTTTTCATTATAATATGCCTTGGTGTGGGTCTTTTGTAATTTTGTACATTTGGTGTCCTGTAAAAGCTTCTTGTATTTTTTCCATTTCATTCTTTAGGTTGGGAAATTTTCTGATATTATTGAAAAGCTTGTGCATTCCTCTGGTTTGTATCTCTACATCTTCATCTATGTCAATAAATCTTAAATTTGGTCTTTTCGTGTTATCCAATAGTTCTTGAAAGTTCTGTTCATGGTTTCTTAACATCTTCTCTCCACGGTCAACTCTATTTTCTTTTCTTCTTTTTTCCCAGAATCTCTGCCTTTTTATTGAGGTGATCTTTCACTTCCTATATTTTCTCTCTGATTTCATTTCTTATACCATCCTTTACTTCACAGTTCTGTTTAACTATATACATTCTAAACTCCTTCCCTGACATATCTTTCACTGTTGTGTCAATGGATTCTGTTAGTGGAGTATCTTTTTTTTATTATTATTAGTTGCTCGACACAATACAAAGATCTTGACATACCATACATTTGATTCAAATGGAGTATGAATTCTCATTTTTCCACGTGTACAGATTGCAGGATCACATTGGTTATACAGCCACGTATATACATACAGCAATACTAGTGTCTGTTGTATTCTGCTGTCCTCCCTATCCCCCCTCTCCTCCCCTCCCCTCCCCTCACCTCTCTCTACCCAGGCTACTGTGACACATTTCTCTCTCTTTTTTTTTTTCTTCCCCTTCACACCATCATATATGTATTTTGTATAACGATGAGGTTCTCCTTCCATCTTCTGTGCCATTCCCCTTCTCCTTTCCATTCCCTCCCACCTCTCATTCCTTTTTAGTGGTAATCTTCTTCTCATGCTCTTCCTCCCTACTCTGTATTGAGTCACCCCCCTTATATCAGAGAAGACATTCGGCATTTGTTTTTTAGGGATTAACTAACTTCACTTAGCATAATCTGCTCTAATGCCATTCATTTCCCTGAAAATGCCATGATCTTGTTATTTTTTAGTGCTGAGTAATATTCCATTGTGTATAAAAGCCACATTTTTTTAAATCCATTCATCTATTGAAGGGCATCTAGGTTGGTTCCACAGAGTATCTTGATTTATTTGGAGCATTTTGTTCCCTTGCTTTTTCATGTTGTATATCTACCTATTTAACATTATGGATCTGAGTTTCTACCCTATGGACTTATAGTGCCTCTGAAGATTTCCAGTACCTCACTGTTTAGGGGGAGACAAATAATAACAACAACCTATGTAAACAATATATAGCATTAAACCAAATAGTTCCTGCTGTGACGTCTACAGTGTTAATTACCACAATAAACAGAAATGATATGATCAGTTATTGCCTACAATAGGAACAGCAAGTTTGCAAAAGGGTTTATAATTTCAAATGGTGACTAGGGAGGAAAGATAAGTGATATAGGATGTGATGATTATGAGGGAGGAAGGGAGAAGAAGTAAAAAAGGAAGAGTGAAAGAAAGAGTAGAGTTTGGCTGTTACAGGAAAAGAGAGAATCAAGGGAAATAGAAGAAAAAAATATAAAGTAAAATTTTTTTAATTAACAAATAAAAAAATATAAAACAAAACTAAAATATACTAATCAAACATTCTAGTTCTTTAAAAAACTAAACCATGAAAAATAACTGGCTTCAAAAATGCTAGAAATTAGGGAAAAAAATATGAATATGTATAAATATCCATATACCATTAAGGTCACAATTAAACAGAGAAAAAGAATTAAAAAAAAAAACAAACAGTCTTGATGAAAAGTTAAAGAAATCTTTCTGTTGGAGTTCAAAAGATTCTCAGTTTTTCTTCTCAGCAGTTTTAGGTGGGGTCATTTGGATCCTGATGCTCCACCTCTGAATTGCTGGAGTGAGAGAGGTAATCCCAAAGGCAGAATTCCTGGAGGCAGGGTTTAGGTTTAGATGGGCTTGGGGGTCTTCACTGAATGCCAGTTGGTCTGGAGATTTTAAATCAGTGAACCTCCAGCCCACAGAAATTGAGTCGACTGAGGCAGGAAGGTCACAAGTTTAGGCCAGCCTCAGCAACTCAGTAAGATCCTGTCTCAAAATAAAAAAATCAAGGTGTAGGGATGTAGCTTAGTGGTAAAGAATACTCACCTAACATGTACAAGGCCCTGAGTGCAATCCCAATGCCACCAAAAAAGAAAACTTCCTTTACCTCAATTTTGAAAGGTAGTTTAAAATGTATGTCATCCAGAATGCAAAATATCAATGTTTTCTAAATTGGATTGTCTGTGAGAATCAACTGTGAAAGTTTTATAATACAGATTCTCAGGCCCCATCTCAGTCCTCTAAAATCAGACAGTGTGGAGTCAAGAGTACAAGTTGTTTTAAAGCTTCTTGCTATCTGATTTTGATGTAACTGATTCATAAATCACAGTAAGGCAACCACTGGAACAGAGTACATTTATATTATCTTTTGTTTTCAGAAAGTTTGCTTTAACAACAAAGATTCCTGATACAAAAGGCTGCCACAAATGTTGTATAGGTAAGTAGATAAAAAAATCTGGATGATTAGATCTTTTAACATTTAAAATTATTTAAAGAGTCTTACAGATAAAATAAGAAGGTGTATTGGTTTTTTTAATAAGAGTTAAGTTGTCAGTGAAGCACAAGAATGTATAGAGTGACATAGTATAGAAATTCTTAGAGATAATAACCTTAATGTTTTCCCACAGCCTAGTGTTCCTAGAATGTTTTAAACCATAGTCCCTGAGGCCACATTTCTTCTAGTGTCCTAGCTTCCATTTAGTTAACACTTATCATCTGCTAGTTACTGCTGGTTTTTTATGAACATTATTATAGGAATTTTCCCAAGTATGGAGATGAGAGTCCACACAAGACCACCCTTTGCTTCTGATACCAGTTATAAGTTTGTAGGTTTTTAGAAGTACCCTCAGATTTAAAAATTCTCTAAAGGTATTTTCAGAACTCCCTGAAAAGAGTTATACTCATGGTTACAATTACAGGTTATTACAAATAAAGAATACAAGTTAAAATCCACTCAGAGAAGAAGAAGACAGGGTAGAGTACAAGAAAAGTTACCAAACATAGAGCTTCTATTATCCTCTCCCTATGGATTAGTGGGCACCATGCTGTTACTTTTCCACCATCACTATGTGACTGTACACTCAAGCATTGCCAATCAGGAAAGCTGATTCAATCCTCAGTGTCCAGAGTTTTTATTGGGATTGCATCATGAAGGCTGGTTTGATTTCCCGCATGACTGATCTCAATATACAATCCCTCCAGAGGTCCACTCATGCTGCATGACTTAAAGCCCCACCTTAAGTCACATTGCTGGTCTTTCTGACATGATCAGCCCTCATACTAACTATCTGGTCTTAGTGCTGTTGGACTATCCATTGACCTGAGGCTTCCAGACAAAGACAACTCCTATCAAGCATGACATTCCAAAGATTTGGAAATTATTTCTTAAGAGCAGAAGAGAGAACAGACTTCTTTTGGGGCAAGATTAAATTCTTTACTACATAACTATCTTATCTAAAACACTTAACTCTTGAAACTAAAAAAAATCACAAGCAAGTAACAGAAATAGAACCTAGATTCAAGTCTGGATCCGGTATCTTTAGATCTTAGGCTCCTTATTTTCTATTTATTCCTTGTTTGATCAGTGAGCTTATACATGAATCTTCATTCTATGTATTAGTTCAAAAGCATTTTCCAAACTTTCTAGAACAAAAACATTTAACCACAGATGTTCTACAAGTATAATTATGAGTCATTGAATGATGGAAATTAATTCTGAAAAGTTCATCATTAGGTGATTTTTGTCAATGTACACACACTAAGATGTCACCAGGCAATATAATCATAGGACCACCATTGTATATGCATCCCATCATTGACTGAAATGTTGTGCAGCATATGATTGCATAAGCAATTTTGTGATCATCTTCCTTGGGGGATCATGTCTGCATCTGTAATCAGATTCTCATATGTGACTCAACAGACTCTAGAAGCTTACATTCCAAGACATGCTTGAGTAGTACTTGTGGAACTTACTGAAGATTACTGTTTTTATAATGCATATATGTTATGTTGATGGGATTCAAGTTGGAGAAGGAAAGACCAATAAGAATTTTTGTAGTTTTGAAAAAGGATGTTCCAGCAAGATGAATTAATGTATACATACTCAAAGCCAAAAGCGAAATTTCAGTTGTCCTCAGACCTTGTCACACACTATTCTTTTAGTCAGTTTACATAGAAGTAGTTTTTGGATTGTATATTAGTGTAGGTGTTTTAGTGCTGAAAATAGTGTTCTTAAAAAGTTCTTATGCTAAAGAACCTAGCATGTTAAAAAATTTTTAGAAATAAATGTATATAATTTAAAATTGAGAATAGAACATGAAAAGGAAAGGCTAACAAAACCAAAAGAAAAAGGCATCTTTGTTTCCTCTTGTCATCCTAGTTAACAGAAACACTATTTTAATAGATAAATAATTACTTCATATAGTTTCTTCTTCCATCCATATTTTGATAGTGATTTAGAATCACATTCCATTATTTTTTCCTCTTGAATCAGTACTGCCTTTTTATAGCTAAGTTAGCTTTTAGGTGAGTAAAGCTCAGTTGTTGCTTTTAGCTCAACTATATTTTCACATAAGGTGTTCAGTGTTCCTTGAGTATCTGGTTTTATTGTTTTTTGTTTGTTTGTTTGTTTTGTTTTGTTTTTCCAGTCAGAAATCCTTATACAGGACATAAATACCTCTGTGGAGCTTTACAGTCTGGAATTGTTTTACTTCAGTGGTATGAACCAATGCAGAAATTCATGTTGATAAAGGTATATGTTACTTTGTTTACATTTTTCTTTAGAAAATACTAGTAATTAACTAAAATTATAAAATCCTATTACTGCTATTTAGGATCAGCACATTTATAATTAGTAGTACTTATATATTTGATTTAGGGGTTTTTGTGTTCTTAAGATTCCTCTTTGACTTATGTTACTTAATATACTTAGAGAACCATCACAACCATAAATATTAACATGATCTATTCTCTGAAACACATTTGTGTAGAACATTCATCCTTGTTATTGTCATCTTAAGAGGTGGGCCTTTATAGAACTACATAAATCAAAAAAATTGGAAAGCATGCATGGTGGCACATGTCTGTAATCCCAGACACTTGGGAGGTTAAAGCAGGAGGATCATAAGTTTGAGGCCAGGCTCAACAATGTACCAAGACCCTCAGCAACTTAGACCCTGTCTAAAAAGAAAAATAAAAAGAACTGGAAATGTAGCTTAGTGGTTCAATTCCTAGTACCAAAAGAAAAGAAAATTGAAGCCTTTCCATTGACTTTTTTCAATAGCAGTATGACAAGTGAGACTGTTTTCAAATAATAGTTCTATTGTTTTATCTTTTTCAGCACTTTGATTTTCCTTTACCAAGTCCTTTGAACGTTTTTGAAATGCTGGTGATACCAGAACAGGAATACCCTATGGTCTGTGTAGCTATTAGTAAAGGCACAGAATCAAATCAAGTAGTTCAGTTTGAGACAATCAATTTGAATTCTGCATCTTCATGGTTTACCGAAATTGGTGCAGGTAAGTGTCTTACCTTATGTTGAAATGGTGATGCTTTTGCATGTAATAGAAACAGAACCACTTAAGTTAGCTAGTGTAGACTATTTAAACAAAAATTCAGAAAATAGTTTCCCAAGGAAGACTAAGGAATTGTGTATATGTAGTTTACGGTCTCTATCTGCCACAGGCAATTTTATATAAACTATTTTACCAAGGAAAATTTTAGTGATTCCTGACTTTGAAGATTTGAGTTGTTACCAATTAACCTTTGGACCTACTAAATAAATAATTATATTTTCTAAGCTGCTCTTAAAATTTCATCAATTTCTCAAGCAAAGAGTTACCTTTTTTTCTCTGTCCGATTTTATCCTGTCTTCTCCCCACACTTGTTCAGTGTGCCTTTCAGACTTCAGTAGTAGCTTCTCAAATGTAGCCTTCAAACTTTTTCATTTAACTATCCATTGTACTTCCTAAGAATGGGGGTTTAGCTTGAGAGTTAATCAGACACATTTCAGTGAAAGTTCAGAAAAGATTGGAAAGAATATTCTCAAACTTAAAATTGGAATGTATAGCTGGGCATGTGGCACACACCTATAGTTTGATCCCTAACACCACATTTTAAAAAAGAGAGAAACAAAAAAAAAGGAGAAGAAAAAATAGTACAAACCAGTGATGTCCTAGTAAATGTTTAATAGCAGGGTCTTTGGGTACATTCATTTGTTGTGGTTGCCTGTTTCCATGTATAAACACTACCTTAATAGCCAATTTCAAACTACCAGCCTGATGTCATGTGGTTTGCAAAATTCCTGAAAGTTTAACAACCCAGTACAAACCAGCTACAGTATGTCTTGTACTATGAACTCTCTTTATGGACCAAATCTTAATTTCCAGTACAATGAAATAAGAATGCATTCTGTATCCTCCCTCTGCACCCACATCCCACCTTTCTTTTTTAGTTTAATGGTTTGAGTTGAGTAGAATGCGTGACCTCCTGCTATAGCTAACAGAAAGGTATAAAAACGATGACATTGCTTTATTATCATGAGAAATAAGCAGCCTAAAAAGAAATATCTCCCTATTATGTAGTTACTGCCACAAAATGGGACTTTCAATCAACTCATTTAAAAAATCACATAATCAGAAAAATAAATGAATAAATGATAACCAACAAATACTGTAAAAAACTAAGATAATTTTTAGCCAATAGCCCCAACTTTTCTTTTGTGCTGATTTTGTGGAGTAGATCATTTCATACAATTATCTAGTGTATATTTACATTCACTTTCTCCTGTGTGATATATTAGGAGATTCTATCACCCACGGTTAGACAAATTCATTGAGTTCTATTTTAAATTTGGGGGTTTGAGTTCAGGACTCTTTTGAAGGTTTTGCTGTTTGTCTTTTAAATGCCTGAAGTGTCCTATTCTACCCACTTTTTACATTGTCCAAGATCTTAGGAAGGCTAGGATTCTGCCCACAGGTATCATTCAGAACACCTTCAAGCAGAGATGAGGCAGCCTTTGTGATCCAGCACTTTGTCCTTCATAGGCTTCTGTATTTTCACAGGTGATTGGGATTTTTTGTTTGATTGTTAAATATTTTTTAACATGTTGATGAACCTTTATTTTATTCATTTATTTATATGTGGTACTGAGAATCGAACCCAGTGCCTCATGTATGCTAGGCAAGTACTCTACCCCAGCCCTCACAGGTGATTGTTGATCCAACTCCCAGCTTTGTTCATTGTTAAATCAAGATGCTAACAGTGCCTTCAACTGGCATAGTTGTAACATTAAAATGAAATCCTCTTGGAAAAATCTTATTCCAAGACCCTTCCAGTCTTAGTTTCATTATTGTAATTGTTATTTCAGTATCCTTATCTCCAAGGATGATGCTTAGCATATATATGGTCAGTACTCAGTAAATATTTGTAGAATGATTGCATGAACATAGATTAACTGAGTAAAATGATTTTGGGTGTGTTGTCTGAGAAACAGTTTATCAATTGTGTAGTTCTGGATTCTTCAGAATGTGTCACCTTTGAAAGGTCCATAAACATGCCAAAATATGTAAACCTTTGTGTTTATGTTTGTGCAGTTTTCAAAGGAGAAGATTCTTAGCCTATCCAGAGAGGTATAATTAAGAATGACTAATTTTTTTTTTTTTTTTTTTTTTTTGGTAGTGTTGGGAATGGGAACTCAGGGCCTCACATATGCCAGGCAAATGTTCTACCACTTAACCACATCCCCAGCCCTAAAATCTTTCCTTAGATTCAGCTAGACCATTCAAGCAGTTGAGTGCTTAAAATAGTTTACCAAAAATATTTTGCAACATATATTAGCAAATTTTAAAAGACACACAGCCCTTGAGTATCAGCAAAGTGAAGAAAGAGTTGTATTCTTCTCACATATTATTGATGATATTGTTCATTATAGCTACTCACTGTCTTCTTTCTAAAGGAATCCCACTTACCTTACCTATTAACATTCCAATACTAGGAAAATTTCTCTCTGATCATAGTAATTAATCCTTGTGTTCTTTTGAGTCACTGGCTTAATTTTATTTCAAGGATGCTCAATTTCCCTACTGATCTTGTTTCTATTTTCCTTTGGCTCTGTAAAACACAGAGTCCATGTATGTCATGCATTTTACTTTCCTCCCCATATTAACTCCTTACTTCATTTTATTTTTATGACTTATCTTTCTAGAACCAGCCAAGATATTAATTAAAAGTAATACTGGGCCTGGGTTATGGCTCGGTGGTAGAGCTCTTGCTTTGCACATGTGAGGCACTGGTTTCGATCCTCAGCACCACATAAAAATAAATAAATAAATAAAGGTACGTGTCCATCAACTAAAAATATTGGGAAAAAAAAAAGTAATACTGAGGGGCTGGGGTTGTAGCTCAGTGATCGAGCACTTGCCTAGCACGCATGAGACACTGGGTTCAATCTTCAGCACAACATAAAAATAAATAAATAAAATAAAGGTATTGTGTTTATCTACAACTAAAAAACATTTTTTAAAAGTAATACTGAGTTTTTTCTCAGTTCAGTTATCCATGTTATCTTATGTTTTGTTGCCTAAACTGATTTATACGTTTTTGAAAGATAACATGACAAAAATGTAATTTATGTGTTGAATTTCAAAGATTAAATTAAATCATAGCAAAATTCAGACTTGTGTTTATTTCCTGATCTCTTGTTTGTTAAAGCCTATTGTATAACTGTAACCTTTTCTCTCCCTTAGGCAGTCAACAGTTAGATTCCATCCATGTGACACAGTTGGAAAGAGACACTGTACTAGTGTGTTTAGACAGTAAGTACTATTTTAAAGTTTATCTTGCATATGCTACTTGATAAAACAGGTCTTTTATTGGAAATGATTCTATGAAAATGTAATTCAAAATATTTATAAGTTTATCAGTGCTATCCTGTCATTTTATTTTATTTTATTTTATATTGCACCTGCATGGAGACATTAGACTAGAACTGTTTGCCATACTTGGGATAAAATTCTGAATCAACTATTCTATCTCATGTCTCTTAATGCAAAATAGAAGGTTACAGTACTATAAAGTCTTGGAGCCAAGACTCCATTTGACATCTCCACTTGCTAACTGTGATTCTTTGATGCAGGGAGAAGTGTTATTGATAGAAATATGTTGTATTATACAGTAAAGATAGAAAAAACTTTAGCTGTAAGTATTATTTTGATTTTGCAAATGAAACATTAATTCTTAAAAACCCACCTTATTTTCACACAGTGAATCCTAAAAGGTGGAATCCCACTACTAGAATTATATTTGAAATTTGGCAGTGTTTTCTACAATTGGTTCATTCCAATTTGTTTTTAATGGGTAGACTTACCTATAGGTAGTCAAAGTTATTTTACAGATTATTCTGTAACTGATTTTTCCTGTTTTCCTGTTATAATCCCTGTGCTCCGAAGGATTCCCTAGTGGACTTACTTTCTAGAATCATAAAGATCATCTAAATATCATAGAAAAGTCAACTAAAATCTATAGTGTTTCATTCTCCATCATCCATTTGTTAGGAACTTGATTCTCTGAATACTGATAAAATTTGAGTGTTATTCATTTACTTGTAAGTATATTTGATCAATACTTTTTTATCCAATCAAATAGAAAGTTTGGTATTAGCTAAATAATGAAATAACCAGAATTTAGTGTTTCTGAACCTTTAGTGTTAAATTTCTAAATAACTTTGTGAGTCATCAAAGGAAGATAAATTTTGCTTGGTGTTTGTTTTGGTGACATATTTTTATAATTTTTTTTAAAAAATTGACTAACTAGGCCTTGATTTCCAATGAACTAAGGTAACTGGAAAGTAACTTTCTTGAGCTTTCTGTTTATTAAAGTGGTAGAGGAAGACTTGAAAAATTTGTTGTCAGCTATACCATTTATAAGTCAGTTTGGATAGAAAGCAGTAGAGGTAGGCCTGTAATTTCTAATCATGATAGTAGACAGATGAAAAAGTAGTACAGAGAAAAGATTATCTTCTGAGTCAGAGCTAAGACAATGAAATTAAAAAACAAATAGCTAAAAAAGGAAAGAGAATTAGTTTACTACCTTCAGAGTACTGTTTCTTGCCCTGTCTATGTTGGTAGAACAGGACTCATACAGCAAAGTTATGAATTTTACTGCATGTCTTTCTTACCATATGTTATGTAATTTAAAAGGGGAAAAATTGTTAAATATTTTGATACCAAAGTAGCAACTTTTAAAGAAGAAAACACTTTTAAAAAGTGAGAATATGACTTGGGAGGCTGAGACAGGAAGATCCTGAGTTCAAAGCCAGCCTCAGCAAAAGCAAAGTGCTAAGCAACTCAGTGAGACCCTGCTTCTAAATAAAATACAAATAGGGCTGGGGATGTGGCTCAGTGATCGAGTGCCCCTGAGTTCAATCACCAGTACAAGCCCCCTCCCCTCCAAAAAAAATGGTGAGAATGTCAGTGTTTGGCATATACTAGCGTAAAAAAAGAAATTATAGTACCAGAATTGCCATCTAACAAAGGATACACATACTGTTATATCTTTTAAAACATATTTCACAGGGCATACTTGAATCCAGATTAATTATTGGCATTGATAAGAATATTATTTGATACCCAGATAAAATCCATGTATTATTACATTTATTTTAGGAAATTTACATTTCTAATTGACTTTTTTATTTTTTTAAGAATATGTAAAAATTGTAAATCTACAAGGAAAACTAAAATCAAGTAAGAAACTAGCCTCTGAGCTAAGTTTTGATTTTCGCATTGAATCTGTAGGTAAGTTTCCCTTTTTTCATTATTGTGTTTGGAATAATTGGGTTTTTGTTTTGTTTCTGTTTATTCTGTACTTAGAGTTGTCTAAGTACCACTGTCTTGTAGAAATTTCTGTGATGATGAAAATTCATGTGGCTAGTAAGTACATGAAACTTGGCTAGTGCTATATTACTTTAAACTTCTAAAATTAAATTTTAATGTAAGTAGCTTCATATGACCAGTAGCTGTCTTATTGTACAGTAAAGGTGTCTTATTGTACACTAAAGGTCTAGACCATATTGTTGTATCCTGAATATTTAAAACTTGAAACTATTTTTAAATTTTTTGTTCATTATTCCCATTGCTGCACCAAGTGAATTATACTTCTCCCAATTATCTCCAAAGCAAGAAGTTTTATTTATGTAATATGATAGCAGTGTTAGATATGCCATGGTTGGAGTATGTAGATGGCTATTGCTTTTAGGTCTGTTTATATATAAATAGCAAGTTTCCCACATTTTAATTTGCTTCCTTGTCCAAGAGTGCTTTTACTGTATTATTATTTGTCATTTGTTTTTTGTCATATTATTTTTTTGTCATTTTTTGTTTGTTTTGTGTACTTTGTTGTTCTTGTTTGGTACTGGATATTGAACTCAGAGGCACCCTCCCACTGAGCTACATTTCCAGTTCTTTTTTTTTATTTTAAGAAAGGGTCTTACTAAGTTGCTGAGAGTCTAGCTAAGTTGCTGAGGCTGGCTTCAAACTTGCAATCCTCCTACCTCAGCCTCCCACATTGCTGGGATTATAGGTGTGCGCCATGTTACCTGACTTATTCATTGGTTTTATGATTTTTAAAAATTATTATAATTTATCATTACTTGCATTCTCCTTGATTTTTACAGAGTTAAGTATTTACCTTAGGAGTGGTAGAACTTGTGAGAAAAATATTATGACTACATTTTGAGTAATTGATGATAGGATTCTGCTGTAAATCACAGAAAGTATTAAAGTTGTCATTTTTTATTTAGGCCATACAAAATTTATGCATTTTATAATTATAAGCATGTACTTTTTAAAAATATGTTTTTGGCTACTTACCAGATTTTGTTTGTTTGCTTGCTTGCTTGCTTACTTGTTTGTTTTTAAATTCCCTTAATATGAGATTTTCATACTAAACTGGAGTTTGGTATGTCACAATATACAGAGTTTAGCTCTGTCACAGTATAAGGGACTGATATTATAGCTCAGTGACTGAGCAGAGAAAGCCCTGGGTTCACTCCCTGGCACCAAAAGAAAACAAAATATGTTTATGCCTCTATTAACATCTGACAGAAAATATTTTACCTGTGATTGGGAAATTTAAATTATTGAAGCAGAAAACCTAAACTTTCTTGAATCCAGATAAATTATTGGCTAACTAGATGCTAGAACAGAAGGAACTTTAGAAAATTATTTCTTCTCTTACTCCTTTATGTACTGGGTATTAAATACCAGTTTCTAAAATTTAACATTTTTAAGAGAGAATCTAACAAATAGATCCTTAGCTCCTTTTTATTTTATTTAAGACATACTGGTTTCTCAGTTTTTTCATATGTAATTTGTACTTAGTAGTCTAATAACCAATACAAGTAATTTTCAGTCACTTTTCTCATCATCTTTATTTATATTTATGTTTTTCTAATTCTACTTAATTATCTCTAATACCTACATTATAATACTTGATTAAATACTAAGAATTTTATAGAAGAATAAACTTAGATCATAAATATTTAATGTGATTAAATTTTGAACTATAGAACAGAAGATGCTTAATGACTATTTGGATAACCATTTTATCCAAAGCCCATTCTTTGTTTTTATTATTCACTTAATTCAAAGATACAATATATGGAAGAGAAATTAATATGCCTATAGAAGCTTATCAGAAGTTAGCCCAGGTTTAAAGGAATGCCTATTACATATATTCTTGAAAACTTATATAACCTTCCTCCAATAAATTATTTGAGTTTAGACATGTCTTAGCCACAAAAATGTTGAGAAATAATGGTCTAGACAGTGGAATTTTGCCCTAAGCATTTGAATAGCCTTACATTATCATTTATTAAAAACAGTTAAGGGAAGTATATGGTGAAATGCTGTGTGCTTTATTTTAATTTCATTTCTCCCTTATCTCTTTTAGTATGCCTTCAAGACAGTGTGCTGGCTTTCTGGAAACATGGGATGCAGGGTAAAAGCTTCAAGTCAGATGAGGTACATTTTCTCAGTTTACCTCTGCCAACTCCAACTAAAGATTTTAAATGTTGAAATGTTCATTTTATGTGTTTTCTCTCTGAACCTACATAACAGTTTAATGCCTTAATACTATGAACTGGTGGAGCAAAAATTTGTAATCTGTCCTCAAATATGTTAATTTTTGTATTTTAAAATTCTCAGAGGCCCCTATGAATTGCAAAATATAAGTTTATGTAATTTTATTCATCTAATCTGTAATTATACTTCCCATAATCTATAAATATATAGCTCCTTTTTAAATATTATATTTAAAAGTATAAAGAATATGAATTGGATCAAAGGACAGAGGAAAATCTTAAGATCATACTCATTTAGTATGAAGTACCAACTACATTGAAGACACTATTATTGTAAATAATGAATAACACTTATGGTATTCCAGGCACATTACAAATATTAATTCATAGAAGGCTCAGAATAATCCAATGGATAGATACTATTTATATTCCCATTTTTACAAGTACATAATGGTAAAGTAACTTATTCAAATTTACTTAGCTAGTTAAATGGCAGAGCCTGGATTTGAAGGGTTTCCAAATGTCACTTCTAGCTGAGATAATCAGGAGATATTTCATACAGGAGGTAGGATTTGGGATCTTACCTTGAAAGATGAATCCTGCTATAGAAGACTCTTCCCGTTTGTGCCTGTCTACACCATGGCCTCACAAATTTGTGGATTTACCTGAAAGCTCAGAGTCTTCTGTTTGATTCAGTTTTATTCATATTCTTATTCATAAGTAAATAAATAGTTCTGCCTCTTACATATAGGCAGAATTAGAATGCTTCCATGAGAAAAATGACAAAAGTCAACTGTCTGAATATATCAAGCTCATCTGTTATTGACCCATGTCACTAAATGTCACCTGGTCCCTGCACTTGATGAAATCTACAGTCTCACTTATTGTCATAAGGTTAATTATTCTTAAATGCTATTTTCATTATGTCATTCTTATGATTAGAAATCACAAAAGAGAACCTGTTTCTCACCATATCAAATTCAAAATTCTGTTTTCTGTTTGTGTGTGTGTGTGTGTGTGTGTGTGTGTGTTTCTGGGCATCAAACCCAAGGCCTCCCACCTGCTAATAACCAAGTGCTCTACAATTTAATTATACCTCCATCTCCCTAGTTACCTATTTTTAATACATTTCTTTCTTTCTGTTTGTATTCTCACCCTTTAACATGGATCTAGCTGAAGTCTTCTTTCACAAAATAGTATTGATATTCATCCATTATAGTCCACAATGATTAGAATATTTAATATCTTGGAAATCATCTCCGTCTAGTATAGAATTGCAAAATATAAGTTTATGTAATTTTATTCATCTAATCTGTAATTATACTTCCCATAATCTATAAATATATAGCTCCTTTTTAAATATTATATTTAAAAGTATAAAGAATATGAATTGGATCAAAGGACAGAGGAAAATCTTAAGATCATACTCATTTAGTATGAAGTACCAACTACATTGAAGACACTATTATTGTAAATAATGAATAACACTTATGGTGTTACAAGTATAGCATCAAACTTGTTTCTGACTTACATTTATTAATTCTGCCTTCCCAGCTAGATTGTGCATGCCTTGTTAACAGACTGTCTTTATACTTAACTTTACATTCATACTGTCTTAGTTTAGATTCCTCTAAATGCAGAGCTAAGATAAAAGTCTCAAGTGGAGGTAATTTATTTTGGAATAGAGTCCAGAAAACTGCTGATGGAATGAGGAATGTAAAATGCATAAGTGTAAAAAGTCAAATGAGGAATGTAAAATGCGTAAGTGTAAAAAGTCAACAAAAGCATATTAACAACCTAGTTCCCATCATGGACAACCAGGCCTTAATCCTGGAAGGACCACTAATGAATACTATAGAATGTACCTCAGAACTGACTTATTTAGAAGTGGGGAGGTTGGAGCATTTATGCACCAACTGCTGTTCCTTCCTGGTTAAGGGTTGTCCCAAAACTTTCCATACTTAGAGATAATACTGATGCATAGCCAAGAGCCTTCTGCAGCATTGGAGAAAGGAGAGAAGAACCCTGTGGTATACACCAATGTGAGACACTGGTGCTTGAAAGCATCCACCAAACTATGCTGAAATCAGGTGGGCCACAGGATGCCCATGCAGACATCTCCATCTCAGAAATAAAAGAAAGGGCAAATCTTCTATTGGTTATGTGACCTTGAGCAAGTTACTCAACCTCTCCGAGTCTTAGGTTCTTCTTCAATAATATGAGAATTATAGTGCATATCACACAGAGTTCTAAGGAAAATGCCTGACATTCCATAAATGTTGATTCATTTCTACTAATAGTCAAAAAAGAAACTTCCTGAAACTTTTTTCATTTGAGGAATTGAGCCTTTCAAAAATTATTCATTCTGTTTAATAATTGCTCTATCTGAATGAGTTTTAAATTATTATTTAAGCAATATGGGAGCCCAGGTTGTAACTGATAGGTGTTTTCTTTTTAGGTTACCCAGGAGATTTCAGATGAAACCAGAGTTTTCCGCTTATTAGGATCAGACAGGTAATTGTTTATATTAATTTACCAAAGAGTGCAAAGATTATACTCTCAATTATACTGTCAGTCTGAATTGTGTTTCAGTCAAAATTCTTAGAGGGCTCTTCAATTGAAAGAATTTTTTCCATAATTTATTGAGAGTGAATAATATTTAGTAATTCAATTTAGCAATCTTATTTCAGTGTGAAGATCATGATTCCAGAGTTATATTCAACCAAGACAAAATGTGTAAATATAGGTGTTTATGTCTCTAGAATCATGACAGATATTTCAGAACCCTTCATTTTTATAATTTCTCCTGGTGTATTGTCTACTATCAACTATTATAAATATGTACCTCCTGATATTTGCTTTTATATCAGAAAATGTTCAACTCAGTTTTGGGGGTCAATTTAAATTGCAAAGGAGTATGTAGTCTTTTTGTAAACCAAATAAAAATCCCCAAACTGTGTTATCTTTTTTTAAAAATATTTTTTAATTATAGGTGACACAATATATTTAATAAAATAATTTTTTGTGGTGCTGAGGATTGAACCCAGTGCCTCACGAATGCTAGGCGAGCACTCTACCTCTGAGTCACAACCCCAGCCTACCCAAACTGTGTTATCTTATGAAAAAAATAATATGAGAATTGGCAAAAAAAAAAAAAAAATGGTAGCTTTTGTTCTCCAAAATATATTATCATCCTCTGTATCAAATAAAATATTCATTTCTTTCAATTTTGCTACCAAAAGTTGTTACTCCAGCACAGTTGGCTATGGTATTATGCATTAGGTCTTTGGAATGGTTGGAAGACCTCTGGTCTTCAGGTTCACACTATCATTGCTTAAATATTAGATGCTTGAGGAAGCTCGGGGTGAAGGGATAAAGTTATGCTATAAAAGATTGGAAGAGTTTTGTAAAGAGAGAAAGGACCTTTTGAAAAATGATGAGGCCTGCCTTAGCAGAAAAGGTAAGCACACAGCACAGAAACCTAGGAGTAGGCCAGCAAAAAAGGGGGGCAGCATGGGAATGAGTTTGAGAACCACCTAGTACATGGCTCTAGAACTAGAATGGGAGGCTCTTTACTTCTTGCAGGAAAGGCTGACAAATGAGTTGTGGATCATCCACTATATGTGGAAATAACGCTTTAATGAGATCTAGCGTGAAAGAATTCTGCTTGACAGAAGTTTTGTGTCAGAAACCATTCCTCTCAGTAATGTGTTTTGCTCCGAGTCCTCTACCCAGAGTTTTTACCCTGTTACCCTCTTAGTCTTATTGTCTCACTACTTGCTCTAAAACACTACTGTTTATAGATCACTGCCCTACTTGTCATATTATGTACTTATTTGGACATCTCCTTGATTTTAACATCAATATCTTACTCATTAAATCCCAAAGTGTTTATTTTGTCCTCTAATTTTAATAGTAGTTAAACATTTATTTTATTATTTAAATATAGATATCTGTGTCTGTGCTGGGTGGGGGAGAACCTATGTAAAAAATTTTTTTTTCTGGGTCCGGAGGGTGCTTAACCACTGAGCCACATCCCTAGCACCGCAGCCCATCCTTTTTTGTGGTACTGGGAATTGAACCCAGGGCTTTCTACATACTAGGCAAACTCTCTACCACTAAGCCACATCTGTCCCTGCCCCCCCCCCTCCTTTTTTAAAATAGAGACAGTGTCTTGTGCAATTGCTTAGGGCCTTGCTAATTTGCTGACTTTGAACTCATAATCCTCCTACCTCAGCCTGCAGAGCCACTGGGATTACAAGCATGCACCACCCATGTCCAGCTATTATTTTTTTATATTATTCCAAATCCACAGTTGATTGATTTATTTTTCTTCCTCTTGGTGATTGATTGACTCTTTCCCTGCTTTTGGACATGGGGGTGGGGCGGGGTGTCTCATTTCATATTTAGTTTAAAACTATTTGTTTTCAAATACCTTGAAGAACAGTTTGGATGAAGTTCTCCTAGGATCCCGTTTTATTTTCTCATTTCTTCTACCTTCTTTTGTCCTAAAGCATTGTTGATATAAATTCCTAAAGCATTGTTATTACTATTGTTGGTGTTTATGAGTAGGTAAATTTGTTTTTAGTTGAAATAAGATAATGATCAAATATCAAAATATTTTGATATTTTATACTCATCAGTTCTTTTTCAGGTATGTTTTTTAGCTATAACATGTAAATATGAATTATGCATCAATGATCTCTATGTAATTTTATAAGAACATGAACAATTGACATTCTTTCCTGGTTTGAGGTTAGTATTTGAAGCATGCAACCTGTTTTTACTTTTAAACAAGCCTTTTGTTTTGGTTTAATTTCAGGGTTGTCGTTTTGGAAAGTAGGCCAACAGAAAATCCTGCGGCACACAGCAATCTCTACATCTTGGCTGGACATGAAAATAGTTACTAAGCACCAAAAACTGATCTCAAATGACAGGGAAATGAACATACTCCATTGAAAGCAAAAATATTTTAAGGAAATTCAATACAGACTGCACTATGATTTACTTTACCTGTTATGGGTTATATCACAAATGTTCTGTACGTTAGGGTAGAATTCAATATTTTCTGTAGCTGGAAACAGCTAGTCTATCTCTTGCCACTATGTGGTGGTTACATCAAGTTTGCTTAATAAAAGCTATGAGACAAATAGTCCTCTAGTTCCAGGAAACACAGTCTTTTTTTAAAAAATAATAATAATAATGTTTGTAACAAGGGTGCCATGGTATTTTTAGATAACTCATGTGATTATCTTCAATTTAGTGACCATTTTATCATTTTATACCATGTTTTATTCTTTATTAATGAACATACTTTGATAAAGAAATTATCAAACAAACCTTTCACTTATACGTTGGCCATTCTGTATGTTTTTGTAAAATAGAATATTTAATCCTTATTTATTAATCTCTTGCTGGAGTGGTTGGTGTAATGTATCTAACTTTTAGCAAAAAAAGGTTGCAGAGCAGCTTAGATTTTTTTTATAATGTAAAAAATTTTTGTTTACCTTTTAGAGTAGTACTTTAAGGGCTAAAGGCAATGTGTTTGGGGGTTCAACACATATGCAGTGTCATTTAACAAAAGTATTTCTTAATACAATTTCATGCAGAATGCCTTATAAGGGAGTTTTGTGTTCTCAACAACAAATACTTAATAAGGGGTCATTAAGAAAATAATGATGATGGTTGAAATATTCTTAGAAGGGTGTGTGTGTCAGGTATGGCTACTATATGTATGTATTCTTGACAAACAGTATAATATACCTGTGACTTTTTTTTCATTAGGGATAAATCATAAGAAATTAATCTTCATATATATTATCATCCCTAATGTAGGGGGAGAAAAGTATTTAACTACCCATGTTATATATTTTACTTATACTATTCCAGAAGGAGAGCTGTAAAGCAATTACACATGTAATCTTGGGGTTGTCACATATGTAAAAAAGTAATTTGTTTACTTTTTGAGTAGGTTTAAGAAAAAAAAATTAATGAAATTGGATTTCTGATGGGATAGTATGAATAACTATTATAAAAAACAGTATTCTAAAAATAAAGAATAGGGCTATAATTTAGTTTGTTTTTCTTTGGTAATGTTAGTATGTAAAATTAAAGTATTACATTGATACCTGTTGTCTTAATGCATTTATTAAGAATAATTAGCATTGAGATGATGAACAAGGATTAAGTAGTAGCAAACGGTAGAATTATTCTGACCAGTTACTTGAGAGGAAAACAATATAACTATCTCATTCAGTCTTCAGCTGTTCTGTAAAATAAATAGTATCATTACTGTTTTTCAAGTGAGGAAATAAGATTTAGCAAGGTTAAGCAACTTTATCAAGTTCATCCAAGTTAGTTGTTGAGCCAGACTATGAGTCTTCTGACTCTGTTCATTTCACTAGGCTATATGTAAACAATAAAATGTTTTACAAGTGAAATATAAAGTATTTGTTCTTTAAAAATGCACATATGCTATGATATCAGTAAGAATGGCTATGTATTTGGGATATGTTTATTGGGTCTTCTAGACTGATGGATACTGGATACAGTGGATGGCAGGGGGTACCATTCTCTAAACAGGGAAAATTGACATGAATGGATACAAAGATCCAGCATCCTCCTTTTCTCACTGAATTCTGGCAGCCAACCTAGTATTAGTGGAAGAATATTCTTTGTGAATCTGACCAGTGCAAGTGAAAAGGCCTGAATAAGATCCTGGCATCAAAGACATCCTTGCTAAACTGCTCAGTGAGGTAACAACACAGTGAATATCATGGTTGGTGTGCCCACCATGCCTCCAGAACTTGTAGTCAGTCTGTGCTATTAAAAATGAATGACCAACTAAGAATTAAAAGAAATTTGAGGAAAGCTTCTCTATGAAAGAAAGAAACAACCACCGGGAGACTCAGGATGGGAGAAATGTCAAAAGACAAAATATCTTCAGAAAGATGTTGCAACCATCAATCCAGGGCAGAATTCTTCAGAAAACAAAAAGATCTCCTGGAAAATAATATGAATAATTCAATTAGAAGCTTTAGAATATAAAGTTGAGGAAATTTTCTCAGAAAATAAAAAATAATAAATGAGAAATCCTGGCCGGGCATGGTGCTGCACACCTGTAATTCCAGTGGCTCTGGAGGCTGAGGCAGGAGGATAATGCATTCAAAGCCAGCCTCAGCAACTTAGCAAAGCCCTAAGCAACTCAGCAAGTCCCTGTCTCCAAATAAAATTTAAAAAAAAAAAAAAAAGGCTGGGGCTGAACCCAGGGGCTCAGTGGTAAAGCATCTCTGGATTCAATCCCTAGTACACTCCACAGAAAGAAATGCTGAAAAATAAGATTTAAGTAAATTAACAGCCCAGGAAATCCAATGTCCAGTCTCTCAGAGTTCCAAAAAGAAAGAATAAACAGAAGAAATCAGTAGCATATTTTAAGAAAATTTTCCAGTACTAAAGAACGTCAGATTCTAGAATGAAAAAGCACAGTGAATGAAAAATACCTATACCAAAATACGTCGTGATGAAATTTCAACTGGTCAAGAGAAGAGCTCCTTACATTTCCAGAGAAAATGGGCAGGTCACCTACCAAGGAATAAGAATCACATTAGCTTCAAATTTCAACAGAAGCAATGCCTTTAAACTTCTAAAAAATTCTGTGTCTTCCTGTAAATAAGGAAAAAAATGAAGACAGCTTTAGTAATATGAGTTCCCAAAAGATATACGCTTTCTCAAGAGGCTACTAGAGTTTGTGCTTCATAAAAACAAGGGCATAAACCAAGCAATATGAAGATGTAAATTGCAGAAAACAGGATTCAATAGAGATTTGAGATGAAGGAAATTCCCAAATGATGGTGATGGATTTCCAAGGAGACTATATTGAAGCATATCAGAAAGCTCTGGAGATACTTTTTCAGAAAGATTAATAAAATACCTGAGGGTTCTTAGTATCTTAAGTTAGACAACCAGCAGAGTGAGAAGTTCCTCCTAAAACAAAGCCTGAGACAAGAACATAGATAAGATAGTTTATTTTAGAGATCCCAGAAAATATGAGTGGGGACTATGATACTTCTTTTGTTGTTGTTGTTGTTGATGGACCTTTATTTTATTCATTTATTTATATGTGGTGCCAAGAATTAAACCCAGTGCCTCACACATACCAGGCAAGTGTTCTACCACTGAGCCACAACTCCAGCCCCTGGTACTTGTGATACTTTAATGGAAGAGGGAGAAAAGTTGATGTAAGGGTGTGCATTCTTAACTACTGTGTAAACAGTGGGAACTTGATTCTACCATGTCGCCTCTAAGAAGCTATATGATAGCTCCCAGAATTATCTCCTGAAAGAAAAGTGGCTCAGGCATTTATCTACAGACTTACTCCTCACTGACCTATAATGTCAAGGCCATTACCTCCTTGAACAGGGGCAGTTTGCACATGGGCCATGTAAGCTCCTTAAATGTCAGAGACAGTGCTGAGGCCAAAAGCTGAGTGTGAGTTTGAGCTCCCATGGACTGTCTACTGCCTCTCTGGCTGAAATCAGATGCAGGTGAATATTTGTGCAAGACCCCAGGATTTAGTCAGTGATGATTTTTATTTGAAGCAAATTTTTATTTTTAAGATTTAAATTCAATAATTGGCAATTCTTAACTCCAGGAAAGCAAAATGTGCAGAAAAGAAAAACTAAACTATGATTGCTGGTTAAATGGCATAATGTTAACAGTGAATGTCAATCTAATCAAATGGCAACATAACTATATTGGAAGAGGACATGGTGTTGTGCAAATGAAGTAGAAAAGTTATCAGGATCCTCATTTTCCACAATGGGAAATCAGTAGATAATACGTTTAAAATTAAGGGATTATTTCAAACTAAAAATTCTCTGCAAAACGAAACAAATAAGAGTAACGAGACAAATACTTGCAAACTATACATCTGATAAAAGGTTAATATAAAAAATATACAAGAAACTCAGTAACAACAACAAAAACAATCAAAATGGCACAATTCAAGGCAAAGGACCTGAGTGAACATTTCTGAAAGAAGGTATATAAATGCCCAACAGGTACAGGTAATCCCCAGTTTATTATGATTCAACTTACAATTTTTTGACCTTACAGTGATGTAAAAATGCATTCATACCACCATTCTGTCATTTTCAGTACAGTATTCAATAAATTGAATGAACTATTTAACACATTATTATAAAATAGGCTTTGTGTTATATGATTTTACCCAATTGTAGGCTAATGTAAACATTCTGGACATGTTTAAGTTAGGGTGGTCTAAGCTATGATATTCAATAAATTGGGTACATTAAATGCATTTTCAACTTAAAATATTTCCAACATACAATGGGCTTGTCGGGCCATAACCCTATCATAAATTGAGGAGTATATATGAAAAATGTTCAACATCATCACTAATCATTGAAATACAAATTAAAACCACAGTGAGATTATCACCTGATACCTGATGCTTTTTATCAAAAAAATAAGTTATGGTGAGGATTTACAGAAAAGGAAACCCTTACACACTGTTGGTAGCAATATAAGTTGGTACAACCATTATAGAAAACAGTATGAAAGTTTCTGGAAGAATTTAAAATGGTATGATTCAGCAATTCTATTATAAAGGTATATGTCCAGATGAAATAAAATTAGTATGTCAAATAGATATCTGCACTCCCATCCATGTTTGCTGCACAATTTACCCTAGCCTGAATATGTGGAATCAACCTCGGTGTTCATCAACAGATAAGTAGATTTTTTTAAAAATGGTAATATACTTGTTGCAATATTATTCAGCCTTTAAAAAGGAAGGAAATTGTCATTTACAACATGACTAAACCTGAAGAACATTACACTAAACAAAATAAGCCAGACACAGGAAAACACATACCACGTGATCTCACTTCTGTGTGACATCTAACTCAGTAGACTTGAACTGTGGAGTTGAACTCAGTAGAGAGAATGGTGGTTACCAGGGACTCAGGATGGTATGGAGGAGATGTTGGGCAAAGAAAAAAATTTTTTTTCAGCTAGATAAGAAGAAATTTCTTTTAAAAAATCAAGAAGAAACTTAGTGACGTGAAGATAATCTGCTAAAAGAAGGAAAGTTTTTGAGAAGGAAGAGATTGAGAAGAGTGTACACTTTGACAGGACTATTTGTTGATGTGGATGCATACATTTGATTTTTAAATGTTAAAATTTTAACTTAAAACATAAATACATAATAGAAACAATCGAATGAAATAAAAAATACGAGGTCTTTCTGTGGAAAACTGCAAAAATAATGGAAGAAAATTTAAAGTAGGCTGAAATAAATATCAGATTATGCCAAGTTAATGTATTAGAAAATTCAGTATTATATAGAGGTCAGTAGGTTTCATGTGACCTAAGCAAATAGTTTGTGGGACTTGGAAAGTTAATTCTAAACTTGTATACATACAAAGAGCCAGAAACAAGGCAATCTTGAAGAAGAAAAACAACCCTGGGAGTTTCAGGCTACCAGATTCCAAGAATTATTACCTGCCATGGTGGTTTGATACTATGATATTGGCACAAAGACATAAATAAAAAACAATCAAAAGTTCAGAATCAGAGCAATGCTTAGTCACCTCATATATGACTAAGATGGGCTGCAGTAAAATGAAGGAAAAGATGACCTGTTCAATAAGTTATATTGGAAACTGGAAAATAGGGTGAATCTTGCATTATACAAAAACATACCAGATGGACTGTAATCTCATTTATAAAACTAGCATTTTGAAAAGAAAATAGTAACTTCATGAACTCAGTGCACATAGATTTCTTAAACAGAACATTAAGCTTTAGCTGTTTAAAAAAAAAAAGCTGATTTTTTTTTAATTCATCCAAGACAACTCTACAAAAATGAAAAGCCACAGAATGGAAGAGATTTATATTGTATATATTCACAAAAGATCTGCCCAGAAGATGTAACGAACTTATACAAATCAGTAGACAAACAACCCAATTAAAAAAAAAAAGTGTACAAGAGATTCTGAACATAATTCCACAAAAGATAATGTTGAGGTACTCAATGATGTGAAGGTGTGTTCAGCTTAATTGGTTGCCAGAGAAATGCAAATTAAAACAATACCACTGCAAACAAAACAATGCTGCAAATTAGTGTTACCCACCAAAATGACTAAAATGAAGAAGACAAAAAGTATGGTGAGATTGGAGACATAGGTGCTTGTATATTGCTAGCAGGAATGTGACATGGCGTATCCACTTAGGAAAACAGTGACAATTTCTTATTTACCAGTCAGCCCAAGAAAAAACATGACCACACAAAGACTTGGATGCAGATATCCATAGCAGTATTATTTGTAAAAGGCAAAAAGTGGAGCAGCCCAAATATCCACCTGCTGGTAAATGTGGCACACACATATTTCAGAATACTATTCAGCAGTAAAAAGGAACAACGTATATACTATAATGTGCATGAAACTCAAAATTAGGTGGAAGAAACCAGCACGTGTTGTAATGACTCCATTTATATGAAATGTCCAGAA
This sequence comes from Marmota marmota marmota, assembly GCF_001458135.2. NCBI lineage: Eukaryota > Metazoa > Chordata > Mammalia > Rodentia > Sciuridae > Marmota > Marmota marmota. The sequence continues at coordinate 10,875,232 of NW_025999900.1, forward strand.
AAGGTGCATCTATATAGAGACAGAAAGTAGATTAATGGTTGTACAGAGCAGGGGTTAAAAAATGGGGAGTGACCTGAATAGGCCTGAAATTTCTTTTTGAGATAATGGAAACATTCGAAAGTTAAATTGTGATGAAAGTGGTACAATTGTAAATTCACTAAAAAAAAAAAAAAGATTCATACACTTAATATGACTGAATTTAATGGTATGTAAAATATACCTGAGCGAAGATGTTTAAATCGAGGAAGAGCACATTTCAATAAACACTTGAAAAGTTATTCAACTAAAGAAGTTGCATATGGAAATACAAATTAAAGCAATGCCATTATGAAATGAAACTACTGTGCGACTCAATCCAAAATGGCTAAGATGAAAAAGGACAATATGTAGTATTAAGGATATGGAGCAACTGAACTCTAGGACACTGTGGTACAAGTATAAGTTGATATCATTTTAAAAACTAAAGCTGAACACACCTCGAGACCCAAAAATTACAGTCACAGATCTCTATACCCAAAAGACATGTTCACCAAATATTGTATACAAGACTGTATATAGAGCATTATTCAGACTTGCCAAAAATTAAGTACAACTCAAGCATTCATCAATGCTAGAAAGGATAGATAACCTGTGATGGTAGTCACAACTCAAAAGGCAGCAGAACAATCAAAAAGTTTGAACTATTCAGAATGACATGGTTTTCAGTCCCCCAAAATGTATGTTCTGTGTAAAAGTCTAGCATTAAAAGTATGCTGTATGATTTCATTTATATGAAGTTCAAAAACTATGGTGTTAGAAATCAGGGTGGCATTTATCTTCAAGAGCAAATGAGGGAATCATGATTAAAAAGAACATAAAGGGATGTTTCAAGGTGCTTGAATTGTTCCATTCCTTCTCATTTTGTGATAGAAGCTGTATACATGATTTATGCATTTTTCTATATGTACTTCAATAAATATGCTTATTTAAAAGACCCTGTATCTAGACCTGTACTAGGGGAAATATTTAACTTTCACATTAATCCTATAATGACAATAGTGGGGTTCCTGTTTCCTGTAGAGGCTAGTGGTTGTCACTTTGGTGATTGGGTTCCCCAGAAGCACATATCAAGATGGACTCAAAAGGGGCTGGGGATGTGGCTCAAGCGGTAGCGGGCTCGCCTGGCATGCGTGCGGCCAGGGTTTGATCCTCAGCACCACATACAAAGAAAGATGTTGTGTCCGCCGAAAACTAAAAAATAAATATTAAAAAAAAAGATGGACTCAAAAGTGCATGTGATTAATTTTGGGAAAACACCTTGTTGAAGAATAAAAGGGATGGGGAGCAGAAGTAAAGTAGGGAGACTCAGCAAAGATTTGACATGTGAAATGAGGAGGAAGAATTTGATAGACTCAGACTCCAGTGCAACTATGAGAACCTTGTGGTCAGTCAGTGGTAAGCTTGAGAGCAAAAATGGCCTATTAGGGGACTGCAGTGATGAACTGAAGTCATCAGCTGGGAGCAGCCAAGGCAGAGCAGGGCTGATGCTGAGGAACATTCTCAAGATTAAGCAATATATTTGCAGCATGTTCTCTCTCAAAGAGAAAAGTGATAAGTGCACATCATAGCTACCACACACATTTGGTTAACTGGAAAGTTGAGTTCAACCCCAGGTCTGTCTGCATGAATCCAGACAGTCCCCTTAAAGAAAAAGCTAAAGAACTGGCTGAAAGTAGATCCAGGCAGCAAGATGGCCCCTTTGGGACCTCAGGAAGAATCCACTCCAAAAGACTTCTTCACTATGCTTTTGTGCAAGATTCAGATTCCTGGGAAGGAGAATCTGCTTGACATAGTTTTGGTTATTCCTTGGACAGGGAAGGTGAGGTATCTTGAAGGACAGTCCCACCAAGACGGATGTCCAAAACAGAAGAAATAGATGTTGAACTCTTAATAGAAGGAGAAATGGATGCTGAGCTGGTAAAACCAGCAGATAGATGTCCCACTGTTAGAAATACCAGGGGGTCATGATGAATCAAAAGCATACCCAGAAGAAGCTCAGCAAGGCAAAATTTACTTCTGCAGAAGGGTCTGGCAAGCAAGCACACTTAGGCAGGCAGTCTACCAGTTGTTAACCCTAATACAGCACTGCCCCTTACACTGATAGGAGGAGCTTGGGGTTACAATCCATGCAATTGGATAATTTTAAAATGGGAGTGGGCAAAAAGAAGAGCTATAGTTATGATTAGATATAGGTTGAGGAGCTCAGAATGGTTAATTGGTTATTTAAAGAAATCCATAGGCTGTGGTGCTATTGTGTAACTTTCCATTTGCTGTATTCCCCTCTGGCTGCCTTTCTTACATCCCAATTTTACACTTATAAATTCTATATTCTGAAAATAGGTCACCAGACTATTTCTCACACTCTACAGTTATAAACCACAACATGGTGAAGCTTTGAGAAACAAAACCACTCACCACAGGTGAGCAAAATGGTTCATTTAAATCTTTATAATAGTGAGCCACACATTCTTTCCTCAGTAATTTCAGTAAGTATGAAATTTAGCACATCTAGATGTGACATTTAATTTGGGTTGTATGACTTCATCCTGGTCATGTTTCTCAAATCTGAGTCTTCCTGGATTAGCTGCTTCCCTATGATTATCTTGTGATGATGATTCTTGTGGCAGAAGAGAATCCAGAGCCCTATGAGGCTCATTGAGCACCTGCCAGGGTATCCTTGATTTGTAAATGCTCTATAAAAAGCACTGACTCTGTGTCAAGCAGTTAAGTATATAATTATTCCTCAGTGTGTGGTTTCTGAAACCCACAATGGATAACAATGTCCACTTAAGTTCCTTAAAATCCAATTCAGAAATCTCCAGATCCCGCAAGTTCTTGTGTATCCTTTATTAAAGTTATGATTACCTAAGTGAGTTTTTTTTTTCCTCCTTTAGAATAAGGAGCAACAACACATTTCTTTAAAGCACGGGCCCTAAGAATTCCTGACACATACTATTAGGAACTATATATTTAATAAATGTTTGTTGTATCAAACTATAATATAATAAACATTATGGATGTTATAAATCAGTAATAACTCAGCCATGGGTATCACTTTAAGAAAATTTGTTCTTTGGCCCTTAGAGTATCTCCAAAGTACAGGTAAATTGCAAATGTATCTGCCAATTTTCTAAGAATGAGGAAAGAAGTGTAAATACATTTTCTAAAAGTATTGAATCAAATATATCGGTCTAGGCAAGAAAATAGAAAATACACTAAGAAGCTGTAATCCCAGCTAGTCAGAAAGCTGAGGTAGGAGGATCATAAGTTTGAAGCCAGCCTGGGCAATTAAGTTTAGTGAAACCCTGCCTCAAGATAAAAAGTAGGTTTGAAGATTATAGCTTGGTGGTAGAGCGCCTCTGGGCTCAATCCCCAGGACTGCAAAAACAAAACAACAACAAAAATTAAGTGCTTTAAAGAGACTGGCTACTGTGTGTAGAGTACAGTAAGTAAGTAAAGGGGAAAAAACATACAAAAAAAGAATTAAGGTCATGTTCATTAAGGGTTTAAACATTTTATTTGTTGACTTGGCCCCCATATAAAGTCAGGCATAATAGGCCTTTTTTCATCTAAATTGATTTCTCACTATTTACATTGATTTGCTAGTCTTTACTATCTCTAGATAAGGCAGAAAGCTTCCATCCCTGGATTTATAATGTTCCAGCAGTGACTCGTGGGAAGACCTGGGCTGGCATGTAGCTTCTCTTTAGGTTGTTCCCCACGGGGATTGGAGCAGCCAGTCTGCTTATCTCCAGCTCTCCTTAACACATGAGGACAGACCTTTCTCAAGGTGTTCTTAGTTATTCTCTTCTGCCAGAGTATGGGTTTGGGATATGGGTGGGGCTGGTTTTGAAACCTGTCTTTGGCCCCTGATGGAGGGGGCTCTGATAGCAACCTCTCAGAACTTCAGCTATTCTGTTATAAAATGCAGCAGTTAAGAATTACTACCTGTGAGCTGGGGATGTGGCTCAAGCGGTAGTGCGCTCACCTGGCATGCGTGCGGCCCGGGTTCAATCCTCAGCACCACATACAAACAAAGATGTTGTGTCCGCCGAAAACTGAAAAATAAATATTAAAAATTCTCTCTCTCTCTCAAAAAAAAAAAAAAAGAATTGCTACCTGTTAATAAATCCCTTTAGGATTGTTATAAATAAGAGAGAATGTAGATATAGAGCCTGAAACATAAGTGCCCGTAACTATTATCTGTATGTGCCCTGGAAATAATGTTCTTTCCAAATCCACTTAAAGTAGGAAAAATAAATTCAAATATATCCTCAAGCTGCTATATTTTACAATGTCCATGACTCAAGTTTTCCTTACAGGAAACATAATTGAGCATTACCCCTGGATAAGCTCTGGCCAAAGTGCCAGTATTCTGCCCAACCTGAGGCCAATCACTCTCCTGAGTTTGAAGCTGCACATAGACCAAGTTGCTGAACTACCATGAAAAGGAAGCATAATGACAAGAGTCCTCTTCCAGGCAGATTAAAAAAAGAAGGGATGCTAAGATTGTATACATCATAAGTACTTTGAGTCAACTTGCAATGTCCTGAAAAAATCCCAACGATCGCCATTATACATTAGGTAACTCCAGTTTCTGGAGTCAAACTATCTGCGTACAGTCTGCATTCCAGATCTCCCTCACAAGCCACTAGCTGTGTGTCCTTACAACTTACTCGTCCCCTGTAACTCAGTTTTCTCATCTGAAACCTCAGGAGGATATTGCTTATCAAATGTCTATCCCCTAGGGATATGGTGAGGCTCGGGTGTAAAATATGCTTAACACAGTGGCTGCCTCCAGATTGGCACTCCTGAACCAGTTGTTGTAGTTATTGTATTGGTGACATTGATTCTCATGCATAGGGTCAAACACCAGTAAGAGGGTAGAAATAAATCCTGTCTTCTGACTCCAAATTCTAGGCTCCTTCTGTTTCCATGTGTTACTCAGCTGAATGTTTATTATTTCCTTAAATGATTAAAATACCACAGTACTGTTTGTGCTACTCTAGGGATGCCAAAGTATTCTAATTACACAGCTCCGCTGTAAGTGGAAAATAATATGGTTTCACTGTTCTTTGCACTTGCTTTAGGAAAAAAAACCCACATACCAGACCATTTCTCAGTTTCCCAAGAGTTATACTTCCCGGGAGTTAAACTTCTTTGATATCAAAACCAATTAAGCCCTGCCAACTGAAAGGACTGTCGATTTGACAGTCTAGAGGCCATGTCTTGTCTCTAAATGGTGTCTCTTGCTAAATGGTGACATCAACTGTTTGTCTCCCTTTCAAAGTTGTTCTCTGATATTCTGCTCCAGCTCCCCGGAACAAAACAGCTCACAGCTGCAAGTCACGCCACCTTTCTGGTTCACTGCCTGCTTGGGCATAAACAGCTGGCACACCCGCTCCCTGCTCTTCCTACTGCTGGGCTTGGCACTGTCCCAGGTTCCTTGGGTACTGAACCTTGTGGAGTCCATAAAGTTAATTTTCCAAACTAACTTTATTTAACCTGGTATGAACTTCAGACAAGGTAGCTCTGGAGAAATTCACACTGATTTTCTCATTTCATTTCAAAACATTTAATTGTCAGAAACATTTACCAACGTAGACCACATCCTGGGCCATAAAGCCAACTTCAACACATTTTAAAGAATTTCAATCCTACAAAATAAGTTCTCAAAAAACACTGGAATTAAACTGGGACTCAATAACTGAGAGATATCTGGAAAATCCCCAAATAGCTGGAATTTAAACAACACATTTCAAAATAACCCATGGGTCAAGCAGAAAGTCACAAGGGAAATTAGAAAATATTTTGAACAGAATAAAAATAAAAATACAACATATCAAGATTTCTGTGATGCCTTTGGAGTGGTACTTCAAAGGAAAATACCTTGGGGCACAATGGCTCATGCCTATAATCCCAGAGACTCAGGAGGTTAAGACAGAAGCAAGGTTAAGACAATTCAAGTCTAGCCTCAGCAACTTAGCCAAAGACCCTGTCTCAAAATAAAAAATAAAAAGGACAGGGGAGGTAGCTCAATGGTAAAGCGCCCGTGGGTTCAATCCCCAGTGCCAAAAAAAGAATATATATAATATATATATATGGACCCAGCCTCTCATTGTTAGGATAAACCCAACTTATTTATCATGTTCTATCATTCTAACATACTGTTGAATGGAATTGGAGTATTTTATTGAGAATGTTCAATGTTTCTGAGAGATACTGAGCTATAGTTTTTTTGTCTACTCTTGGTATCAGGGTAATGCTGATCTCCTAAAATGATTTCAAAAGTGTTTCCTGCCTCAGCCTCATGAACCACTGGTATTGCAGCTGTGTACCACCATGCCTGGCTCCACATTTTAAATATCAGTGTAATTTACTGTAGCAACAAACTTAATAAGAAAAATAATATGATATATAGATTAAGTTGCTGTTGTTGTTGATTTGGTACTGGGATGGAATCTAGGGACCCAGAGTGGCTTTATCCTAGGCTACATTCTTAGTCCTTTTTATTTTTTGAGACAGGTTTCACTAAGTTACTGAAGCTTGTGATCCTCCTGCATCAGCCTTGCAAGTTGCTGGGACTGCAGGCATGTGCAACCACAAAGAAAAGAGTTTGACAAATATTCATTCATGATTTTAAAAAACTAAAATAAAAACACATCAAAGCAAACTAGGAATTAAAATAACTTTCTCAACCTGATAAAAGGCTTCTGTTAGTTATATATGGCTGCATAACAAATTACCCCCAAACTCAACAGCAAACATTCATCTCAGCTTTTGTAGGTTAGGAATCCGGGTATGACTTAGCTAAGTGCCTCTGGCTCAAGGTTTCTCACAAGGTTGAACTTAACTTGTTGTCTGGGACTCCAGTCTCAAGATCTTAAGACTCACTGGGTGATCCACTTCCAAGCTCACTCACATAGTTATTGGTAGTATTCACTTTCTCATGGAATTGTTGGACAGGAGGCCTCAATTCTTCCCTAGCTGTGGGCCTCTCTCAGTTCCTTTCCATAGAATAGCTGACAACATGGCACCTGGCTTCCTTCAGAGCAAGTGAACAAGAGACCACAAAAGAGTACCCAAGGGGGAAGTCACAGTCTTTTTGTAACCTAATCTCAAAAGAGATATTTCATCACTTTTGGCATGTTCTTTTCCTATATCAAATCTAGAAAAGGGGAGTATAAAAGGGCACAGGTATCAGGAGGCAGGGATCATTAAGGGCCCTCTTAAAAGCTGTCTACCATAATACCCACAAAAATAAATATCTTCAGCTAATATTTCTACTTAATGTGCAAGACTGAATGCTTTCCTCCTAAGATGAGCAATTAAGACCAGATATGTGCTCTCACCATGGTTATTTAAAAATGGAATAAAAGGAATACTGATTAGGAAGAACTAAAATTGTCCCTGTTTTCAGATGACATGGTGGTCTACACAGAAATCCCAAGGAATTTATAAAAACCTCCTAGAATCCATAAGTGATAAAACACCTAAATGATAAATAAGGCTTAATCATTAAAGAAATGCAAACTGAAACCACTAAATATCACTACCCACCTATTAGAATGGCTAAAATCAAAAGAACTGGCATTCCAAATGCTGGTAAAGGTATAGAGTAATTGGAACATTGCTGGCAAGAATGTAAAATGATACAGCCACTCAAGAAAACATTTTGGCAGTGACTTTCAAAAACTCATATACTTATGATATGACCCAGCAGTCCCCTCCTAAGTATTTTTCTAAGAGAAATAAAAGTGTATAATCATACAAAAAGTCATGCATGAATGTTTACAGAAGCTTGACATACAATCACTGAAAACCAGGAACAGATAAACAAATATTCTTACATCTATACAGTGGAATACTACTCAGCAGTAAAAATGAAAGCATTGCTGATAAATGCAACCAGGTGGATGAATCTCAAATGCATTCTATTAATTGAAAGAAGTTTATTCTCAAAAGGCTGTATGCTGTATTAGTTCATTTATATGACATTCTGGAAAAGGCAAAGCTAAAGAGACAAAAAAAAAAAATTGATAGTAGCTGCCATTTGAATTTTTGGGAGGTCTACAGACCACTTTTAGGCCATCCCTGGACCCAATTTATACGCTTCTCCATTTTCCAGCCAGCCACAAAACCCTCTCTTCCCAGCTCCTTCCTGAACCCCACTAAGACTGGCATTTGGTAGCATGCTGCTTGGTATGGGGCTGGCCCCCTGTTTCATAGACAAGTGTTTTAATTTTTTCCCTGGAGGTTTTGCTTCTGGGGCAAGCATCGACCTGGTGGGCGCACGGAATGGGGTGAATGGTAATTGTTGAGATGGTGGGCCCATTGGCATTTTACCTATTTCATGATTTCCCCATATCCATCAACTGCCCACCATTGTGCTCAGATCTGAGCAGTAGGCGCCCAACTGGGAGAAAGAAAACCTAAATCAGGTAAATCCCAAACTGTAAACTTCCACCTTCCACATGGGAAAGCCCGACTGCAGTGGAGCCATTGCTGCCAGTGGAGGGGTGTGCTGACTTCAGCCAATTTCAGCCATCATATCTTCATCTTCTTTCCCTTTCTCCCTCTCATTCATTCATTGATGCACTGATCAGAACACAGTCGCTGTCCTCAAAGCGTTTACAGCTAGCAGGGACACCAAAGAGTGTGAGCCGTGGAGCCGACTCTCCCAGGCAAGTGCAGACTTCACAGGCGGGGGCGCCCGGTGCAGGGTGTTCCCAGGTGAAGTGTCCTGTTTTCCACCACCTGCAGGAGTTCGCCGTCTTGCGGATCTCTGAGGGCGGGACATGCAGGGACCCAGGCCCACTGTCAGGACAGCTCTTCCCGAGAGGAACAGGGCGGGTAGGAGAGAAGTCGGGGTGCGGCGGCCCCGCCCAGACTAGCCGGTTCCCATAGGGATCGCGGGCCCGGCACTCCGCCAGCCG
>NW_025999900.1:10884283-10959480 GCF_001458135.2 Marmota marmota marmota
GCGGGCACCTTGCAGGCCCAGAGGTCTCCGGCTGCTGGACCTCGCCGCCTCCCCCGCGGGGAACCGGGAGGTGTACTCTTGCAGCAGCGAAATGAGACCCGAAATTAGAACCGGGGAAGCCCTTAGCTTTCCCGCTCCTCCAGCCAGCTCATGTGTCTTGGATCGGATGAACTATAACATTAAAAAGATAGATTATCTTACGGCTCGGCTCGTTTTAGGATGGTGGGTTACATTTTAAGTTGCAGAGTATATAATAGGCGGTTAAAATTGGGTTACCTAAGGCCGCTGCCTCTAGGCTCACATCCCTCACCGCGTGGCCGCTGCTGGGGGCGGGGCGGGGGCGAGCTTTAAAGATTTGAGTCGCCCTTCTTCCTGGACAAGGGCCCTTGCTCTGTTCTAGGTCCTCAGCAACGACCCCTACCTGACTGGGGCTCGAGTGCAGTCCATTCGTGCCCATATTTCATAAACGACGTTGAAAAGCTATGTGAAAAAATCCATTTTAAGAAGATTTATTCCTCTGTAATGGAGAAGTATGAAAAAATTGGGAAAATTGGAGAAGGATCCTATGGAGTTGTTTTCAAATGCAGAAACAGGGACACGGGTCAGATCGTGGCCATCAAGAGGTTTCTGGAATCAGAAGATGACCCTGTCATAAAGAAAATCGCCCTTAGAGAAATCCGCATGCTCAAGGTAATTGATTCACTTTTGGGGGGTGGGGTTGGGGGTTAAGGGGATTGAGCTCAGGGGCACTGGACCCCTGAGCCACATCCCCAGCCCTATTTTGCATCTTATTTAGAGACAGGGTCTCCCTGAGTTGCTTAGCGCCTTGCATGTTGCTGAGGCTGGCTTTGAATCCTGGCGATCCTCCTGTCTCAGCCTCCGGAGCTACTGGGATTACAGGAGTGCACCACTGCGTCTGGCTCATTTTTTCTTTAAAGTGAATTTTCAGGGATTAGAAAAATAGTGAGTCCTGTAATGTTGGGCTGTGGGTACCTCTCCTGACTTCATGGCCTTATGTCCTTAGTGACACAAATGGAATGTCTATGCACAAGTAACTAATTATGTAAGGAACCGGGAAGCAGAGCTGTTGATAAGTGGTAAGGTGGTATTCACTTTTAGAAATGCTGTGGGCTATTTTATGTTTCATCTCAATAGATTATCTCCCACATCACCTGTAGACCTAGGTTTTCAACAGCTAGTACACTGGATAGTGTAGGAATTTAAAACAACTCACTTTTGCTACCATTCTTGTATTTATTTATTTTTGCAGTGCTGGGGATTGAGCCCAGGATCCTGAACATGCTACAGGATTTCATTATGCCTTACACATATATACTGTTAAAGCATCATAGTGTCCTGTTCTCTAAAAGAAGGGTTCTTATAACAGAAGTGAAGTGATCCATTTTTCAGTATTTATTAGTTCACACTAGGAGAACATGATAAGGGAGAGTGGTATTCATTACAACCAAAAGTGGTTCTCCTCTAATGGAAAGAGGTTCTTTTCTAAATTTCATGTAGATGCAGTCCAAATCACAGTCTAGAATGTGACATGCTGAACAGAGTGGCCTTTGCCTTTGTTTTACACAGTGATGACCTCAGTGTTCTGAGCTGTGCAACTGTGTGACAAGGGAAGAGTGATCCAGGGAAGGACATATGCCTAAAACAATGTTTATTTAAGGTTGTACACCCTCCCTTTCAGAAGCAAAATTCTTGGAAGGGAGGTGAGGTGGATTTCCTCTCCACTCTCACTCCTGATGTACTGGGTTCCTAATCAGTCGAGCCTGTGTCACTCACAGTGGGTTCCCAGGCCTGGCAAGAATTCTCTAAATGTTGTTGGATAATGAAAATAGATTGTTGGGAGGCATGCTTGAAGCAGACTTTGAACTGTTTTATGTTGGCATGGAATGAGAGCTAAGGCATTCAGGGCAGGCAGTATATTGTCAGAAAAGGTGCATAAGTAGAAAGCTCAGTATTTTGAGGGGACACAGGTAGAAACCCCAAAGTCTTGGCCAAGATGCCTGGTAGGTATTAACAGGCCCGAGGGACAAGGGGAGAGAAGAAAGCTGGGAACAAGTAAGAAGGGGTGTAAAGAGTTTGCTGGACCATGGGTCTAGTCCTGGTATAAGGGATCAGTTGAGCATAGCTGCATTTTGGCAATTTTTTTAAAAAAAATTATTGGTTCTTTTTAGTTATACATGACAGTAAAATCCATTTTGATATAATTATACAAGCATGGTATATATCTTATTCTTGTGGATGTACATGATGGTGGGATTCACTGTGTTATTTTCATATATGTATATGTGAAAATTGTCAAGATTCATTCCACTGTCTTTCCTTTTCCTATCTCCCCTCCCTTCTCTTCAACCACCCCCATTTGTGGGTTAGGTTCCACATATCAGAGAAAACATTTGATCTTTGGCTTTGGGGACTGGCTTACTTCACTTAGCACAATAGTCTCCAGGTTCATCCATTTGCAAATGTTGTAAAGCCATTCTTCTTTATGACTGAGTAATATTCCATTGTGTGTATGTACCATATTTTCTTTATCCATTCATCTGTTGAAGGGCACCTAGATTGGTTTAATAGCTTAATTAACTATTGTGAATTAAGCTGCTATAAACATTGATGTGACTGCATCATTTTTTCATATATTTGTTGATCATACATATTTCTTCTGTGAAGTGCCTATTCAGTTCCTTTGCCCATTTATTGACTGGGTTATTTGGTGGGTTTTTGTTTGTTTGTTTATTTGTTTAGTGTTTTTCTTAGTTCTTTAGATATGATGGAAATTAATGCTCTATCTGAGGTGAAGGTGGCAAATATTTTCTCCCATTCTATAGGCTCTTTCTTCTTGATCTTGATTGTTTCCTTTGCTCTGAAAAAGCTACTATGGCAGTTTTTAAGGCAGCATGTCCACAAGGCTTCACACTGTTAGTGTGGAAGGCACTTGTGAAGGTGTAGCTGTCCATTGGTAAATGCTTTTCAGGATGATAATTATTATTGAGAAATCGATTTTGCTAAAAATTTTTGGAAGAGTTTTTTCTGAAAATTGAAAACACTTTTCAAATAATATTATTATATCATTTGGGAAAAAAAGGTGTGACCCTTTTTCATGACACAAATTCAATATTCGTTCTTAAACTATTCCCTAAACTAAATGTAATTCACTATTCACCAAGAAGTCCTACGGTAGTCAACTCTTTTTAGTGTTTTCAATTTTGAATCATAATTTTCCAGGTTATATAATTAGTCTTTAAAAAAAAAACAAATAATTGCCTTTGGAGTTAATCTCAGTCAGTTCACAGTCTACTTTAGGGACAAAGTAAGTACTATTCTAATGGCAATAATTAAATTTTACTGTAACATCTGAGCTCACAGCAACTATTCTACCCTTTTTCAAACTTACTTTCTGTTGTAAAGAGAAGGAAAGAATTAAATTCATTCAGTCAGCGTTTTGAGTGTGGCACCTGTGCATAAGAGAATCGACATATGTTCATTTGGCAGGTGTTTCTAGAACTCCTGCCTGGTACCAGGTACTGTTCTTGGTCCCTGCCCTCAGGAACTCACATCTTAGTAAGGAGACACCAATAGTAAAAATAATAATAATAATAATAATTATATGTCAAGTAGTGAAAGAATTAAAGCAGAACAAGAAGCTAGCAGGCAAACTGGGGAGCTTGCCTTTTTACATAGTGGTTAGGAAAAGCCTTTATGAATGGCATTAGACCAGAGACCAGGAGGAAATGCAGGATGACTCACACAGCTGTTAGGGGGAGAGCATTCCAGACAGAGGGCACTGGTAAGTTCACAGGCCCCAAGATAGGATCAAGTGCATGTTCTAGGCATGTTCTGGTGTGTCTGATGTGTCACTGTGTCTGGAGCAGAATAATGGAGGATGTGGTGGGAGATGATAGCTAGCAGTATCAATCTAATAGAAAAGTTGATGTTGTAGGAGTGCAGGGGGAAGAGAATCTCTGGAGCTGTGACCTTGAGTTACTAACCAGGACCATAACCAAAAAGAAAAGTAACAGCATAATAAAAGACCAGTTCAAAAACCACCTAGGAGATTATGCTGCCTCATTTTATTTGAAAATACTTGATTCTTTATATATGCTGTCCTTCATCTTTATGTAACAGGACCTTATAGCTGGCTCCATGTTATGAGTGTAGAACTTCTTTCACCAGGGTATATGACATCCTCTGAAGTGCATCTAACACATGAGCCCTACAGGAAGGACTTCAACACTTTCCATAACTTGGGGGTTTAAATATATTGGATGAGAGATGGTGTAGTCATGAGAGAAGCCAGAATACAGGGAGGGACAAGTTCTCTGAAGGAAAATCACCTTAAATAAAAAAGTCAGGCACAATGGGTTGAAGTCATCACAGGGCCTGAGGTGGGAACTGGGCACTGTTTTATCATAAAGCAGGTGAGTATACTCAAACTCAACCCAGCCCCTGGGGACTGTGTGTCCAGCAAGGAAAGGTCTGTGTGGTTCAAAACAAACACAAACCAGCCCTCTGAGAATGATTGTTTTACTAAGACCCCAAGCCTCTGTAATATCTGAACCTTCTCTCTGTGGGGTGAAAATGGTAGAACTATTGGAAGAAGAAGGAAATTATTCCATCCAGCAGTGGTGAAGAGAATAGATTATCCTAGGGGAGTAAGAGGTCAAGGATAGAACAGGGCCACTATGGGTGCTTGGGTGACCTTCTACCTGTGGCAGGTGGAAGAAGGGGCATTAGAGTAGATCAATGTCAGTCAAGAGCTGGAAGCAGCAACTAGGACACCGTGATAGCTCTCTCAAAGACAAACAAAGAGGAGGAATCACATTTTTCATTTGGCAGGTAGGGGCTGGTGACCAGTAGACTTGGACAAACTGCCAAGTAACATTACCTAGGGTGCAGGAGTTACACTAGTAACAACCGTAGAAGGTAGATATTGTTATCCCATTTTACAAATGGATTTAGGATGGTTAATGATTTGCCAAATCATCCTGGTTAGGAAGCTGGAATGCACCTGTCCCAAGTCCACGCCCTGCTGCTTTCACACATTAGAATCATGACATTACACTGGGCACTGCACTCTGAAGTCTCCAGTGACTTTGTCCTTGCTCCTGAAGGGCCTTCCCTGTGAGATTCATGACTTTCGTGGAAGTCTGAGTGCAGATTCTCACTGGAATAGTGGTTCTTTTCAACTCTCATTGCAAAGCCCTATAGATTATTTTAGGAGGCAGAAAGTTATGGTTTGCCACCAACAAGGATGAGCATAAACATGGGAGAAAATGTTTAAAACTTTTCTATAAATATTACAATAGAGTATAAGCATTCTAAATGAGAATAGTATCACTTCCAAGAGGAGGAAAATTGGTCATTGGAGGTGAGTGGTAAAACATATCGAAACTTGTTCTTGTATGAAGCATGTATATAGGTACATATCGTACCTGACAGATACCCAATGTATTTGTGGCATTACATGTTCTTAGATCCAGCTATTAGGAAAAAATATTTAAAAGATTTCTATAATCCCAGCAACCTGGGAAGCTAAGACAGGAACTTTAAAAATTATGGAAGCTCTAAGTAGATTCTAGTGCTAGGGAGCAATTTGCATATCTCAAAATAAAATAAAAAAACAGGGCTGGGGATGTAGCTCAGAGGTAGCTTGCCCTGGGTTAAATCCCTGATACCACAAAACAAAACAAACAAACAAAACCCTTGAGGGGGGGAATGAAAAAAGATACTTGTGGTGTGGGCAACTGAGACTGTGTGTGCTGTGTGCCAGAAACACGCTGTCATTTGAATCTAATTAATCATGAACAGTAATAGCATGCAGAATGTTCAGAACTGCTCCTTTTTGCCTGTCGCCCCACTTCTAATAGCCTCATAGGGCTGTGTGGCTGCAAAGGGACCAGAACCTTGTTGAGAATTTTGCTGCTTGATTCCACCCAAAGCAGTCATTTGACCTTGGGCAAGCTCCAACGCCTCCTGGAACCTGGCCCAGCTTATCTCCATGATTTATGTCTCTGTTGGGTACTGCTTTGCTGACTCAGCTGAGGCGAGCAGAGTGCTCTTGGGTCAAACTTCTAATAGCGGTCAGGCAGCTTCAAGGATGCAGGAGCAGAAGAGGGAAGGTCAAAAAGGACAGTAACTGGGAGAGAGAAGAGCACAGGTGGAAAGGAGGAAGGCTGGACTTTAAGATGGGGCTGTCCCCAAGGGAGGTGCTGGAGGGAGAGCACTTCACACAGCCTCCCTAAGAGGCTCACTATCTGCAAATATCAGATCCGAAATACTGCTGGGCAAAGTACCATCCTGGTGATAGGCGTGCACTATGAGGAGCAGGACCGACAAAGTTCCCTGTGATCCAACACAAAGCATTAAGTGCTTCACTGAATGTGCCAGGGCCCCATTCTACTCAATGCTACGAGAGGGCCATGCAAATTGCTCCCTAGCGCTAGAATCTAATTAGAGCTTTCATAATTTTTAAAGGCATCTGCTTCCCCAATGTTATTTGTGAAGGAATATTTCCGAAGGCAGTAAAAACTTTAATGGGAAATCTTGTGGTATCTTTAAGAATTTAGTCCTGGCAAAATAAAGAAAAAAAAAAAAGTCCTAAAAGGGGCCCCTTTAAATCATTCACTTGGTTAGTTGAAATGGATTAGTAGCATGTGTCTATATAAGTAGTTTTAGCCATGTTGGGCATTTTCTGTTATAGACTATAGGAGATTACACATTCCAGTATCTGTGGGGAGCACAGTCGTACCATAGTGTGTGAAATGTAGGACAAGACGGACAGGAGGAGACTGGGGAACATCTCCTCTGAAGTGACTAGCCACCGCTCAGCTCTCTGAGCTGTAAGCACAGCGTGCTGGATTCGCAGTCAGAAAAGGCCAGAAAATTCAAATTTTATGTAAAATTCCTGGGCTATTCTCTACAAAATTGTTATTTTGGAAAAAAAAAAAACCTCAAAATAGATAAAAGTGGAACGAATAATACAATGAACACCTGCGTGGCCCTAACTAGATTCACTCATCAGCCATTAGAATTTCGTTACATTTCCTTTTCTTGCTCTGGCTCTGGCTTTCTCTGGCATGCTCTCTCTCTCTCTTCCTCTCTCTCTCTCTCTTCCTCTCTCTCTCTTTCTCTCTCTCTCCTCTCTCTCTCTCTCTCTCTCTCTCTCTCTCTCTCTCTCACAGACACACACACAGACACACACACACACTTTTTTTTTTCCTGAATCATCTCCCTAAATATTTTAGGACAAAGACATTCTTCTATATAACCATTTTGTGGTTTCCATACTCAATCAACTCAAATAATCTCATCTAATATAGTCTATGCTTTGTTATCTTATTGTTCCAATAATAGCTATAAAACTATATGTATAACATAAAAATGTATAAAAACTAATATAGTGCTGGGGTTGTGGCTCAGCAGTAGAGTGCTCACCTAGCATGTGCAAGGCCCTGGGTTCGATCCTCAGCACCATATAAAAATAAATAAATAAAGATATTGTGTCCAACTAAAAAAATAAATATATAAAAAGAATTAAAAATTAATATATTGTTAGTTAATGTCTATCTTTCTATATAAAATTTTCACCTAGTGGTTTTAATATCTATTGATGATCTTTGCCTGAATCAATTATAATCAGTTATTATAACACTTATTTTTCTATAATTCTTTCTACTTCTTAGTTGTTTTAAAGAACTTTCCTTTACCACCCCCCACAACACATGCTTTTTAGTATCACTGTGGTTCATGAATTCTTTTTTACTCAACATTTATCATTATTATTCTTTTTGAATAATATCATGTGTTTGGCCATGTGGGGCTACTTTGATCCTGCTCCAGTACCCTGACAGATGTCCATCATTCTTTGAGCACTTCTTTATTGTGCAGCACAACAAAATATTCCAAGTTCATCCTGCCGCACCCCTGTGATCAGACATTTCCCCAGAGACCTTTTAGGGATAATAATATTTCCTGATTTTAAAATACTAACAATTAATTTTTTAAAAAGTTTTAAACACCATTCAGTCCCAATAAAACACATATGCAGATATTGTTTGGCCTGCAGGCTGCCAGTTTGGGGCCTTTGAATCATGCAGTTCTTGTTCTATGCAGATATTCTCATTACAGATTAGCAGCGATCTGGCCGTTAATGTTCACTACTGATAGATGGTATAGACGGATGTCAGGAGTTTATGTAAACTGGTTGTCAACAGCATGGAAGACAAAGCAGAACATTTCCTTGCCCACAAGGATAGAAACCAAACAGTCCCTTATCATCATCTCTCTCTATTTGTTCAACAAGTGGAGACCTGCTTAATTTTGTTTTTACAAGATAATGTACAAACTGCAAATAGTAACAGACTTTGGTTTGTTTATAGGAAGATATTTTAGGCTTAGCTCACAGTTGTGTTTGGCTAATCTAGGAATATTGTATTCCTGCTATATAGTGAACTCCTAAGTGATAAAGCTGCCTTGTAAATACTTCAAGAACAAAAGAGGCAGAGATCAGCAAGCTGGCTTGTTACCTTCAAGACCCCCAGCTTGCAGGGAGATGTCCGCGTCCTGATCTTCTACATGGGTCCTGCCACACACCTTAGACTCTAGAAAATGAAACAGCACAGGGCAGAAGGAGTCAGAATAAGTGGGTTTTGTAAAGTTTATATTAACAACAATTGTCTATATTTATGTTTATGTTATTGAATGATCAGGTCAAGGTAAGTATCATATCTGTGATCTCAAACTTTTATCGTTTTGTTGTGATGAGAACACTTAAAATCCTCTTTTAGCTATTTTGAAATATATATATTGGACTGGGGTTGTGCTCGGTGGTAGAGCACTTGTCCAGCATGTGTGAGACACTGGGTTTGATTCTTAGCACTACATACAAATAAATGAATAAAATAAAAGTCCATCAATGTCTAAAAAATTTTTTAAAAAGAAGTATATAATAAATTATTTCTAGCTATAGTGACCTTGCTGTGCTATACATATCACCAAAACTTCAGAATAAATGATTTTATAATTCAGTTTGATTTAAAACAAATATATATATAAAACATATAAATATATATGATTATTGCTTTTTGACCACTTAAATTATTTTTATTTTTCACAAATAAAATTTCTAGACAGATAGCCAATATTACATATAGTTATTATAAAACACTCAAACCAGTTGAGTATGATGGTGCATGCTTGTAATCCCCACTCCCCATGAAGTTGAGGCAGAAGGATCAAAAGTTTGAGGCCAGCGCTCCTTCTGCCTCAGCCTCCAGAGTACCTGGGATTACAGCATTAACCAGGCACCCAGCTAGAATGGAAAATTTTCCAAATTGGCCAGGCATGTGTCTTTCACTTTAACTTTTTAAAATGTTTAATTCACCGTTATATTTGGCAGGATTAATGTTTTAGGCCACAAATTTGCTTTCAACGGGCATATTTTCTTGCTAATTTTTAACCTTCTTTGTTACTTATTAACATTAAAAGCCCTTGAGTAAAAACACTGTTGGATAAAATTGCCAGGTTGAAAATCTTTGAACTTCATCGCTCTTTTCTGTTGGGACAATGAAAGAAAGGTAGGAGTTTCTCAACCAACTGATGCTGTCAGCCACATATAAAAACCAAACAAATTATTTTCTTTATGTCTATCAGTAAGTTACTGCATTAATTTTTGGCTGCGTCAGTGTTATCTGTCATTGTGATCACATTTGTACTGTTACCTCTTTCCTAGTACACTTCACCTACTCTATTAGTCAATAAAACAGGTCAAGCATCCCACTGTGTGCATTGCTAGCCTGTGCTGGAGAGGAATCCAGAAGAGGTCTCTGGCCAGAGGAGCAGCCTGGCACATTCTGTTCCCTCCCCGTGATCACCAGCCAACCTAAAACAGCCCTCAGGCCCGAGCTCTCCACCCAGTGGATCCAGCTTTTCAGTCCTCCTCCAGTCCACATTATCTCACCTTTTTCCTTCTCTATCCATCCACCCAAGAAAGACGTTAGCCACAGTGACTCCCTGGGGGTTCTTGGCATTTGGAGGAACTGTGAGTTAAGAAGTTTCCTTTATCAAGAGTGTTATAGAAAGACTCCTCAGCAACACCAAGGAAAATGAGAAATATTTTCCTTTAGGCTGGAGATGGAAGTAATAATCTAAATAGAGGTTTTTTTCTTATTAAAAATAGTCCCCTGGGCTGGGATTGTGGCTCAGCTGTAGAGCGCTTGCCTAGCATGGGTGGGACCTGGGTTCGAGACTCAGCACCACATAAAAATAAAGGCATTGTGTTGTGTCCATCTACACCTAAAAAATAAATAAAATTTCTTTAAAAAAAAATAGACCCCCCCCCCACAACAGGGATCTACTAACTAGGGCTCTGAATTAACTTTAAAATATTTAATTAGGTTTTTAACATAGCAAAGGGACTTAAGGAAATAATTTTAAACTATATTTATGGTAAAGCAGTATATGCTTACGTAAAAAAAAAATTTTAAACAGAAACATGAAGGTACAGAAGAATGTAAGGTGAAAATAAAGTCTCCCTTGCCCTTTACTCCCCATTCTCATCCCCCTTCCAACAATCTGTTTCTTGTGTATCACTCTAGAAGAGTTCTTTGCTTGTCTAGGAACATATATTACCTTTCAAACCAGGTAAAAATACTATCATATTTTATATATAATATATACTCTTCTGTAATTTCCTTTTTATACTTAGTAGTTTATCTTGGACATTTTTGCAAGTCAATGCATAAATATATGCCTTATTCCCTTTTCAACAGCTGCATCGTATTTCATCATTTGTATGTACTATGAAGTCCTGAGATTGATTTATCCAATTGATAATAATTGCGTGTATGTGGTTTTCCAGTGGCCAATCAAGTACACAAAAAAACCTGCCATATTTGTAAAAATATTATGGATAATTTCCACAAGTGGATCATTGGTAGTAATGATGAGAGACTCCAATCTTACTTTCACTCCTAGTTCTAAGACCTGCTGGCTGTTGGTAACGTGTTACCATGTGGTGACTGCTGGCTCAATGTGCATATCCCTGAAGGGTAATTAATACAAATTCCATCATTTGATTGGGTTGCCTACTCATAGTTGGTGAGCTATGAAGTAGAACCATAGCATGATATATGCTAATTATCATGCCTCCTTTGCTGTGAAATGTGTCCCTTGTCCTGATGTGTGAACCCCCATGCCAGTAAAGAAAGCTTTTGCTAAACCCTGGGATTATGGTACAAGCAGGAAAGACACAACCCATCTCTAAAGTTAGTATCAATTCCATTAAAGAAAAACTGCTATCTCATCCACATTGTGGCTGGTTTCCTTAAAGAAGAGCATATGTCAGGGTCTCAGTTTGAGATTGTTGATTTTGGGGGAGGGGAGTTGTTTTCTCTCCCTCCCCCCCCTTCCTTTTCTTCTTCTTCTTATCCACCCCCCCACCCTCTCTCTTGGTACTGGGAGTGATCAGGGGCACTTTACCTCTGAGCTATATCCCCAGTTCTTTTTCTTTTCTTTTTTTAATTATTGAATTATTAATCAATTTATTTATTATTTGTTCTTTTTAGTTGTACATGACAATAGAATGTATTTTGACATATCATACATACATGGAATATAACTCCCCATTCTTGTGGTTGTACATGATGTGGATGTCTGATTCATTCTACTGTCTTTCCCATTCCCATCCTTTCTCCCTTCCTCCCGTACTCCGCTGTTCATTGCAGTGAACTTACACTCCTCCCTCCCTACTCCCTATTGTGAGTCAGCATCCACATATTAGAGAGAACATTCAGCCTTTGGTTGTTCTGGATTTCACTTAGCATGTGTTTTAGTCAGCTTTTTTGGCCACTGCTGTGACTAAAGGACCCGACCAGCACAAGTGTAGAGGGCTCACAGTTTCAGAGGTCTCAATCCATAGATAGCCAGTTCCATTCTTCAGAGCTCAAGGTGAGAAAGAAACAACATGGCAGAAGAATGTGGCAGAGGGAAGTGGCTTACATGGTGATCAGGACGCAGAGAGAGTCCACTCTTCAGATACAAATATATACCCCAAACCACGCTCCAATTCCCACCTCCTCCAGCCACACCCTACTGCTTCAGTTAATCCCCATCAGGGGATTAATGACTCTTACAACCAAATCATTTCTCCTCTGAACCTTCTTGCATTGTCTCACTCACATCCAAACCATAACAGCATAATAGCCTCCAGTTCCATCCATTTACCGGCAAATGCCATAATTTTATTTTTCTTTATGGCTAATATTCCTTTATGTATATGTATCACCCCAGTTATTTTTTGTTGAGACAGGCTCTCACCAAGTTGCTGAAGCTGGCCTTTAACTTGCCATCCTCCTGCCTCAGCCTCCCACGCCTCTGAGATTATCAGCCTGCACCACCACGACCAGCTCTTCTTGAGTTTTTGCCACTAGTATGTCGAGTACTCAGCAGCAGCCATGGCTGGATCTACCTTGTAAAGAGACTGCCAGCGTTGTTGCCTCATGATTTGGTGCTCATTCTACTAAGGTACCGTGGCATGCCAGGAGCTGGACACCTCCAGTATGACCTAACACACTGAGTTATGGGTTCTGAGTAGTAGGGAAGCTTTGACCTTCTGCAAAGTTCTCTCTTACTCTGGGTTCTAAAGAAATGTTAGCAGCCTTCTAAATCACTTGACAAATTACAGCAGTATTCCTAAGGGCTATTTATACTGCCTCCAAAATCCAAAAAAGATCCACCAAGAGCAATCCCTCTTTTTTAATGGTAGGGGATCCAAGGTGCAACAATTGCCAATTAAAAGAGGTTATCTCATGTGACTCCTTTTGTTTACAAGCAGAGAACTGAAAAATTGTGCTCTATATGTATAGTATGAATTGAAATACATTCTTTTGTCATGTATAACAAGGTAGAAGAAATAAATAAGTTAATAAATTTTAAAAAAGAGGTTGTCTCAGTATGCCCCAGGCCATTAGGTCCCTAGAACATCACCCCTACACCATTCCCTGGAGGATTTTTTCCCACTCTCTAGCACATATCTATCTTTATTGGATAATCAGAGCACTTGCCATTTCTGCTCACCATAAATCAATTACCAGAAGCTCCAATTACCATGGTGTCATCAATATAATGGAGCAGGATGATATTCTGTGGAATATCAAGAAATCAGCATTCCTGTGGACCATACAGACAGCAAGAAAGTTAACCTTGAGCAAGAGAGTAAATATGAACCAGTCTATTCCATGAGAAAAATGGACTTTTTCCATCCTATTTGATGACTGGATTTGGAAAGAACACATTCACTAGATCAACATTCGCATGTTGAATGTCAGAAATTATGTGTATGTGTTCCAGGAAAGATACCACATCTGGCCCAACTGAAAGATACCACTTCTTGCTGAAACTGAAACTATGAATTGCTTGAGTTTATAGTAGTCTGCCAGGTGAATTGTGTGAAGATGTGATAGGGACTACCACCTCTGTGTCCTAATGGTGATATTAATTTCTCTTGGAACATGGTTTTGCTTCTGTTTTGACTAGGGTTGTATTGAAGGAGGGGAAGAATTTTCAGAGGCTTCTATTTGGACCTTTCTGTCATATTGACTCTTACTCATGGGACCAATGTGAGGGTTTGCCAACTGCTAAGTGACTGTGTCTCAATTTTGAACTTGAAAGTGGAGGAAATAATCTCAAGGGTGGATCTATAGACCTATAAGGTCCAATCTCAGACAGTACTCTATCAGGCAGCCACAACAGCATTTTGGGGTCCCCAGTTATCAGTGTCAGCTCAGATCTTGTAGCCATATCCCTTCCTGCAGCTTACTCTGGTAAGTGGTCACAGATCACTTTGGAAAGCATTTAAAGAATACTTGTGGTATTGCAGGATTTTTCCTTAAGGTGATGCTGGTTATAAACTAACTTAGATTTCAAAACTGGGTGAAGAACTGCACCATTCTAGAAGTTGACATCAACCTTCTACTTGCCATCTCTGGATTTCTTTTGGAAATACATGTCAAGTAACACACTAGCCCCCTGCCCTTCTATATCACTTATAAGAACTTCACAGTAAGGTCCTATTTGTGCATCAGCACAGATTTCTGTGAAATAAGGTAGTCTGGCCTTCCTTCTCATTATGGTCATATGTGTACCTTGCCACTCTCAGAGCCTGGTCTCTGCCACCCTGGAATCATATTATTCCCATTGGAACCAGTGAGCCTAGTTTCATGGTAGTATCTCCAGCCTGTCTACCCATCCCACAGAGGAAAATCACCAAGGAACTTCTCACAGTTGCTAGTGCCTCTTCCTATTCCCTATTGCTTTCATGGAGAGAGTAGCCTTTGGGCCTTCCAAGGAAACATAATCAAGTGTGGGCTGCTATAGCCCTACATGGTCATCCACTATCACATTTCCACTTCTTAAGTTCCTAGGCTCCTACCTCAAAACTCTGCCAATGCAGTTTCAGCATGTCCACTTTACCTACTGAAAGCCTAACCTTCAAGAGCTATGCCAGCAACACATTTAAGACTGTCATCATAAAAAGACAGTCATATCAAGAATGAAGTCCCAAGATACAGGACAGTGCTTCTTTATCAGTGAATTTCCCCCTCTCCAGCCTTTGTGTCTATGATCCAACACCTGCAAGATTTCTACTGGTACATATGAGCCAGGTCTTGTAATTTTGAGTAGAGTTATTTCCTGAGGCTCTTGTTTACTACCTCATTTCAGTTAAAGGTCTATGGGCCCTGGGAGGAAGTGGAATCAAATCTCAGGAGGACAAGCATCCTCCTCCTCAAATGAGGACTTTTCATGTCTCCATGTAAGAAGCAGCGGTTCACCTATGGCAATGGGCAGAAGCTGCTTCTCTCACCCTAGAGGGTTCAGGAAAATTTGAAGGTTTAAGGTTTTCAGATTCATCTCTCCAAATGTCACTATCCCAGATCTCAGGATCCTTCTTTTTCCTGTCTACTCGTGATTGATTCAGTTCCAGAATTCCCATTCTGTAGACTTGCTAGTGGGGGTCCACTTCTGAGAACAACTGTCTCAGCCTGTGTACACTCCAGAAACTAAAAACTGAGCCAAGGGACTGTCTGTTAGTAGTATGTTCTGGGAAGTGAGACCAGAGAGCAGAAGTAGGGGACAGGAGAACAGAAAAGGAAGAGAAACCGATGAAAGAGGCTAAGAGGTCTCAGGCCCTTCCAAGTGTTTTACTGTACTGCTTTAGAAGTCCATGAGAAATACATGGGGCTATTTTATTATAATTATTGTAAAGGAGGGAAGAACACCACCATTCTCCACTCTGGGTGGAGGTTTGTGCCTGAGGGATTACTGCAAAAGTCCCTACCTAACTAAGACTTAGAGTCAAGTTCAAAAGTTTTAAAGCCTTGTGAAAAAAAATATTTTACTGGAACAACTCCCACTTTCTAAACTTCAATTTCTGTCTTTTTGTTATTTACCACAGTTGTGGGAGAAGAAGAATGCTTTTGAAAGCAAAACAGGAAATTGCCATTGAGAAAATGGTCTGTTGCTTTTCCCCAAAGCACAGACACAGGATAAACATTCCCCCTCCCCTCACAAAGAACCCAGACCAGAGCCTCCTTGACACCCGAGGGACAGGAAAGACCATAGATGCAGTGATCAGTGTCAAAATGTGTGACTTCCACAAATAGATATACTTGTTCTTATTTATCTTGAAAAAAAGCAGATGTGTATTGCTTGCACATTTTTCCACTTTCAGTAGAAACATGGGTACTCTCAATATTTCACTTTTAACTCTAAGACATGATGAGGTTAGTCATGTCTCATTTGGTGTTAGTGTCAGGAGCCCTGGGGACTGTGGGGAACTAGAGCACATGGGCTTCTCTGATGGAGACAGCTGCTCTCAGCCATGGCTTATTAATGCCTGAAGACAGTAGGCCTGAAGTTGCTAGATCTCTCAAGTACCCTTGTAATGAGGATTTTAAAGTAATATTTCTTGATCATGAAGTGGACAACTAGTACAAAGTCTTCCAAATGATGCAACTAGAGAGATAAAATGGTTGACCTTAGAGGATGTAGGTCCTACGCTTATCATGACAGACAGATGTCCAGTGAAGACATAGGGATGACAGCAGAGGAGAAGGGGTCCAAGAAGGATATGTGGCATTCTCAGCTCTGCAGGGGAAACCAAGTAGAGCTCAGGTTGAATTCAACCAAAACAAGTAAACAAACAAACAAAGCATTTTTTTTAATCATGTGAGAGAAAATGCCTCACATAGCAGCATAATGTGAAACATCAGTATTCAAAACACACAGAAAATAAAAGGGGGGCCAAGATAAAATAGCAGCAGCGAGCAGGGAAACTTTGTACAGGAGAGCAGGCCGTGCTTCTAGATTGAGCATAACTGACACGTTGTGCTAATGGCCTGGTAGGGCTCACTAAAACCTTCAAGACTGGGCCAGCACAAAACAGAAGGCTGAGAAATAAGATGAGGCCGGAGGCTTTGGTTCCACAGCCTCATAAATAGGAAAGTTATAATTAAAGGAGCCCTGACATCCTTGTAGTATACAGTCATTTAGTCTGTCCTGTTAAGATTACGTGTATGTATGCTGCAGAAGGCAGGTGAGCCTGTGAACAGATTATCCATCATGTCACTTGGTTCTCATCTAATTCCTTTGTGTGTCCCTGAAGAAGTTCATCCAGTTTTGAAGTAGAAACATCTAAATCCTCATGAATGCAAACATTCACATTGTTGGAGCTGTGATTGAAAGCTCCAGGGTGTGGAGTGCAAAGGGTTTTTGGACCAGAGGTGTCCTTCTGAATTCCTCCCCCGATGGCAGAGTCCAGAGAGAGAGAGAGAGGAGGAAGGTGGTTTGAGTTGCTCAATCTACACAGACTGGCCCCTGATGTCCCCACTGCTTAGACACGACTTCCAACAAGGTCAGAGAAGGACCCCAGGCACAGAAGCTGACTGAGTGCCTTTCAGTCCTCTCCTCACTTGACCTTTTGGCTATGTCCATCACCACTGACCACTTCTTCCAAGGGATGCTGTGGCATCATGCCCTGCTGTCTTCTCTCTTCTCTTTGGGAACCTTCTTCCCTTTCTCCTTCTCTGCATCCTCCTCCTCCACCCCACAGCTGGGTGCTCAGGTTCTTGGAACCTTTTTCCATCTCATCCCTGCTCCATCAACAGCTTCAGTTAAGCACATGCTGATTCCCTGACTTATGTCTTGAGCTCAATCTCCAGCCAAGCTGATGACTCCACTTGGTATTTAGCATCCTTGCTCACTCAAAGGGCCAGAAACAGTAGTTTTCTCCCCATCAAACCTGCTCCTCCTTTCCATGATGGCATCAGCACCCCCTCATTATACGAACCTATTATTCTTTTAATATTTTATTAGTTGTTGGTGGACCCAGAATCGAACCCAGTGCCTCACACATGCTAGACAAGGACTCTACCACTGAGCCACAATCCCAGCCCCCTATGTGTCATTCCTGACATCTCTCCCTCCCTCATCCCTCATCTCCAATTCATCACCACATCCTGACTTTTCTAATAACAAAATTTATCTTAGACCAGCACTTTTTTCACCCTCTCTCCAGCCTCTGCTCTGGTCCACACCACTGTCATTGCTAATCTATCAATAGGCTCTGCACTCACCTTTGCTTGTCTATTTTTTCTTCCTCCAAGCCATTCTGTACCTTGCTATCATAAAATGCTCTTAAAAACCCAACTGGAGCTGGGCACTGTGGTGCATGCCTGTAATCCCAGCAACATGAGAGGCTGAGGCTGGAGGATCACAAGTTCAAAGCTAGTCTCAGCAACTTAGGTGAGGCCCTAAGCATCTTAACAAGATCCTGTTTCAAAATAAAAAATAAAGGATTAGGAATGTGGCTCAGTGTTTAAACATCCCTGGGTTCAATCCTTGGTACCAAAACACAAAACAAAACAAACTCCAAGTGATATTGTATCATATCTTGATACATATCTTTCTAGTGGCTTCTCACTGCATTTACGATAAAGTGTAAAATTTTAGCATGGCCCACTAGACCCTACAGGACTTGCCTTCTGAACTGGCTGGCCTCAGTCCATGAGCTTCACCTGTAAGGCACACTATTTCAGTTCCTTAAATGACCTAAGTTCTCTGCTGGCTCAGAGCCAGCTCCTGTCTGGAGCTACTGCCCTTCTTGGTCTGGTTGGACTTTACTCACCCTCCCAAGGCTTTCCTCAGGGTCATTTCCTCAAGGCCAGTTTTTCTGATGCAGCTGATCTCTTGTAAATGGAGGGCTTATTCATGACATTTCTTTGTTTAATGCCTGAGTCCTCTGAGTTGTTTGCCAGTGTGTCTCCCCTGCCCAGAATAGTACCTGATGCTGGGTAGATGAATATAGATATTTGTTCAATCTATGAAAACAGCCAGGACAGTGACTGGCTTCATGAGGGCAGATCAGATATTTGTTGATCTGGAGAAGTTTTAGGACCTGGAATTCTGACAACCTAGAGAGAGCTAATAATTTTTTAAACATTTTTAATATAATATTTTGAATTTCTTAAAGCAACTCATCTTTCTAAATTAAAATTATTCTAAAAGAAGGTGGAGCAAAGTTATTGGTTATTTGCAATAATATGAATGCTATCTTCCTGGAGGAAGATGGGAGAGCCAAGTTGTTTAAGAATCATATGATGCCCCACTGTGTTGCTGAAGGCCTTGCAAGTTCTCAGAAGATGCCATTTGGCGGTACACTTTACAAGCCTTAAATTGTCTATATGCTCCTGAGAGCTGGGTATGTATGGTAAAAAGATACTCCTGGCAGTGGGTAAATATGTATAATCCTTTGGGAAAGCAATTTGACTGTACCTATTTAGAGCTTTAAATTGTATTGGGGAAAAAATAAATAAATAAATAAATTGTGTTGGGGGCTCTAAATGGTGTTCAGCTAATTTTAGTTCATTCCCCATTAATGAACCATTAACTTAATGGCCAGTTCCTCAAAGAGATCTTCCCTGGACCACTCTTCATCCTAAAATCAGGTGACCTTTAGCTTGATTTTTGTAACACATTTATTATTTCTGTAATTACTAGCCCAATGTCTATCTCCCCTCCTATGTTCTAAGCTCCATAAGGGAAAGGGCAGTACTTGCTTTATTTGTCTCTATATCCTCAGGGATGGCATAGGGCCTTGTGTTCATTGATCAAAATATGTTTTATACACCAGGTGCAGTGGTGCACACCTGTAATCCCAGACACTCAAGAGGCTGAGGAAAGAGGATTGCAAGTTCAAACTAGCCTCAGCAACTTAGTGAGACCCTAAGCAACTTAATGAGACCCTGTCTCAAAATAAAAAATAAAACAGGGTATATATCAATATATTTTATACATTACTGTGTATTATATAATAGTATAATTTTTATATAATACATTACAGTAATCATATAATAATATGTAATGTTATTATATGATTATTTATCATATATAATATATATTATTTACCATTATATATATTATATATGATGCATGTATGAATATGACACAATGAAACTCATTATTCTGTGTAATTAAAATATACTAATAGAAAATAATTATTTTTTAAAAATATGTAAGTAATTGTTGAATAAGATGAGTAGAGAAAAATGTCCTAAATAAAAATGGATTTAAACCAAAGGAATCAATACCAATAGTTAAACTTCATAAAGAGGCTAACATGTTCCTGAGATAGTTATTGATGGCTTATGTGTAATTGTCACTACAACCCTTGAATACCTACTTTTGCACATGTGAAACTAAGGATTATAGAGGTTAACTATCTTATTCAAAGTTAAAGTCAACCTGCTAGTAAATCGCTCATCAAAACCTCATTTATAATGGGAGTTCATAACCCACTTGAATCTAATGTATGAAATATGATATGTCAAGAGCTTTGAAATGTTTTGAACAACCAATAAAAAAATTAAAATTAAAATTAAAATTAAAACCTCCTTTATATAGCTGGGAATGGTGGCACAAACCTGTAATCTAGCATCTAGGGAACCTGAGGCAGGAGGATGGTAAGCTCAAGGCCAGCCTGTGCAACTTAACAAGACCCTCTTTCAAAATAAAAAAATAAAAGGGTTGAGACATAACTTAGTGGTAGAGCATTCCTGGCTTCTATCCCCAGTACTATAAAAACAAAAATAGAAATACCCACCTCATTTATACTAGCCAAATTTTGAAAAGAAACTACATGGTATTTGAACAGAATGTTGTACATTTTTAGAATCTGAGTTGTCAAAAGGTATATAGTAGTAGCATAGCAAGATGAATATAATCAATAGTTCCTGGTCCCATCCAGAGCAATGGCTACTACTGGGATAATGCCACAGTGATACCTCTTGATGGGTCCTGAGGTCATAGATAGCTCTTCTAGTGAATACCAGCTGTGTTCGAGGATGCTGGTTAGAAAAAGTGACATCTGGAAGTGCGGGGTGTTTCTGAGAGAGGAAATGAATCCTGAAATGAAAAGATATGTGAGCCTTGCAGGAAGTGAGAGAAATTCTGTGGGTCTGGGAGGAAATTCTAAGGCATTAAACTGGAGAGGTAAACAGAGGCCAAATGGAGAGGACCTCTGGGTCTTATCCTGGGCAGCTGTGCCCTGTAGTGATCACTGCAGATCTGTATGTGGAGAATGAAGGCACTAGTTCCAGTATTCAGAGAAGGTCAGGTTGTGTTTGGGTAAGACTGATGAATTTCTACTTTTGCTTAAAAACTTGGCCAGAGATGAAAGTGAGAACTAGATATGAAACAAAACAAAACAAAAATTCAAAGACTCTCAGATTTGCAGTCTTACCCTCAATATCATCAAAGGAGCAAACAGTGTGAAAATGAGAGGGAAGCCTAAGTATGATATTTTTCAGTCTGAAAAAAAAATCTGCTTTCTGCTAATTCTATCATAAAGCAGCTGTTTAGTCCCTTTTAATTCGGTTATTTGCTTTTGGTTTGAGACATCTAAACCAATGACATTTATGGATTTAAGATAGAAGTCAGTTCTCTCCTATTATGTCCAGAAAATGTTTGTTCAGGCTAAAAGTTTCCAGATACGATAACATAAATTTTATAGTTTGGGATACCTTCTCTTCTAATAGCCAAATGAAGCTAATGGTATTCTCTCCAAAATTCATGTTGTATCTTAACTCCAATGCATCAGTATTAAGAGCTATGGCTTTTGGGAGGTGATTAAGGCCTGATTGTCCTATTATTGGGATTCACAACCTTAAAAAAGGGCTCAGGGACTGGGGGCATATGTAGCTCAGTGTTAGAGTGTGTGTTTAGTATGTGCAAGGCCATAGTTTTAATTCTCATCACCATAAAAAATCAAAAATAAAATAAATGGGCTCAGAATTAAAGGGATTGCTCTCTTGCTGTTCTGTCTTCTACTCTGTGAAGACACAGGAACGAGGTGCCATCTTAGAGCCACCTTTGCAAGGCATCTTGGACTTCTCAGTTTCCAGAACTATAAGAAACAAATTTCTATTCTTCATAAATTACCCAAATCTAAGATATTTTGTTCCAGTACAAATAGACCAAGTCATTGACTTTAGTGTATCTAGCATATACTTGATAAAACATAAATTTCTCGTCTTGAAAGTACAGAGAGATTTTATAGAGAAAATAACTTTTTAGTAACTTTCTCATGGCCTATATAAACATCTTTCAGCATGCAGTTCAAGAACTTTAGTTTTTCTCCTTCCACCTTTTATCTCTTATGGAGCACCTGCTTGCCTGTAATTAAGACCTCTCACTATACTTTGAATTGCAAAACAAAACAGTTACCCAGCCCTGTTTATGACAAAAAGAATTGAAAGCAGAGTCTCAGAGACTCAGTTGTATGCCCACATTCATAGCAAAACATTATTTATAATAGTTGAAAGATAGAAGCAACCCAAATATCCATCAATCAATAGATGAATGGAAAAGAAAATGATTTCCAATGGAATAGTATTCAGCCTTAAAAGGGAAGGGCTGACATGTGCTATAACATGGTTGAGCCTTGAGGACATCATGTTAAGTGAAATAAGCCATCATAAAAAGACAAATATAGTGTCATTCCACCTATATGAGATACCAAGGGTAGTCAAAATCATAGAGACAGAAGGTAGAATGTTGGCTACAAGTGGCCTGGGGAAAAGGGAGTGGGAAGTTTTTGTTAAATGGATATATAGTTTCAGTTTTGCAAATGGAAAGTTCTAGAGGTGGACGGTGGTGATGTTTGCACAACAATATGAATGTGTGCTTAGTATCACTGAACTGTACATTAAAAAATGGTGAAGGTAGTAAATTTTAAGTTACATGTATCTTACCATACTTTTTAATATTGGGAGAGTTAATATGATAAAGCAATACTTGATTGTGAAATTCTTATGGAAAATTATTTGTTGATACAATCCAAGAATATTTGAAAAAGGAGTAGCAAAGTCCCAACTGTTTAAATAATACAATAAATAAAATGGATATTCAGGATGATTAACCAAGTCAGTGAATCAAGAAGGGAATCCCTGCCAAAAGGTTGGTGTATTTTCCTGTGAAATGCTTTGTCTTCCTTAGTTCAAGTCTCTTACTTCTTCAGAAAAATGAGATCAGTGCTGAGATGTGATATTTCTGATAGGACTCTGTACAAAGGTGCCAGAAAGTTAAGTATGAAGTTTATCTTTTGCCAAAGCCAACCTCCATTCCTGACCTGCTTTTCTGGATACACACTTGCAGGCAGTCACGTTGGATGGCTTTCTGTTTTAAAGTGTTTCATCAGCGTAGGAATCTTGATTCACTCTCACATTCACCAATCATCATGGAATGGCTGTTGTGCACAGACGCAGGGCCGGAGGTACGGTGGCATGATCTGAATAAAGACAACACAGGTCCTGACACTGTGGTTCTTATAGTCTGCTGCATTTATCTGTTGTATCTACAGGTGTCTCGACACCAGGCAACATTAGACAATCAGCTGAACAATGATTACTAAGTAAGGGTTATGTATTAATTACTACTTAGTGATTCCTTAGTAATTGTGAGAAAGGCACCCTTCAGAGTGGCTTTGAGATTTATTGGGCACTGGGGAGATCATGGAAGATCTCCTTTGGAAGGACATTTGATACAAGGCTTGAAGGCTGAGTTTGTGTTAACTTAGAATGTCCCCTACTGTCCGAGTTTACACTGTAGCATTGAGGGAAGGGGGAAGGACAATACACTATGAACAGAATAGACGAGTGATACGGAGGATGAACTTGGCAAAATACAAAGCAAGGTGGGGGGGTGGTCAGAACTGCTGGGGAAGGATTGCAATTCCCAGGCAGGTTATTGAAATACTCTTTATTGAAAGTATTTACATATAAATAAAGACTTTAGAGTAGTGGTGACCCTCCTACGGAGGGAAGATAATAAATTAGATTTCAGATGTGTTGATAATGGTTTAGAAATGTTTATACTATATGATATTTATGTGAGCTGTCTAATAGGCTTCTGGGTATAGAAGAATCATAAAGATTGTTGTAACTAGACAAAAGAAGTGTTATTACTTATATACAAGCTGATCATAGATATTAATAAAAATATACTACTCCCCCCAAAAAAGATCTCCTGTACCTTTTTGTTCTCTTTCGTTTTTCAGCCTCTTTTACCTCTTTGCTTTCACAAAATTTCTAGGTTATAATCATTTTTTTTAATTTTTTTATTTGTTCTTTTTAGATATACATGACAGTAGAATATATTTTGACATACTATACATACATGAAGTATAACTTACTCTAATTAGATCCCTTTCTTGTGGTTGTACATGATGTAGAGATTCACTAGTGGTGTATTCATATAGGAACATAGGAAAGTTCTGTCAGTTTCATTCTACTCTTTCCTATTCCCAACCTCCCTCCCTTCCCTTCATTCCCCTTTGTGTAATCCACTGCTACTATAAAAATAGCCCATAAAGAGAGGTAAGATAATATTGATTATAGCCTTCTTCAATCCAAGAAATGAAACTCCTAAAGGCAAACAGACTTTGTTTTTGGTGTTGTTATTGGATCAAAATTAGAGAAAACTGCCTTTCACAGCTCAGATTTGCCACCTTGCTTTTTATGTTTACAGCAACTCAAGCATCCCAACCTCGTCAACCTCCTGGAGGTCTTCAGGAGGAAGCGGAGGCTTCACCTGGTGTTTGAGTATTGTGACCACACAGTTCTCCATGAGTTGGACAGATACCAAAGAGGGTGAGTGATCCATCCCTTACCAACAAAACAAAGCACAAACACACCAGAATTTGTGAAGGAAAAGCAGCAATGACTCCTTTAAGACTAGGTTAAGTCGGGCACAGTGGCATACCCCTGTAATTGCAGGGACTTGGGATGCTGAGGCAGGATGATTGTAAGTTCGAGACCAGTCTCAGCAACTTACTGAGACCTTGTCTCAAAATAAAAAATAAAAAGGGCTGGGAATGTACCTCAGTGGTAGAGTTTTCCCAGCCTGTGTGAGGCCCTGGGTTCAATTCCCAGTACCATTAAAAAAAAAAAAAAGTGAGTCAATCAAAGAAGGCCTCATGGTGAAGGTAGTCTTGCAGTGGAAATGGGAAGAGTTTAGAGTGGTCAGTAAGGGAAAAGGATATTTCATCCTCTTCTTTTGCTTTGTTCCTGGGAGCTCAGCTTTGGCTGGAGAGAATATGAAGAGTACCTTGTAGGTCAGAGTCACAGAATGGTCCCCCAATCCCTGGGCACATACATACTTCAGGGACTAGAGGCTGAGGCTCTTCCAACAGCTCTTTCTAGCCTCGGCCAAGGACACTCTGCCCTGAGGTTGCTGGTTGTAAAGATCTTCCATGACCTCCAGGCAAATGGGATTAAAGTGTCTTATGGTTTGTTAGTGACCATGATACAGGCTTTTCATGTTCAGGAATGTTAATTTACCCAGCCAGAGACAGCCAAGAGGACAGACAGCTCCCTTCAGAAAGTCATTGATACAGAATAATTGTGTGTTCAAAGAATAAAACATTTTGTGTGTTGATATTTGCTCTTTTGACAGCTTGTAAGTGATACTTCAATAAAATTTATAGTATAGTTTTCATGGCTATTTGGGACTAGGGAGATACTACAGGGAGTTTGGTTAGTCATGTTAGGCTGAGTGGCTTGGAACACTGAGGGATCGAAAGAAATTGGGGGGGTATTTTTGGCATATAGTTTGAGCAGAAGAAAAGAACGGGTGCTTAGAGTTTTGAAAGCAGGTGTTTTTAAAGCCAACTGACTAAAATAGGTTACATATGTTTCAGGAAATAGAAGATGCTTTAATATGAAGGTGGGTTTAAAAAGGGAAGGAACAATAGACACTGTGCTTAGTCACAAGCCACTTTGTTTCCAAATGAGAAAGTGCCATGTTTATCAAATATAAGATTTACTTGAGGAACACTATTAAATGAGCAAGTTTGAAAAATAAGATTTATTTTTAACCAGACATACCCATTTATTTGGAAGCTTGAGGATTTTTTTTGTTTCAAACTAAGTCACTTTCCATTATACTGAATATTTGTCAATTCTCCAATTTATTTTAAATGCAATCTCAAATTTTCAGTTGTTATTATTATAAAGTAAATGCTAAATGATGTCAAGCAAAGATTTTGAAATTTATAGGAATCTTTTAATTTTCAAGGTAAGAAATCTCACATCATAAAATAAAACTTTATAAGTACATTCACAGTCAAAATTTACCTTGATCAAGTTGCTTACATTGTCCTCATCTGTAAAAAATGAGAGTTTAGGGTGAAATTTAAGGGGACTCCCAGCTCCATAATGCTATGAATTGATGATCTAGTACTATAGAGGTCAGGAAACAGATTATCCTTTAGTTTCTCATTTGATCTGTCAGATAATATCAACAGAGAGAAGGAGCTGATGCTGTTGTCTCTGCCTGCTGCCAGTCTGGGTCCTTCTTAGCTTACTACATCACCTCAAGAATGTCCTGTGATCACTTCCTGTATTTTCAAAGTATAAATTTCTAAAATACAAAGTAACAAGCCATCCCTATATAAAATCCTTGAATAGTTCCTCAGTTCTTACTGGTGTAATGAAGTCTCAATACTAATCCCATTTCTCACTAGTTTGCTCCATAAAACTAATCCTGCCTCACTAAATCATTTGCACTCTCGGATTTAGGACATGGTATTTTCTCAGCCTGGGTTCCCTGCCTTCTCTATGCCACCTAGAAAACTCCTGCTGTGCTTCAGGTGCAACCCAAGCACGACTCCTTTATGATGTGTGTCAGAACACTGAGGAGAGTCAACAGTCCTTCAGTGTTCTTAGCATCTGGGGTTATTTATATAATAGAGCCCATTTGCCCCAAATTTATAAAATCCTTAAGGGCAAGAGTTGGTTGGGCCTTTCTCACCTGTATATCTCCAGTAACTTCTAGCTGAGTACTTGGCACTCTATACATGCAATACTTGTGGAATGACCTGACTGTATTAGCAAACCAATAAATTTGATACTTATGAAATGATTTCAAAGAATAATCATCATCACAGTGTTTTGATTTGCCTTTGAAAATAGTTGCTTTGACTTTAAAACTCTAAATCCTAATATTGTTAAAGGAAATTATAAGTACACTGCTGGAGGAAACTGTCACAGAAGTTCTACTTTTAATAATTTACCATAAGACAATAATGTATATGTGCAAAAGATTTAGCTACAAAAGTATCTATTGTTAAAGTAGTGTTTTAAATGAAAAAGTTGGAAACAATTGAAATGTAGGATGATAGAAAATTGATATAGCTTTACAAGGTAACATAGTGAAGCCATGAAGAACATGTTTGTGCCGGGAATGGTGGTGCATACCTGTAATCCCAATGGCTCAGGAGGCTGAGCCAGGAGGATCACAAGTTCAAAT
The DNA here is from genome assembly GCF_001458135.2 of Marmota marmota marmota. Lineage (NCBI taxonomy): Eukaryota > Metazoa > Chordata > Mammalia > Rodentia > Sciuridae > Marmota > Marmota marmota. The sequence continues at coordinate 10,911,158 of NW_025999900.1, forward strand.
CCAGCCTCAGCAACTTAGTGAGGCCCTAAGCAATTTAGCAAGACCCTGTTTCAAAATTTAAAAAAAATAAAAAGGGTTGGGGATGTGGCTCAGTGGTTAATGATGTGGCCCTGATTTCAATCCTTGGTACCAAAAACAAAACAAAACATAAAAGAACATGCTTGTGCTTAGCATGTGTGAGATCCTAGCACCAAAAAAAAAATAATAATAATAATCATAACTATTGCTAAAACATACATGGTAGGAAACTGCTTGTGAACAGATACAGATAGGATAACCATTTCTATGAATATTTCTTTTTTTTTAATTTTTATTGTTGGTTGTTCAAAACATTACATAGTTCTTGATATATCATATTTCACACTTTGATTCAAGTGGGTTATGAACTCCCATTTTTACCCTGTATACAGATTGCAGAATCACATCAGTTACACATCCATTGATTTACATATTGCCATACTAGTGTCTGTTGTATTCTGCTGCCTTTCCTATCCTCTACTATCCCCCCTCCCCTCCCCTCCTATGAATATTTCTTTAGGATAAATTCCTAATAACATACAGTTCTCATAAGGGCTTGACCAGTTCCTCACCCTTCACCCATCTTTGTTGTAGCCTTCTGTAGAAATGAAGTCTTGATGAAGGTTGATTGATTGATTGATTGATTAGCGACATCACAAGTGTGAGAAGAACAGCAGTGCAAAGGAGGTCTTCTGTAATTGAGAACGTGTGGGAAGAAATATATGTTCTTTTTTTTAAAGATTTTTTTAGTTGTCAGTGAACCTTTATTTTTATGTATTTACTTGTTTGTGTATATGTGGTGCTGAGAATTAAACCTGGGGCCTCACACATGGTAGGCAAGCACTCTACCACTGAGCTACAACCCCAGCCCCAAGATACATGTTCTTTCTTCAGCATCTCTCCCATCTTAGATTGCTGAAAAGGTGGGGTTTTTGTTTGTTTGTTTGATTGATTGTTTGAAATCAGTTTGATCTCTTCACTTTCATACAGCAGTTGTTTGTTTCTCTCTGTTCATTTCAATCCTGTTATCAGGACATAAGGGTCACGACACTATTATTTTGTGAAACTGTATCATCAGGAAAAACAGAGCACCTGTTTTCCTCTGCTATCACACCACGATCAACACTTCTGTGACCTCCAAAGATGAAGGGACTTCTCCCCACCAGCAACCAAACAACCAATTCTGCAGCAGGTTGCAGCTGGATGTTCTCTAATTCAAGTCAGTTCTGAGACAGCAGCAGATCCCACAGGATAAGGGCTCAGTCTCCAAGATTGCCCCCCCAACACACACACACTTTAGATGTCAATCACAAGCCCCAGGTTGTTTTACCTGTGCTTCTGACGACTATCCATAAATCAGGGTTCCCACCACTCTGCCCTTGGGCTCGATTAATTTGCTCAAGCAGCACACACAACTCAGGGAAGGACTTAACATTTACTGGTTTATTATAAAGGATATTACAAAGGACACAGAGATTTTTAGGGCAAAGTGTGAGAGAAGGTGTGGAGTTCCATGTCCTTTCTGGGTGCGCCACTCTCCCGGAAACTTCCGTGTGTTCAGCTATACAGAAGCTCTCCAGACTTTGTCCTTTTGAGTGTTTATGGAGACTTCATTGCATAGGCACAGATACTAATAGACTGGGTGGAGAGCCAAGCCAGACCTGTCTATTTAGATTCTTCTTGCCTTCTTTGTGCAGCATTCCTTCCTCCAAGTTAGAGAACAGGACTCACTTGATATGAGAAGGTTCTTTGACCTATCAGACAAGGTTAGGCCAGAGAATTTCTTTATGGCCAGCTCCATGATAGAAAGGTGGAGGAAGAGAAGGGGTTTTAATGATCCACCTTGGGGAGGGAGTAATGAGCTAGGAACTAGGGACAAAAAAACAAATATATTTATATGTGTATATAAAAATAATAGTATTGCAGAAATCAACACATCTGGGCAGAGGTATGCGAAGCAACTGTAAAAAGAGAATAATTGCTGGGTTTGTCATATTTGACTGACTGAAGATGTTGTATGTAGTGATAGGCCCTCCTAATGTGGAGACGGGTGTGACTGTTATCCCAGCTTAATGACAGAACCAGTCAAGTTACCTGTTTTCTTGCATCCCAGTTCTTTGCTCACCACAAGGATTAGAACTTGGCTTTCTTTATGGAATTGCCTACAAGGAGAGCATTAACTGGTACCCAGGACTTGAACATGAGTGAATAAGTTGGCTGCTGGTTTTACATATCAGGCTACTTAATTTGTTTAATGTTCACCTGCCACTGTGAAATGGATACTGCCTCCATGTGCTGACAGAATGAAGTGTCTGCAAGCCTGGACACCATGGCAAAGGCAGCCACCTGTCAGCACCACATTCTCTGTGTCCTGTGATGAGTTCTGTCTTTCATTGATATGTTTTCATATGCATTTCTGTGTATGTTTAAATATAATCTTTAGCTTTATTATTGACTTCAGATATTAACATTACATTATGTCTAACCATTCCTCCATTGTTGAAGATTGAGGCTGTCTTTAGTGTTTGATGATAAATGATTCTGCTATAAAATTTTCCTACAGATTCTCCCCTTTTCTGTGCTTTTCCTTTTTAAGTTCTCAAAATGGAACTTCCAGGTCATTGGTTTTGCCAAAGTGAATGAATTCGCCTTATGGCCTATGAAGTGGTTTGATGTATATTTTTCCTTACTGTCATGCTAAATTGAGCTCTGTTATTAAAATATTTTATTGTGAATTATATCCAACATATAAGGAAGAAATCATAATCTCCTATCCAAACTCTTAAGAAATAGAGGATGAAAGAATATTTCCCAAGTAATTTTATGAGGCTGCTCTCCACCAAAACCAGATAAGGACATTTCAAAACAAGAAAATGACAGATGAGTATTTCTCATGAATGTAGGTGGAAAGTCCTTAACAAAAGTATTAGCAAATGAAATTCAGCAATATAGCTTAATATAAAAAGAGTGGTGTACTATTTCTTTTTTTAAAGCAGTTTATTTTTATTTATTTAATTTTTTTATGTGGTGCTGAGGATCGAACCCAGGGTCCCGTGCATGCGAGATGAGCACTCTACTGCTGAGCCACAACCCCAGTCCTGGTGTACTATTTCTTAAGATATCCTTTTTTAGACATTATCTGTAGGAGTCCTGTAGATGAAGATTTAGTCTCTTAAGGCATTATACTCCTGCTTCTCCACTCTAATCCCTCCAAGAAGTTACATTAACATTTTATTAGTTTAATAGTCACTATCCCTATTATCATGCCTATTATTGTACCTATGTAAATATTACTTTTAACTGAACATTATGCTACATTATGACTTCCTTTTGTACTTTTTTCTCAAATTAATATTTGCCTTTTTAAATTTGGTTAACCTTTTTTTGCTTAACCTTTTTTCTTCCCACTCTTTTTAAAAAATATTTTTTGTTGTAGATGGACACAATATTTTTATTTTATTTATTTATTTTTTATGTGATTCTGAGGATCAAACCCAGTGCCTCACATGTGCTAGGCAAACGCTCCGCCACTGAGCCACAACCCCAGGCCTCTCCCACTCTTTTAATGGTCTCTCAATACAACTTTGCATAGCATAATCGCATCAGGTAACCCATTAGTTCCATCTTTGTTTTCTTTGCAGTACCCTGTCTTTAAGTCCTCTTCCCCTTCTCTCTGGCTTGGTATACTCAAGGCCTACTGTCCAGCTTTCTTCCTGGGACTTCTCTTTGCTGTCATTCTTGGAACTCTCTCTGCATTTCTTCATGGTTGGATTCATTACTTTCTGGGTTAACTTAATTATTTTGATCAAGCACATCTGTCTCTTAATTGGTTAAAAAGATGGTGCAATCACACAGAAATCTAGACTCTAGATATTTCTAATGATACCGCCTCCTACCCTCATGCCTCCTTGGAGTTGATCAGTTAGGACCCATTTATGTTCCTGGGGGTAAAATAAAATTCCTAGTACCGGCAGAGTGAAGTGAGGTCACACTGGTGGAGGACTTGGGAGCTTGCCCTCTTTCATGTCTTCCCATTGGTAGGAGTTGGATTCCATTCTACCTTGCCTAGAAGAAGGACTGTGGAGCTGGGCAATAGCCCAGTGGGCTTCAAAGGGATAACTGTAGCTTTCAATAAGGCAACTGAACTGAAGACCTCAAGGAAGACCACTTGACTACCCATTGTAAGTAGTGCTCAGAAGGTATTGGCAATCCAGGTTGGGTCTGTTAAACTCATCAACTGAGCCTGGCCTCATGAAATTTGTACTCCTGAGGATGCCAGCTTCCCAGATCTAGAAATAGGATCAAGGGAAGCAAGGGCATTGCCTTTAGTAATAAACCCAGCCTGGATTGCCAAGACCTTCTGAGCACTATTTGCTGAGAAGAGGGACTGGAGATATGACTTGTGTAGGGTTCATCATCTAATCCCGTGGTGGAAGAGAACCAGACCTAGGAGAAAAGCTCAAGCCCTTCTTCCCTCAGAGGTTAAGCTTGAGCTTATATGTGATTATATAGTTCAAATTGGTGTTTGAACTAGCAACCTAGTGGTGGTCTTAAAAGCAGTAAAGAATGAGAGAGTGGGACTCCTTCCCTTTATCACTATTCTTCCCTCAGAGCTGGTCCTGCCCCCAGAACCCCCCATGGCCTCCACTTAACCACCAGTATGGAAACCAACACTTCAGAATGAAGTGAATTCCTCAGTCTCATCAGCATAGGCTACAGTTTTTAAGAACTCTGCCTTAGCCTGGAAGGTGTGGCCAGTCACCCAGACTTTTTGAAGCTTTTAAGCTTGTTTATTACGTATTTTCATATTTATTTAAGATGGCTTAAGTCAGAGGGCACAATGGTGACAACCTTCAATATGCCTGGCTCTTGAGTCACATTGTTATACTCTGGGCTGGTTTTTTCCTGCAGTTACCTTGTCATCTCCCTTCACCATCCTGCCAGAGATCCCATTACTTCCCTCTTGTGTTGGGTCTCCAATATTCTCACTTCTCACTTCTCACTTCCTCATAATCTTTTATAGTTTACTTCTCCTTTTTGGTGGTGTGCTTCCAGAGAAAGAATGTATGAGAGGTACAAGGAAAAAAAAGAAAAAAGTCAAGACCTTGCCCTTGCATGTTTAAAAAGTTTTTATTCTGTCATTTGATTAATATTTCCTTCGCATATAGGGTTTTTTGAGTTTTAGTTGAAAATATTCCTTCAACATTTTGAAGGCATTGTTTTAATGCCTTCAATCTTCTGTGCTATTAGGAAGTAATTTTATTTTCCCATTCCTTTGTAAAGTTCTATTACTTTCATTCTTTTTTCCCCCAGAATCTTGGAGAATCCTCATTGTTCTCACTGTTTTGGATTATGAAAATTGTGAGTCATGATTTTCATCCATTGTTCTGGTACTTGGTGGACACTTTCTGAGAAAAAAATTAATTGATTTGTTATTGATTTCCTTTCCTTTGTTTGTATTGGACTCATGCTGGTTCTTCTTTTCTTATGGTACCCTATTCTTATTTTATAGATGCAACAGCTTCTTTTATTCTTCTGAGAATTAATGATTTTTTTAAATGCTCTCTTAATCTTCCATAATTTGTTCAAGATGCTTTCTTCTGTTTGTACTTTTCTTTTTTTTTTTTTTTTTGGGGGGGGTGAATTTTAATATTTATTTATTTACTTTTCGGCGGACACAACATCTTTGTTTGTATGTGGTGCTGAGGATCGAACCCGGGCCGCACGCATGCCAGGCGAGCGCGCTACCGCTTGAGCCATATCCCCGGCCCTGTACTTTTCTTATTAGAGGTTTTTTTGGGTGTTATATAATCCCTGGTTGTATGCTCATGGTTAAGAGTAGGAAACTATTGGAAGCTTTGAGCATCACTGTGGAGTCAGTTGTCTAGTTGGGCCATTTACTGGTATGATCCTAATGTCAGAATCTTCAGATTTTCCCTCCACACTTTCCCCGCAAAAGATCCTCCAGTATTTTGCCTGGAGAATTGCCTGGAGCAGGTGACTGCTAGCTTTCTCACAGTCCCAAGACAGGAGAGGGCTGGGGAATCTCAGCAGTCAGCCCTTGATCTCATTTTCAGAACTGTGTCCATGATCCCAGCTATGCCGAGCTAGTCCATTCCCTCTAGAAAACAAAACTCCAGCTTCCCACTGGGCATGGGAAAGAGTGTTCCCTCTTGGCATAGAGTAGCAGAGGGGATCAGAGGATTTTATTGTTTTCTAAGTAGATTCTACACTCCTCCTCAGTTCTCTACAGAGATCTTGACTGCTGGTACTTAACCTATGGAGGATTCTTTGGGGATAAATGATTAGTTCTCCACTTTCTCCTCTCTTGGCTTATATTTCAGCTACTAGAATCTGTTAAGTCACTTATTCATTCAACCGCTTTCTGGATTCCAAAATGTGTTGCTATTGCTTATACTCTGGAAAGCAGTTGAATGACTTGTTGCCTTTTGTCTTTAGAAAAAATGTCATCAGTGTATTCTAATCAGGTTTGGGGAGGGGGAGATATCTGGTGGGCTTGCTTAGTTTGTTATCTTAATTCAGAAGTCCTTTGGAGCACTTTCTGCAGCTGACTGCAGTGACATTGCACTCTCTCCAGCCTCCCTTGCTGGGTCCCCCTCCTTTTTTAACCTTTGAACATTGAAGAGTTTCAAAACTTACCTCTGAATTCCTCTTCATTATCTGTATTTACTCCTCAAGTGGCTTCATCCAGTTCTAGGTTCTAAATACCATCAATGTGCTTCTGCTTCTCACATTCACATGTCCAATGGAGACTTTCTTCTGAATTCATGGTTGCCTTCTCAGAATCCTCTCTTGGAAGTCAATAAGTGCTGCTCCTTCCCTTTCTGACATCTAATCTTTTGGACAGTCCTGGTGGCTGTATTTTTAAAATATCTGGTCACTTCTTACGACTTACCCCCTATTTCAGATATTTGCTTTCTGGACCACCCTATAGAAGATAGCACCCCTTCCAGCACAGCACTCACTCTCCTGTGTATGTGCTTTAGGGTGGGAAGGGGTTGGTCTATGATTAACAGTGGCCTTGTGGTCTCTTTCAGGGACTAGAAATGATGTTTTGTGGTCACCTTTAACATAACTACTCAACAGTTCCCTCTCTGGCTTCTTTTACACACACACACACACACATACACACACACCTCTCCAATTCCAACCCAAAGCCACAGATTATAGCCCTTTTCTCTTCTGAATTTGTAAGTGCCTTCTCCCTCAGTGAAAACCTGACCCTGTTATCATTTCAGAGTGTTGCAGCTAAAGGGATCTTAGAATCTGAGTCCCCATGTTACAAAGAAGAAACTGATTAATAAAGAACTGAGTAGCCAACCCAAGGCAACACTGGGCTTACTTGATTTCTGCATTTGAGAATTGTATAATACTGTACTCAGCATTAAAGGGGCATTAATGATGTGCAATTATTTTTATTTTTTCTGCTGTTATTATTTACTTTCAGATATTTCTTTCTTTCTTCCTTTTTTTTTTGGTATCAGGGATTGAAACCAGCAGTGTTTAACCCTGAGCCACATCCCTAGCCCTTTTTTGTGTTTTATTTAGAGACAGGGTCTCACTGAGTTGCTTAGGGCCTTGCTAAGTTGCTGAGGCTGGCTTTGAACTTGTGATCCTCCTGCCTCAGCCTCCTGAGCCATTGGGATTATAGGCATGTGCCACCATGCCCAGCTTCCAGATATTTCTTTTGGGAAATGATTTTAGAGACAAGTTGCCTGGCACAGACACCTTATGTTAATATTTAATATATAAAATAATTCAAATATATTCAAAATATATTCTATTTTTTTTTCTGGTCACAGTGGAGGCTGAGGGAACCTGAAATGTATCCTGCATAGTGGCATTTCCCCAGGCCTTCTTTCTAGCATCTGTGCCTGTCTACCATTAAGACCAAAAGAATTTGGAGAGGCCATATTCTAGCCCAGAGATATGATCTTTTTTTTTTTTTTTAATGGTCCTGAGGATCCAGACCCAGTGCCTAACGTGCTAGGCAAGTGCTGTGCCGCTGAACTACAGCCCCAGTCCTAGAGATATAATCTTGATGCAGAAATGCCAGCTATTCTTCCTAAAGGTGACCTCTCCATTTCTGCTATGTTGTCCCATTCTGTTCAAGCATCCTCTGATCTGCTTGAAAGGATTTCCTGAACATCTGGTCTGTGACAACAGTGGCCTTGTGGCCTGTCCCAGGAGCTAGAAGTGACTTTTTTTGTGATCACATTTAACACAACTATTCAAGAGTTCCCTCTCTGGTTTACTTATTAATCTTGGCTGAGGACCACAACAATGTCATTTAATTTTTGATTCATAAAATAGTAAGTCCAGCTGGTAGGTGAGAGTCTGAAAAAAAACACATTTTCTCTGTAGTCTATTTCACTCCTTGCCTCAGGGGAAAAAATACTCCCAGACAAAGGTGCTTTTTCCTAACTCAAAGCACCTGCTAGGACTTCTGGTTGCACTGATTAAATCAGCTTAGAGTCAGGCAAGAAGGGCTGGAGTCAGTGGTACAGGGTTTAGATGCTGTGTTAAAGGAAAGGGCAGGAAGATGTCAGGATGCAGCTGCCTACAAGAGAATATGGGGAAAGAAACAAAATGCTTATCTGGGTTTTTGATTATGATTGACTTTTGCTACATGCTCTCATCTGTAAAAATCTTTATTACCTAAAAAGCAAAACAAAACAAAAATGACTCAGGAATATGGAGAAACTGAGTGCCCAATTCATCTGCATGGAAGATGAATATTTCACCAATTAGTTTGGGGCAACTTGAAAAAATAAGTTGCATCTTAAAAAATAATCTTTATTACCTAAAAAGCAAAACAAAACAAAAATGACTTAGCAATATGGAGAAACTGAGTGCCTATTCATCTGCATGGAAGATGATTATTTCACCAATTAGTTTGGGGCAACTTGAAAAAAATAAGTTGCATCTTAAAAAAAAAGAATAAAAAAATATAAGCAGCCATCTTTTGTGTTGTATATTAACTAACTTGCTACCAAAAAAAAATAATACACACACACACACACACACACCATATAGAAATGGAGCTGAAGTTTCCAGGCAGAGTCCCAGTTTTCCCAGATTCACAGAAATCTATGTTTGCGTTTTTGTTAACATGCTGTCCCTAGAATTCAGTAAAGTGCTGGCTACCCACCCTTTACATTTCAAACTCATGGAATGATGGCCTGTCATGTGAGGTGACTATGTCACCTGGGATTTTTCATTGCTGAAGCCTGTCTTGGTTTACGTTTTCTTTCCTTGAACTGAACTCCCTAACTACACTAAAGAATGTGTTTGTGATGCTTCTTTATTTTTATTAGGGTACCAGAACATCTTGTGAAGAGTATAACTTGGCAGACACTGCAAGCTGTAAACTTTTGCCATAAACACAATGTAAGTCTCATGATCTCCCTTGGAAAACAGAAGCCTTCTCTCAAGCCGAGGAGAAACTTTGTACAACATTTTTAATCATACTTTTGTGGGTATAGTTTTCACTCAAACTTTGATTAGCCTGGTTGCAAAAAGAGACTAATCTATCGATTCCTTTTTAATTTTTTTGCTCAATTTTATAAGACATGCATTTTAAAATTATTTTAAGAATATAGTCATCTATTTAGAAACTTCTCAAATCTAAGATGGAAAGATCCCTACTCACTTGAAGTCTATATTGGACTTGTACCCCCTGCAGAGGCTCTGAAATCGGAAGGTGCTTTCTGCCTGTTTGGTGGCAATATGCCCTTTGTAGTAGGTGGAGTCCCAAGCCCAGTGCACAAGTGCTTTGGTGAGATATGAGTGCTAAGTCAGAACTAGAGTAGCCCAGTGGAAGCCTCTTGTACTCCTGTCCACAGCTGGGCTGGTGAGAGGCACAATGGACTATTGCCCAGGTGGTGTGACTTCACTGATTCTGGCAGGCCTGCTGTGCCCTCTAGGACAATCCTGCCCACTCCCTGTCATGGTAACCAGGTTCCAGGGCTGACATACAGCTCAGTGGTAGAGAATTTGCCTACCATGTGGAGGCCTTGGGTCAATTCCCAGTACCACAAAAAAAAAAAAAAAAGAAGAAGAAGAAGAACAACAACAACAAAAACATGAATTCCAGTGTTGGAACTTCATGTTGGCCATGAATGCAACTCAGCTGTAATCTGTCAACCCACCAAGTGTCAGCATCAATTGAGCCAGTAGGGCTAAATCCCCTTCCTTGGGCTGTTCCAAATGATTTTTTTCTGAAGCTGCTTTCCAGGTGGAGAAAATATGAGTGTACCCAGCACCTCTCCCTACTGAGCCTCCATTAACCAAAGGCTGTAATCCTTATCAGGGCTGGGGATGTGTCTCAGTGGCAGGCCACTTGCCTAGGCTGTGTAAGGCCTTGGGTTTGACCTCCAGCACTGAAAAGAAAATAAAATATCATTATTGCACAGCCGTGAGAGTTAACACTTTATATTGCTAGTCACTGTGAACAATGGTTGGTACTTTCCTGAGAGTAGATTTTAGGATGAGAGAGAGAGAGACAGAGAGAGACATGAAGGCCATCATGGAGAAGATCTGAGGCAGTAAAGACAAATATAATGCATACCACAGTTCCCTGGAGAGCCCCAAATGCTCTGTTTGGCTCCATGTGCTGATGGGGGAGGGTGCAGAAACTTGTAAAGAATTCCCAGAACAGAATGGGAGCACATTCTTGCTTACAAGTACTTCTGACCATATGTCACCATGATATTCATGGTTGTACCCATTTATAGTAAAATGTGAAGCCAGTGATAAAAGAGACCTCAGTGCCTAATTGTGAAAACTAGATAGATTATAATAGAATAATGAAAATATTGCCCCCTTTCAAATTTTCTAGACTAATAAATATTTATGGGAAAACACTGATGCTGATCTCTCACCTTTAACATTTTGTTTTTTAAATTTTTTTGTAGTTGTAGACGGACAGATTGACTTTATTTTATTTGTTTATTTTTATGTGGTGCTAAGGATCCAACTCAGTGCCTCACACTTGCGAGGCAAGTGCTCTGCCACTGAGCTACAGCCCTGTCCCTTTTACCCTTACCATTCTTTGGAGTGAGAACCATCCAGGCCCAAGAAGAACTCCTCTCCTATCTCCAGATTCTAGAAAGTCAGGAATAACCCCAGGGCTTCAGGGTACCAAAGGGGTCTCTGAGGTTGCAGAAAGAAGCATTCCCTTGTAGAGAGAAAAACACTTGGGAGAAGGGAAGGTTATTAGCAACCCTGAGTGGTAATTTTGGCCCAACTGAATTTTTAAATGCAATTATTACTTAGGCTGTTGGTTTGTTTTTTTGTCAAGAAAATTATCATTTAATAAGAAAGTTGTATGAAGACTCTCAAATGTTCTTCTAATACCACTCTGTTAAGGAATGTAGGCTGCGGTCTGAAAACCACAGGTGACTGCAGTCTAAATTATGGAGCAGGAGGCACATCCAAGGGGTGGATACAGCTCTGTGAGCAAGATGTGTTGTGGGGCAGAGCTGACATCTAGCGACTCTCCCCAGAGGGTGAGGACTGCTGCCTGTTCTTGTTTATCTTGTCGGGACAAATGTCAGAGCTGAAAGGGAGATCTCCTGGCAAGCTCATGGTTCCCACCCTTCTCTTCCCTGCTTATCTCAGCAGGCCCAGGGCTTGTCCTGTTTACCAGGCCAGCTGTGTTCTCAGCTCAGCAACTCCATTGTGAATTCTGCTTATGCACCAACTCGAAGCTCCTGCAACACTGACACAAGCCTCACTCAGAGCCTTTTACCATTTTCCCTTTCACCTACAGTCATCAGATGAAAGGCAGGGCTACTAGTTAAGTTCAAAGTTCAGATACACAAGCATACATTTTTTAATATATGTATGTTCCAAATACTGCATGGGACATGCTTCTATTTTAAAAATGTTTGTTGGGGCTGGGGATGTGGCTCTGTGGTAGAGTACTTGCCTAGCATGCGTGAGTCCCTGGTTCAATTCTTGACAAAAAAAAAAAAAAAGAGTTTTTATCTGAAATTCAAATTTAACTAGTTGCCATATATTTTTATTTGCTGACTGCCCTATTTTCATTTTTCCTTTTTATTATTCATGGTTCTTTTGAACCCTTTTGGGGATGATTCGAGCTATAGGTATGGAACTAGATGTATTTTAGGTCGTTGCTTTGCTCTTATCCAACAGGCTAATGAAAGATTCAAATGATTTATCCATTATTTGCTAAATGTTCAGGTGTTTTATTTATGTCATGTATTATGGTCACTCCTTTGTAACCTGATTTTGTTATGGTTTTTGTAACTAGTGCATACATAGAGATGTGAAGCCGGAAAATATCCTTATTACAAAACATTCAGTGATTAAGCTTTGTGACTTTGGATTTGCTCGGCTTTTGAGTGAGTATTGAAGTTTTCTTTAGTTAAGTGTTAAAGATGGAAATGGTCTTGATATGTTAAAGAATCTAGATGCTAGAGAAAGCTAGTTCTTGTATATTTAAAGCATAAGCTTGCTATAAATTAGAATTGTGTAATTTCAGAATTCTATAATGTATTTATAATTTGAAAATGTAGACACATACAGTGATTTTGATAGATATGTATGCTATATGAAAATTATTCCAAAGAAAAATGTTATTAAAAAGTATGCTATTCTGGGCTCGGGTTGTGGCTCAGCAGTAGAGTGTGCACCTAGCACGTGCAAGGACCTGGGTTTGATCCTCAGCACCACATAAAAATAAATAAATTAAATAAAGATATTATGTCCAACTACAACTAAAAAAAAAATTTTAAATACAAAAAAAATTTTAAAAGTATGCTATTTTGGCTTCTACTAGGTTGTACTAAAATAATACTTTCCAAAAATACTATTTTAGAAGAGGAGTTTTCAACCTTAACTGAAGATTAGAATCATCTGGGCAACTTTAAAAACTGATGTGCCTAGGCCCTTCCCAAGGATTCTGATATAATTGGACTGGGGTGTGGCCTAAGCATCAGTAATTTTAAAAAAATACTACATTCCAAGTGATTTTAATGTGCAACCAGCATGGAGAACAGCAATTTCAAAAAGCCACAAGCTTGAGGGCAAACTTGCTTTCTTAGTTCTTTCCCTCCCAGTTTTGACTCCAGGTTTCCACCACTTTGTTTTCCATGTTCTATCACTGGCAAGCTGGACCAAGTGACTACTACACAGACTATGTGGCTACCAGGTGGTACCGCTCCCCAGAGCTGTTAGTGGGGGACACACAGTATGGACCTCCTGTGGATGTTTGGGCAGTTGGTTGTGTCTTTGCTGAACTGCTATCAGGAGTGCCTCTGTGGCCAGGGAAATCAGATGTGGATCAACTCTATCTGATTAGGAAAACCTTGGGTAAGTAGTGTTTTTGTTCCACCATTTGGGAAACTGCATAGTTTTACCCATGTTGGCAGTGCAGGCAGAGCCAAGTTCCCGGCCCATCTGATCCTCTTTACGGTTAGGAAAAGGCAACAACTTTGGAGCCTCATTGAAATGGCTCTATTAAATGTGTCCAAGTTTGTTTTAATAATGATAATATTGAGTATTTACTAATTATCCAAAAGACATGAGATTCTCTCTTGAGCATAGTTTAGACCAAGTTAACCTCTGAAAAATAATCATGGCAACAATAGGAACATTTCTGCCAGGGCTTAGTAGTTCACAGAATGCTTTCATGGTTTATTTCATTTACAGATGGTGTACCTCTTATCCAAAATGTTGGGGACCAGAAGTTTTTAGATTTGGGATTTTTAAAAAAAATATTTACAAAATACCTAATGAGATATCTTAGGGATGGGGCCCAAGTCTAAACATGAAATTCATTTATATTTCGTATACAATTATACACGATCCTAAAGGTAATTTTTTTTTTTACTTTTTTCCCTACATGTTTTTTTATTGGTGCGTTATTGTTGTACACACTGATGGTATTTGTTGTTACATATTTATACATGCATACAATATACAATGTAACAATATAATTTTGCCAATATCACTTCCCAGCACTTCCTCCCTCCTCCCCTATCCCACTCCTTGGTCCCTTTCTTCTACTGACTTCCCTTTGATTTTCCTGAGATCTGCCCCCACCTTTCTTTTCCTTTTTTCTCTCTACTTCTCCATATGAAAGAAAACATACAACTGTTAACCTTCTGACTTTGACTTATTTAGCTTAACATAATGATCTCTAGTTCCATCTATTTTCCTGAAAATGCCATAATTCCATTTTTCTTTGTGGTTGAATAAAACTCCATTGTGTGTGTATATATATATGCGTATACACACACACACACACACACACACACACATATCCCACATTTTAAAAATCTATTCATCTAGGCTGGTTCCACAGTTTGGCTATTGTGAGTTGTGCTGCTATAAACATGGGTATGCATGTATCACTGTAGTATGATGACTTTGATTCTGCAGTATAAATCCAAGGAGTGGTATAGCTGGGTCATTTGGTGGTTCCATTCCTAGCCTTTTGAGGAACTTCCATAATGATTTCCATAGTGGTTGAACTAATTTGCAGTCCCACCAACAGTGTAAAAGTATTCTTTTTTCTCCACATCCTCTCCAGAATTTATTATGATTTGTATTCTTGATGGTTGCCATTCTGACTGGTGTGAGATAAAATCTCAGTGTAGTTTTGATTTGCATTTCCCTAATTGCTAATGATATTGAACATTTTTTTTTTACATATTGGCCATTTGTATTTCTTCTTTTGAGAAATGTCTATTTAATTCATTTGCTCATTATTAATTGGGTTATTTGATTTTTTGGTGTAAAGCATTTTGAGTTCTTTATAGATATTAATCTTCTGTCAGAAAAGTAGCCAGCAAAGATTTCTTCCCATTCTATAGATTTTCTCTTCGAATTCCCAGTTGTTTCCTTTGCTGTGCAGAGACTTTTTAATTTGATGCCATACCATTTATTTCCTGAACTTCAGGGGTCTTATTCAGAAAGTCATTGCCCATGTCTATATGCTAGAATGTTGACCCTGTGTTCTCTTCTAAGAGTTGCATAGTTTCTGGTCTAATTCTTAGGTCTTTGATCCATTTTGAGTTGATTTTTGTGCAGGGTAAGAGATAAGGGTCTAGTTTCATTTTTCTACATATGGATAAACAGTTTTCCCAGTACCATTTGCTTAAAATGTCTTTTCTCTAATGTATGTTTTTGGCATTTTTGTCAAATATCATATGACTGTATCTGTGTGGGTTTGTCTATATGGTGTCTCTATTGTGTTTTCCATCCTATATTATTGGTTTATGTGTCTGTTTTTATGCCAGTACCATTCAGTTTTGTTACTATATCTCTGTAGTATAATTTGAAGTCGGATATTGTGATGTTACTATAGCTCTGTTGTATAATTTGAAGTCAGGTATTCTATTTTGGCCTAGAATTGCTTTGGGTCTTTTATTCTTCCAAATCAATTTTTGGAGTATATTTTCTAATTCTGTGAAGAATGCTATTGGTATTTTGATGGGAATTGCACTGAATCTGTACATTGCTTTTGGTGGTATGGCCATTTTAACAATATTGATTCTGCCTATCCATGAACATGGGAGGTCTTTCCATCTTCTGGGTTCTTCTTCACTTTATTTCTCCTGAAGGTTATACAATATTTTTAGTGCAGCTGTGTTTTGATTACAATCACATGAGATTAAATGTGGATTTTTTAACTTTTGTCATCATGGTGGTATTCAACAAGTTTCAGACTTTGGAACATTTTGGATTTCAGGTTTTGGGACTGGGGATGCTCAATTTGTATTATGATATGTTAATTCATTTGGATATCCCTAACTTCAGCCTGTCTGACTAGTTTGGATTATTCAGACTCTATGTAGGAAGATTCCCAAACTTCTAAGTATAAGGCAGAAAGACTGGCTCTTTCTAATGCTACTTCTCTTTTCCTTCTTTCCCACCTCTATGCCCTTTCCTTTCTCCTTGAGGGGAGTGGTAAGAGCAGAGGAGAAGAAAGAAGAGAAAGTGAGGGACAGATGAAAAGGTTCATAGGCAAAGACTGCCCTTTTCAGAAGGCAGAGAGTTTAGATACTACTCTCCTAAGTATCCCAGTTTAAAGCAAAATTTTCCTACTCCGTAAACTCTTATAGCACCTGCCATCATCATGTCTTGCCTTCTACTATAAGCTGCTTGATGGTGAGATGGTGTCTTATATTTGTACTTACCAACAACCAATGTCTGCACATTGTAGACACCTTGTAACCCTTTCAGGGGCATCTAGTCTTCTGTGGATGTAATTCCCCCAGTGATTTAGGACACCCTCTCTGTGTCATCCCTCCAGCTCTGATGGAAGGTCATTAGGGCATAGGGGATTGTGCTCACAAGGAAACCACTGAGGATGGAGACAGAGGCATTAGAAACTATATTTTGACCTCCTCCAAAATGGAGCAAGGTTTTAGATTTGAATGAGAGGTAAAGTTCTAAAATCAGTAAACTTAAGACAATTTGATGCCCTTGTGTAGGAACTCTAGTTCAGTCCAATGGAGACATGCACAGGCCCTTGATTGGAAAGTTTTTGCTTTTCAGTCTGCTCTGGAAAGTGGGGCTGGGTGTGCCTTAAGGATTCCCTCCTTATATTCTCTGAACAAATTTTCCTTTAAGGGTATTATCCCTAGAATTTTATATGAGGATGATTTTAGCCCATTTAACTGCAATTTTGGCAGGCTGAGCTTCACATGTCCCCTCAAATACAGATATGCTCCTTTTGTATCAATCCTTTACATTGTAAGTGCTTCTCAACAGTAGATGAAATGGCATTTCCAATTGATCACTAATTGGTAAATTAAGAAAAGATGGTTCCAGTTTGAAAATGTGTTCCTTCTGGCTAGAAAATTTTCTGTGATTTCTTTCCTCCCTCCCTTTGAAAATATTTATCAAATGCCTTATAGTTGTTGCCCTTTTGTTACTTTTTAAAAAGGCATTATTTTATTTGTGTGTCTACTTGAGTTGCTTGGTTTGGATTCCTCAAACAGGTTGTAAGCCCTCCAGCCAGTCAACTTTTAGACAAACCAGACAAAACCTTGCTGACTTAGACTTCTGTTGCTTACCATCTCTGAGCCAAATAAAGGTGCATTGTCCACTGTAAAGCTCAGTGTAGGCTGTTTCGCTTGAATGCTTCTCCTTCTGTTTGGAAAAGAGAACTGCCCCCTTTGTAGGTGCAGGTACAGACAAACACAGCTTCCGTGGAGGGAGACCATAGATTAGTGTTTGGTAACCAATCTCACTTCCTTCTTTCTTTTCCAGGAGATCTCATTCCTAGACACCAGCAAGTATTTAGCACGAATCAGTACTTCAGTGGGGTGAAAATTCCAGACCCTGAAGATGTGGTGAGTAATCCATTTTGGAGAGAGCTCTTCAGACCAGGCTAGCTAAGTCTTGGTAGTTACTCACTTTCTTCATCTGCCATAGCTCACCCTGTACTGGAAGTTTTGTATTAGAGTGAAAAAGAACATGGGAGCAAATGGGTTAACGAGATCTCAGCTTTCAGTGCTAATTTAGATAACAGAGTTTAGTCAGCCTGTCAGACAGGAATGCAGAACTGTCTGCCCCAGCTGTACTTGTCCCTTATCATTTTCATCAACTGATCCTCAGTAGCTCAGAGCCAGTCAACTTTTAGACAAACCAGACACTGGCCCATGAAGGAAAAGATAACTACCCAACATTGTCCAGATTCCATACTCTACTGTTACTGACTCTCAGATCATGGGGGAAAAACATAATGAACTTTCTAAGCAAGCCTCACTCTGGTTCCTGTTTTCTGTGGCTGATGTGGAAAAAAACATTTTTAAAAGAACTGAAAAATTAAAAATGCTCATACCCTTAACCTACTTTCTTTTTTTTAATATTTATTTTTTAGTTGGACACAATATCTTTATTATTTATTTTTATGTGGTGCTGAGGATTGAACCCAGGGCCTCGCATGTGCTAGGCAAGCACTCTACCGCTGAGCCACAACCCCAGCCCCCCTTAACCTACTTTCAACAATTTATCTCAATAAAACCATCAGACAAGGCATAAAGATGTAGCATTTAACAGAAACAATTTCTTGTAGTGTTCATCAGCAGGGGATTATTATACTACATCCATGCAGTAGAACTATGTCATAGCCTGGAAAAATATTTAGATTTATATGTATTCATCTGAAAAAGGACACAACATGTTGTTAAAGGAAAAACAAAGTTTATAGAACAGCATGTTTAATTTGACATAAATTAAATGTTTAATAAAATATGCAACATCAGTGAGGTCCTAGGTTCTAGCTCTAGTGCTGCCAAACAAAGAACATTTCAGAGCATAATCGAGGTTTGTGAGACCCAGGGTTCCTGTGGTCTGAGGAAGGTATTTTCAAACTGAAACTAACACTCTCTTACATTGCTGACATTTTCCAGATGGAAGTTCTGCCTGTCCCTTGCATTTACATCTCCTCTTCCCTCAGCCTCCTGGGCTTGTCCCACAGCTAAGGCTTCCACTTCCCTAGCACACCCCTTCCTGCACTAGGAAAAGTGGGTCATGCTGGATAAGCAGGAATAAAATCTGGCATATGGGAGGTGACCCAACTGACTCTCTTGTGACCTGTACATTTCCAGTTCTGCACCAAATATTCCTCAGCAATTTCCTGTTTGATTGTCTACTAGTGAAGTTTCAGAAAAAGTCCTGGTTTCATAAATGAAAAAAACTTCCCATGGTGTCCCAGAGGTTGTCTTGCAGGAGATTTCCTGTTGACAGAAACACAGGAAGAAGCAGTGCAGGAGCTGCACTGGTTGAACATCTGTGCTCCAGTCCCCCTGCTGGTCACTAACCCACTGGCTTCTGGGCTGGGAGACTGGTTCAGCAGGCAGGATGGGCCCTGACATCTCACAGCCAACCAGCTGGCCTCAACCCAGGCACTGTTGCTGAGCCAGCAGAGCCTGATGTGAGTAATGTCATGTCAGTTCCCAGAGGTGCTCACATTTAACACACAGAGCAAAAGAACTATTTAGGCTATGAGGGTTGAGGGAAGGCTCTCAAGGACAAAGACAGATCAGCTTTAGGATTTTCCCCCTCCTTTTGAATACAGGGAACTCCAAAAGGGAGGCTCTTCTCTCTTCTCATCAGTGATTAGCATGTGCACAATCAAGAATTAATTGCTGGGCTGGGGATGTGGCTCAAGCGGTAGGGCGCTTGCCTGGCATGTGTGCGGCCCAGGTTCGATCCTCGGCACCACATACAAACAAAGATGTTGTGTCCGCTGAAAACTAAAAAAAATAAATAAATATTAAAAAAAAAAAAAGATTTGCCATCTTTATATACAAAATGTACTGTGGTCATTTATTTTGCTCAACTTGGCTGCCTCTTTTCTCAGCTTCCCTCCTCAATTAGCCTTTGTCAGTGGTATGTCTCTTTAACTGGCCTATTTGTCTGCCTGACATGGGGCAGCGTTCCTCCCATTTATAGTGTTATTCCTGATTGACTCCAGCATGACTAGAGCAAAATAGCCTTATATGGCCAAAGGGAGATTGGTGAATCCTGGCTCAAGAGACTCTTTAAACTGTGAGCTGATCAGAGAAACAGCAGCAGGTTTTTGTGGGAGGAGACAACAGTGTTTATTCCAGAAGTCTAAGAAGCATCTGTTCACCTGGGTGGGGGGGGGAATCTATTTTGAAATTCTCTTATATAAATGTCAATAGCTGTTATATAATTAGAGACCCTTTTTATAATGCCATTGTAAATGCCAAAAGTTATTCTCAGGTAAAGCAGGTTATATAAATTGAGGCAGAAAAAAAATAACAATTGCTCTGCAAGTGTTTATTGTTGTTTTGTTTTTTTTTCATTAGTATTTACTGATTTGCCATCTTCTTGAGGAAGTGAATTTGGAAAAACATTTTGGAGGTGGGGAGAGAATGAGCTTGTGAAACAGACATAAGGAGGTGATTTCTGATGGGAGGTGGAGTGGGAATGGGTGGAGGAGGCAAGGAAGGTGCTAGGAAGACATTTCTATTCAAAGGAAATTTAATTTGAGGTAACTTAATTTGAATACATGCGGTATACTAAAAACCCCTTTTCTTTTCAACAGGAACCACTTGAGTTAAAATTTCCAAACATCTCTTATCCTGCCCTGGGGCTCCTAAAGGTAAAATCATGGCTTTCCACAGACATGGAAGCACACAAATGTCATCATTGGGGAATCTGAATTACTTATGGCAATCCACAAAATGAAGTGTTCCTTTTAGGATTCTTCTCTTTCAAAAAGCTTAAATATTTTCAACTTTTAAAATGGGTCACATTCTATTATAGTGAAAACATCTGAAAGAATTTCTCACTTTAAATAAAACTAACATGTATTTAAAATCTAAATTTACACAAAATAGAAACTTCAAAGAAGTGGTACTTGTAAAAGGATCCTTATAAAAGGATCTTTTTCTTTAAAAGAAAAAATGCAGAACTATATGATCCTTTAAATAGTGAATGCCCCAGTACATGTGAAGTACATTTTGATTTTAAAACTTGACTTATATATACATTTTTAGAAATATAGCCATTATGTAAAATGAGGTATGGTACCTCACTTTTAACTATTTGCAAGTTATAATCAATGTCTTACATATTTCAAAAACTATTTAATACATTTGCTGATGCATTTATAAAAAAAAGTGAGGCAATTAATTGGGGTATGTAGTTGTGGGATTTATCTATCCAAGTGTAAGCCCTACGGCCTACTTAATGACAAAGAAAATAGTTAAGAATGATGTAATATAAAGGCATATGTATTACACTTTTCTCACATTCATAGTCATATATGCTTATAATGCACAGACTGTTTCTGAAAAGTCACACTAAATTAAATAAAAAGATGGAATGGGGAATGGGAAGAGACAGTAGAGTTAATAGATGAGTGGCAGAGACTTTGATTTTACTGTATGAATTTTATTTGTATTACATATAAATAGTATTTCTAAATAAAGTTTTTACAAACTACCTGAAGGAAAGCTGGGCATGGTGGTATACACCTGTAATTCCAGCTACTTGGAAGGCTGAGGCAAGAAGATTGCAAGTTCAAGGACAGCCTGGGCAATACAGTGAGAACTGTTTTCGAACAAACAAACAAAGCACCTAAAATATATCAAGATGGTTAAGTGGATTGTCCCATTTGGCCACTGGGGTGAACTCCAAAATTATATCCTACTTCCCCATGGCAGAACACCAGCTGACTCAGGAATAGAACAAGGTAGAGAGAATTCTTTGATTCTGCTTCTAGAGACTTATTTATTATGTGGATACCCCTTTAGGAATGACTGTGGAAGGAGCTAAAACCATGCATGACCTGTGTTTTCCTTACTTTTTCCCCCTTGTTATTCATAACCAAAGTTTAGTCTTTCACAAATACCACATTGTTACTCATATATGGAAGGTGAAAAGGTTGATATAACATAAGTAGAGAATAAAACAGTGGTCACTAGAGGCTTGGAAGGTAGGAGAAGGGGGCTATAGAAGAATAAGACCTAGTGTGCCACAGCACAGTAGGGTGACTATAGTTCACAACAATTTGTTATATATTTTATAAAGAACTAGAAGAGAGGAGTTAGAAGGTTCCCAACACAAAGATATGGTAAATGTCTAAGGAGATGAAAATGCTAATTATCCTGATTTGATCATAACCTATCATGCATATACATGTGTGAAATAATCACATTGTACTCCATAAATATGTAAATTATGTGTCAATTAAAATAATTTTTTAAATAAAATCAATCTTAAAAACTTTAGCCTTTCAGAAAAGAAAAATGAAATTAGTAAGTTCCTACAATTAGAAGGATTTTTTTTTTCTTTCAGGGTTGCCTCCACATGGACCCTGCTGAGAGATTGACATGTGAACAGCTGTTGCAGCACCCATATTTTGACAGCATCAGAGAAGTAGGGGATTTGACAAAAGAACAAGACAAACCAACAAGGAAGACTTTAAGACAGAGCCGAAAGCACCTGCCTGGGGTAAAAATGGTGCACTGCTTTACAGAAACAACCAAGGTTATAGTTTCAAATGATCCCATACCTGCCACCTGGTTCAGAGTTGGCATCTAGACGTGAGGGTGGCAATTGTGGCTAACAGCTCTAGCACCCTTATTCCAGCCCTAAGAAACAGGTCACACCATCTATCAACCCCAAAGATACCCATCTTCTGAGGTCCTTGCCCTGTTGTTTCCTGCTGCCATACAGGGGCAAGGGTTTCTGATGTACATGAGCACAGATCTCAATCAGGTACATCAGTCCAGCTGAATGTGCTTCTTGCACTGGGAATGAAATCAAATCTATCCAGGAAGTTCTTTGTCATCATGTTTACCTTCAGAATAAACATTCCAGGCTTATCCAAAAAAGGGAACTATTTTTTCTCCTGATCCTTTAATTATCAGAGCTGGCTAGGGTTACTACAGCAATGAATGTTTGCAGTGCTTTCAACGGGACAGCACATTGAATCAGAGAATAGCACACAAACTGCACACTGGGAGCCTGTGGAAAATCTTGATTGGTAAAATGACCTTATATTTTGTCAGAAGGCAAAAGCTGTAACGATCTCTGGTCTATAGTTAGAACCACAGCTAAGAATGACTGGTTGCTCTTGGTCACTTCTGAATATACCTAGGCACTCCTTAAGCTATAAACTATCTTACTTTAGTTTTTGCATTTGCAGCTTCCACTGCATTAAATGCATCAGTATATGCATTCATCTTGAATGCATATTGTGTGTGAGGTTTGGAGAAGGGAAGAGGTGGAGAGTTCATTAGGAATAGGTACTATATGATCTCCAGGGCCCTGAGATAGGCCACACACAGTCACAGCATTAGGAATGTTTTAGTTTCATTCTTTATTATATATGACCCAGATAGCAAAACAGGCCAGAAATAGATTCCCCACCTCCTGACTGGAGGGTTATCCGCATCTCACTGTTACTTTGTGTTGAAGAGCAAAGAAACCTGATGGAAGTATTTCTCCTTGAAAGGATAGTGGAACCTGTTTGGTATATTGCTTTTAAGTCCTGAAGGATTTGATTGTTTGGTTTAAAAGAAGTACCTTCTTTTCAGATGCTTAAGGCCTTATAATATAATACCAAAAAAAAAAAAAAAAGAAAAAGAAAAAAAAGTACGTTCTCCTTACTTTCATTTGACATTGACAATAAATTTAATTTTCTGAAAATTCAAAGGAAGTAGTTTTGCCTTTTTAAGGGAATAAAAGGCAAATTTCCTTCATGCTCTGGACATCAGTTTTCTCTGCTCTAAGGCAGGGAATTGGTTTAAATTATTCCTAAGGTCCCAGCAAGCTCTCAACTCCTATAAACCTATGTTATTTCACAATAATGTTAACATTGTAGATTTTATTTTTTTAATATTCTCTAAATTCTCTTTAATGTGTGTATTTGCTTTTTAATGTAAAACAAACCTTTAAAAGGAAAAGCAAAGACCAAATTAAAACCTTTTGTCTCTCAGGTTCTACATTTGTGCCAAAAAAAGTATTTGTGCTGAAAAGTTGCTTAATTACCTCTTTTGTGATGTATTCTAAATAATGAAAACAATGCATGGCATTGTTTTAAATCTATTTCTGGTTTTGTCTTTTCAGTTGCAGTACTTACCTCAGCTTACTAGCAATAACATCCTTCCAGCTTTGGAGAATAAGAAGTACTACTGTAATACCAAGAGATTTAACTACCATTTTCCAAACATTTAAGAAGCTAGGAGATTGGTGATAAAGGAAGAAGTGACCAATAAGTTGAAGAAAAGAAAACTTACACATTTAGTTAAAAACAAGCACAGTGTTGAAAACACCCCAGGAGAAAATATAAACAACTGGGAAGCCACTTGGCAAGATATGAAGGGAAATTCCAGATTCAGTCTTCCATGCGTGATGATGGTGTCCAGAATAGAAAAAAAAACAAACTTGGAGTTTCACTTGTATTTTTGTTTATCTAAGAAGCTGAGCTTATGGACAGAATATAAACTATATCCACTGCCCATACTTCTAGAAAAATTAGATGATGTCAAAAAGATTTATGCTTTAGTTATACTGTATGCCACATATGAAAAATGAATTACAAAATGTCCATATGTATTTCCTTGGATCTCTGTTGCCCCGAGTCCTAACTTCTGCCTTGCAGATAGTTTGACATCAATGTAAGCAGAGTTGTAGTTCTTGAAATCAAAATGTTTAAAATTCCATTTCCTGCTTGCTCTGTCTCTTGATTTTTGTTTTAAAGTTTTTTTTTAAGTTATTCAAAGTATTTAAAATCTTATGTTTAATATAAAGATTTTGTGATTGCCTGTACATTTAATGATTATGTTTATACATTTCTTGAAAATACTTTTGTCTTTACCTTTAGTAAAGGATGCATCTTAGTCACTTTTGCAGCAAGATGGATTTATTATAATCTGTCCACACTTGTTCACCTAATTCCTCTTGAAAACAATGGCATGAAGCCTGGCAGCTGACCAAGGTGGTCAAGGGGTAGAACAAGACCTACAGGCTTCACAGGGACTGAATCTGTCAGCCTGAAAATAATAAGTACTTTATTCTCTCCAGCTTAGCCTCAGGCTTTGGAGACAGTTCTGTGGGTAGAAATGCATAGTGATCTGGGTTTTAGAAGAAACTGCTTATGAACTTTTACTTGAGTCATGAAAGATAATAGGATGTTGTTTTAGTCAGCTTTTTTTTTTTTTTTGCCGCTGTAACCTGCCCATAAAAATTGTGGAAGAGGAAAAGTTTATTCAGGAACTCACAGTTTCAGAGGTCTTAGTCCATAGGCAGCTGGCTCCATTCCTCAGGGCTTGAGGTGAAGCTGAACATCATGGCAGAGGAAAACAGCTGATGATCAGGCAGCAGAGAGAAATTCCACTCACCAGATAAAAAATATATACCCTAAAGGCATGGCCCTAATACCCACCTCCTCCAGCCACACCATACCCACCTTCACTTACCACTCAGTAAATCCCTATTAGGGGATTAATTCACCATTTGGGTTAAGGCTCTCATAACCCAATCATTTCTCCTCTAAATCTTGTCAAATTGTCTCACACATGAGCTTTTGGGGGCACCTCACATCCAAACCATAACAGGTGTTGACTGATGTTTTCCCTGACATATCTTCTTATATAATATATATATATACATATATATATATATATATATATATATATATATATACACACACAAAAAATACATATACACACATATGTATATACTCATGCACACATGTGCATGTGTGTGTGTTATATAACACAATCCTAACAAATATAAGTTAAAAGAAAGTAGTCCAGCAGGATGTGGTGGTGCATGTCTGTAATCCCAGCTACCCAGGAGGCTGAGACAAGTTTGTGATAGAAATACATTATATATTTCTATCACCCTACTCCTTAACCCAAGAAATATGGAAGCAGATGATTATAACTGTCTGGGCAATTTAGTGAGATCCTCCCCAAAAATAAAATAAAAAGGGCTGGGGATATAGCCCAGAGAGTGCCCCTCAGTTTAATCCCCAGTAGAGTGTATGTAGGGGGAGGGAAAGGAATTCTGTTGAGGATTCTTAGTTTGTACAGTGAGACTTAGCATTAGCTCTGATTTGGCCTACTGCTCCTAATCATAAAGCTTTTAATCTTTGTGTCCTGTACACAGGAATAATATGAAGCTCCATGTTTATTTCTTAGAACTCAACACCACTTCTGGTTGATGTGCTCCTAATTTTCTTCATGACAGCACTTGAACCTATTCACTTACTGCTAATTAATCCACTAAATTCTGTCATCTATTCAATAATTCTGGTGACCTAGCCAGCCTTAAGGCTTCCTAATATGTAGCTTCTTGTATAGAACAGATAGTGGGTTAAATAATTGTCTCAGTATTATTTAATTCTTGTAACACAGTCTTGACTCAAATGATAAGGACATCAAACTTTTGTCAATCAATTTTTTTTCTTTTTTCCCTTAATCCAAGAAAATGTATTTTATGGAAGCAGATGATTATATTCATCCAATAGTTTTACAGAAAAACATTTAGAAAAGTAGTTCCAGACTAAATTGTGGTCAATCAGTTGACTCACCACACAGTGATGAAACAAACCTAAGAAAAAGGGCTCATTTTTCTCTAATGAAGTCTATTAAATTTATGCATATGCTCAATTCAACCATATCTATAATCCTTTTATTCAGTATGGAATCACTATTAATAAATGCTATATCATTTTATGCTTTCCATAAGATAGTTCATTTTATCCATGAAAAGTGAATATTTCCTTATTAAACACAATTAAATTTAATTTTTCAATCTGAAAGATTCATCATAGAAAGTGTTTATTTTAAAATAATTTCTAGTTAAGTTTATATTCAATAGCTTAATGTTCAAACCAAACATACAGAAATCTATTAACAAATTGACATAAATAATAACAGAATAAGAGCTATTTCATGCAGGTAAAAATAAAGACTTGTTTTATCTATTTATGACTTTCTTTCCTTCTTTATTACTGTTTTCTAGATATAAATTGACTTTTGTGTTTATACTTCTTTTTGATGTCTCTTGAACTCATAGGTGGTAGCATCCAAAATATTCAAGTCAAGAAAAACTAGCTTGTGATTGGTACATTACAATTTTCTGTTTAAAGCAGTTTTTTAATTGAAGTACAAAAAGTTCAGCGTGGCCTGCTGGTCTTTACAATTGTCACCCTCTGTTCTGTTCCAATTGACAAAACTATTCAATCAAGTATCTATGTCCAATTTTAATGAAACACTAGCTTAAACTTGTATGCTAGATTAACCAGCAATATTCATTCTAAGAAAGTGCATATACTATCAAGAACACAGGAATTCAGGATCATGAGAAATGTGTGCAAATCCTAGAAGCAATATGAAATGCATGCCTCATCAATCAGTGACTACTCTGCAAAACTGATTCAATGAATCTGTAATTTAGCTTCCAATTTTTCATAATTGTGCATTTATAACAATGTGCTTCAATAAATTTAAAGTTGTGATATAAATTGTTTTAATACAATAAAAAATATCTGCATTGTATAGTTAAATAACTTTAAAGAATTCTAAGTCAACATACCAGGAGATATCTAGTATATTGATACTTATATTACATGAAGAATATATTTAGAATTAAATTGTCACCTAGTTTTCACTTTTCTTAAAATGATTTAATGTACATAATTTCTCACTTCCAATTTAGAAACTTTAGTGAGTCACATCTAATATTTATCTTCTATATATGACAGATTCTCTACAGTTTCTGTTGATGATTATATAGTATTTGTTGCTGTTTAGGATCAACAATTTCAAGTGATCCTTCATAATGAAGTAAGACACTTATTGATTCTTATTATTTTACTTCAAGTTCAATTTTAGTTCCAGAGAAGGCAATGCCGTCTTAAAGACTTGGACAAGATTTTCTTTCTTGTTTTCTTTTACTCCAGGAAGATCAGTTAACAACAAATACCTGAGGTTTCTGCAAATAGAGAAAGAAAAAAGTCACTTCAATTTGGCTTTTACTTTTATAGCTTTAAAAATGAATTTGATTTATTAACTTTAATGAAAAATTACATACAGAATGTATTTCTATCACCCTACACCTTCAAAATGACTTTTAGAGCAGTATTCAGAGGACTACTTTAAATGAAATTTATGCTAGAAACTAAGCCAGGCTTTAGAAATTATTGTTACTAATTACATGAATCTTTGTAACAATCTTTCTAAAATCACATGTGTAAAATGGCATAGATATCCTGTGCATGTGAAATAAAACCTTAATGCAAAAATGGAAAAATACTGGTAAGGTTCTTAAAAGTACTCAAGTTCCTATTAGAAGATAAAGCTTTCAAACCTCAACTTATGGAAGAGATGGACATTCTAGCACTTTTTGTCCTAATGTTTAAAACTTCTCAAACTTTCTGTGATACTGAGGTCATTTTCAGATCATTACACATTAAAGCAGAACTATATTACCTAAATTCAGAATTTGACAGTATCCCTAAAATAGGGATTTGATTAAACAAACTTACATTCTTCATCATTCTGATGAGATGCAGAATTCTGCAATTTTAGAATTAAATATTCCTTGCTAGTATTATCTACTTTTGCATTTGGAATTAAATGCTCCAGGCCATGATATGGGTCTAGGCAACTGGTGGTAGAAGAGTATATAAAACAACTTTCTCATGTCAATGGTTGCATTCTTTCCCCCCCTTTTTTTTGGTACTGGGGATTGAACCAAGGGGTGCTCCACCACTGAGCTATATCCGCATTCCATTTTATTTTTTATTTTGAGACAGAGTCTTATTAAGTTCACAAAGCAGGCCTTTAATTTGTGATCCCACACTGTTGGGATTATAGACATGCACCACTATGCTTGGCAAAATGCAGCAGTGTTTTTGAAATTTATTATAGTGTGAGGCATGTTCTAGGCTCCAGAGACAGAAAGGTACTTAAAGCAACTTAAAGAATTAAATGCTAGCTGGATGAGGTGGCACACACCTGTAATCTCAACAACTGAGAAGCTGAAGCAGGAGGATCACAAGTTCAAGACCGCCTCAGCAACCTAGCAAGATCCTGTCTCAAAATATAAATAAAATGGACTAGGGTCATAGCTCAGTGATAAAGTGTCTGGGTTCAATCCCTAGTATCCAAAACCAAACCAAAACAACAACAACAAAAAAAATGAATTGTGTGCTAACTGGTATATGCCAAATATCAGGATACCAAAAATACAGAATTGGGGGAGATGTCTTTAAAAGATGGAAAGGAAGCACAATAGCTAATGCTTACAGAGGGATTACTGTGGCTGGCACCATTCAATATGTAGCTTTAATTAAAAAAAAAAAAATGTTGCTTAAATGCCATGAAGCCTTAACGTATTAAGGTTGATAATTTAATTGTTTTAAAGAATTATAGATAAAAGTGAGGTAATTTTATTCCAGTATATTTTTCAGAACTAAAAGAAAACACCACCCCTCAAGGGCTTTAAATTCTGATTAATGCACCTTATCATTATCAAGTTTCCATTTTGGCTTTGACCACCTACCTTAAATTACACAAAGCAATGATGCCTTTGTCTGTGATATTCCCACAGGAAATTATTTCCATTTCCAGTAGACTTTTTTGTAATTTTTCAAGTTGACTAAGCCTCTGCAAACAGTCATCCTCAATATAATGACACTTGCATAGTGTTATTTTTTCAACATGCTCTAGGCCCTCTGGGGAGGAAAAATACAGTTTAAGAATCTGCCACGGATGGAACTTGAGACCATTATGTGAAGGCAAATTAGCCAAACTCAGAAAGTCAGGGATTGCATGTATTCTCTCATCTGTGGAAGCTGAAAGGAAAAAGGAGAAGAAAGGTGTGGGGTGGAGTGGGAAGGATCTCATGAAAATCAAAGGGAAATCCGTGGAGAAAAGGAACCCGGGAGTGGGAGAATATGAGGGAAGGGGTATGTGCTGGGGAGTGATATTGACCCAGTGTTATAGTGTGTGCATGTATGAATATATAACAACAAATTCCATCAATATGTACAACTATAATGCACCAATAAAAAAATGTGGAAAGAGGGAAAAAAAAAAAAAAAAACGAATCTGCTTTACCATTACAATCAATGATGGTTTTGGTTTGCCCAGGACTGTCCTGACTTGAGGAGTGAAAGTTCTGAGAACTGGTATAGCTGTTCCTCTTATTAACTATATAAGGTTTTCACTACACAGGTTGTGCTTATTACAGCACCATTTTATAGTCAGATGCAGAAGAAAGAAATGTCCATGGGAGCAGAAGCCATGTGGATAGAATTACTCTTGTATTATTGCGGGTTTTGCAATGGCAGAAGTTTGACAAAGCTTTGAATTTAAATCATAAAGAAATTAGAAATAGGGCTGGGGTTGGGGCTCAGTGGCCTTGCACGTGTAAGACCCTGGGTTCAATCCTCAGCACCACATAAAAATAAATAAACAAAATAAATATATGTGTCCATGTATAACTAAAAAATATTTAAAAAAAAAAGACATGTAGAAACAAACTTAGGGAGAAAATAAATACCAAATACAGGAAAAAGCCAAACTGATTGTACTGAAATGGGCAAAAAAGGACATACCTATGACTATAACAATGGTCATTGCAAATCACCTGCATTTCTTATAAACAAATCAATAAGACAGTTACCCATGTAATCAAATCCAATGCTCATGATACAAGAGTTGGTGGCATCGATTGCTTGAATCTTGTATTTGTGCAGAGGGCCTGTTGGGAGGTTGTTGTAGTCCTTCTGCCACCTCTCCTGGCCATGGTAGCGCACTGTGGCCCCACAGCGTAATAGCCATTCAGACGCAGCCCTGTCAGGACCAACATCCCTGATGCGATCGTAATCCACTCTGTTAACAAGAAAACAGAAGCAGTTTGCTTTCACAAAATCATTAGCTTCTTAATTGCATTCACCAATATACAGAAGAGCAACACATTTTCATCTTAATGACAAAGGAAAGAGAAGTTATTAATGAATTCCATGAAAGTAAAAACAACTGTTGCTGTAACAGCTAACTTTTTTGCTTCTGTTTTTATCTCCAGGTAAATTCTGTCAAGGCATATTTTGTTGTTATTTTGGGGTGCTGGGGATCAAACCCAGGGCCTCACACATGGTAGGAAGCAAACAAGTCCCAAGGTGGTTTTTTTTTTTTTTTTGTATGAGTTTATCAGGCAGACAGGGGTCTTCAGTGATGCATATATATCACAGGGCTTAACACCAGAGATATTTAGTAATTATGCAGTGAATGAATGACTACAATTAGTTAACACTTTTATTAATGATAAAAGAGGGAATAACTTTGAATCAATTTTCAAATTAATCTCCTTAAGTGGTTCTGCACATGCCTTTTTTCCTTTAGTTAACAATCACAATTCTATATTAAGCAATAAGGAGGTTAGTTATATCAGTTTCAAAATGGTATTTCTAAGCATGTCACCCGCTCATTTTTTAAAAGCTTGATTTCCCGTTATAGTTTATTTAAAAAGTTAACAACATTCCTTAAGCAACTATAAAATATTTAAAAATTATATTTACTAAGTTTTTCTGATTATAAAAGTAATAAATGTTCATTTTAGAAAAACTGAAATACATCAAAAAGATAAATAAGAAAAATCACTAATATCCTGCAATCCAGAGAATCACAGTAATATATTTTGTAATTATATTGTTTTTTTCTGTTTAATTTGTTTTTGTTTTTAATTTTTTTAGTTGTATTTATTTATTTTTATGAGGATCCAACCCAGTGCCTCATGTGTGCAAGGGAAGCATTCTATCACTAAGCTACAACCCTAGCGCTTCTTGTTTTATTTGTAAACAAAATTAGTAATTTACTGCACACATTGTTAAAAAAAAATTGGAAATACAAGAAATAACCATGGGAGTTCATCAAAGTAATCCCCACATTTCTTCACTTTTGTTAGAGTAACTTACTTACTTATTAAACACTGCATTCAGCCAGCCCCAGAAGTGTCTGGAATCACATGACCATGGGAGTTTCTGTAAGCCACACAACTGCTGATAAATTTTTCCAAACAGCATCATTTGATCTAGACACACAAAACAATACACATACTAGATAATCAGCTGGCAAACATAGTCCCTTACATATAGTAACTTGCTTCACAACTTCTGAATCAATGCTCTTATGCCAATTAAGCTGACGATTCACTTGCCACTCAATAATTACTGAGCAAGCCAATCCTGTTTCTTGTTCTTGTTTGTTTTTGCCTTTTTGGTGCAAAAATGAGGGAAAGGCGTGGACAATGTCTAAGGTTCCTTCCAGACTAAGTTCCATTATTGAAACCTCAATTAGAATCTGTCTGCAGTGCTGCCACCTAGTGTCCATTCAGGCAGTATAGCTACAAATTTGCTCAAATCAACTCTACTTCCAATCTACATTTCCAGTGTCAAAATGACCAACTACAATCTAGAGAGCAATGTGACCAGGCAGGAGAAAATAAATGAAAACATATTTACTTATGATAAAGCTGCAAGTGGGGTTACCAGGGGAGCACAAAGAACTGCATAAGGGAAAGGGTGGACAAGTAACTCTGCCTCTCTGATCTTAGTTTTTCTCATTTATAAAAGCACACCATTTGTTCAGGTAACTTCTGGCTATTACAACATGTTGAAAAGTGATTTTAAGACTACGTCTCAATCTTATTTACCTCAATTCAGATTTTTTCTAGTATTGTGCCAGGTATGTATTGGGAAACAAAGATGAAACATGGTCTCTGCCTTAAAGGAACCAACAATTTAATGCAGAGTGGAGTGGCCTAAGACAAGTTACCAAGTAGTTAAAATAAATAACAGAACCTGATAAATGCCTCAAAGAGTTAAAGAAGAAGAAGAAGAAGAAGAAGACGACGACAACAACAACAACAGAGAGGATTTCAATAGACAAAGGTGTCACGAAAAGTTATGGTAGGTTATTACCTGAGGCAGGAACATTCAAGGCATCCTGTAGATCAGTTAGCACACAGGGGTCATGAGAAGATGAGGCAGATAATTTGCACAGTCAGGTCATAAAGGGTATTAGATGCTTAGCCAGGGAACTTGGAATATATTTTGTAGGCAATTGGGAGTCACAGAGGTTTTAGAATAGAATACTGCCATTATTAGAGCTGTACTGTAGAACATTTATTCAGTAATATTAAGACTGAGGGTCCAGCTGGGAATGGTAGCACATGCCTATAGCCTGAGCTACTTGGAAAATGGAAGCAGACTACTTGAGCCCAGGAATTAAGGCCAGCCTAAGTAACATAGTGAGACTCCGTCTCTGGAAAATAAATAGATAGATAGATACATAGATAGATAAACAAAAGTTGAGAATGGGTCAGAGATAGCCAACAAAGTCTTTGACATGTTGTCATAGGAAAGGGCCTAGTCAGGGAAGGATGGGAATGACTTTGTGGAGTCCATATGACTCACTAAGTAGGATGTAGGGTCAAGGGCTAGAGGAGTTGAAGATGACAATTTGGTGCTAGGTCACTGGTAGGATAGTAATATAAACATCAGGGGGGTTGTGGGTTCTGTTTTTTTATTTTTTATTTTTTGTGGTGCTGGGAATTGAGTGAATCCAGGGCACTTTACCAATGAGTTACATCCCTGGCCAGCCTTTAAAAACTTTTTTTTTTCTTTTTAATTTTGAGACAGTGTCGTGCTAAGTTGCTGAGGCTGGTCTCAAACTTGCCATCCTCCTGCCTTAGCCTCTCATGAGCTCAGTTTTGTTTTGTTTCTTTTTTTTTTTTTTTTTCATATTCTAAGTATGAAATGTTGGCAAGACTCCTAAGTGGAGATGATCATCAAATTACTGGAATCAGTGTCACAAAGTGTTAGAGCTGGAAGGAACTTAGATTGCCTAGACCAACCTCTCATTTAGAGATGAGGAAACTGAAGCCCTGATATTAAGTAACTTGCTGACACACTAAATCCTTTCTGGAACAAGGTGGGGCATTAATAAATGCATGTGTTTAAAGGGACTTGCTCAATGTTTCATGGCTAATTGGTGTCAGTGCTGAAACCTAAACCCAGTTTCTCTAAAACCAACCAATACAGGGACCTTTCCTTAATCATCAGATGATCTAGAACTAAAGAGGAAGAAATTGAGGAAGTAACTGTGGATGTTGAGGTAATGGAACAATGAGAAATGAAGACTGAGGACAGAACCCTGGAATCACCTACTGCCTTTTTTATTTCTTCTCTCTTTCCCCACGCCATGTTGCTATCCATTGAACCCAGGATCTATGAATGCTAGACAAGTGCTCTACCACTGAGCTATATCCTTAGCTCCCACTTCATTTTGTTTCCACCATCACTCTGTCTTCATTACTACAAACCTCTGCCCCTACTACCAATGTTCTCAATGCTCTTCAGCTTTTT
Organism: Marmota marmota marmota; assembly: GCF_001458135.2. Taxonomy (NCBI): domain Eukaryota; kingdom Metazoa; phylum Chordata; class Mammalia; order Rodentia; family Sciuridae; genus Marmota; species Marmota marmota. Next base: position 10,945,101 of record NW_025999900.1, read on the forward strand.
GTTAAAGCACTCTCCACCTACACCTGCCTTTTTAACAACTATATTGGTTGCCAACCTCATTTTCAATCTGGGCTTTCCCAGCTTCTACACAGGTTATTCCCTTTATTTACCTTCCATCCAATCCTGTTGAAACCTTACCCAATCTCAAGAAGTTACTCAAATGCCACATCTATCCACTCATTCATTCATTCACTTCATAAATGTTTATTGAATGTCTGCTATTCTTACTGCAAAAAAAAATAATAATAATCGTAAGACAAAACAATAACAAAAGCTATAGAGAAGAGAGAAAGTCCTGGTTCCTGTCCTCATAAAATGTACAGTATAACAAAGAAGATAAATGGCATGTAAACAAATAATATCCAACATGGAATCTTAAGAGAGGTGTGAACAAGTGCCACATGAGCATAGAAAAGGGAGTGAGGGGAAGCTTCACACCAGAGGTGTCTTTTGAGATGGATTTTAATGACTAAGAATTTTAGTTAGGAAGAAAAAAAGAAGCATGCAGAGGAGGAGGAAGACCAAAGGTCTCATTCATTTCTATTTTCCTCAGCTTAATGCAAAAGTTTAATAAATATTTGTTAAGAAAGTCTTTAATGGTTGACAAATTTCCATGGATAAAAGTCAAACCAAAGAAACTGTTATTAAGTAGGTGATGTGGTCTTTGAAAATTGAATACTTTCACTTGATTTATTTTGGCCCATTAATTCAGTTTAAAGGAAAGGCCTAAGGAGAGTAACTAAGAACAGAGTAGGGACGAAGAGCAGGAGAAGAAGATTAACATTAAACAGGGATGAGAGGTGGGAGGGAAAGGGAGAGAGAAGGGAAATTGCATGGAAATGGAAGGAGACCCTCAGGATTATACAAAATTACATACAAGAGGAAGTGAGGGGAAAGGGAAAAAAAATACAAGGGGGAGAAATGAATTACAGTAGAGGGGGTAGAGAGAGAAGAGGGGAGGGGAAGGGAGNGAGGGGAGGGGGGATAGTAGAGGATAGGAAAGGCAGCAGAATACAACAGACACTAGTATGGCAATATGTAAATCAATGGATGTGTAACTGATGTGATTCTGCAATCTGTACACAGGGTAAAAATGGGAGTTCATAACCCACTTGAATCAAAGTGTGAAATATGATATATCAAGAACTATGTAATGTTTTGAACAACCAACAACAAAAATTAAAAAAAAAAATTAAAAAAAATAAAAATAAATAAAGGGAAGGCCTAATTTACATCAGCTATGACCTCTAAAAACACTCGTTTTATATTTTAAATAATTTAAACATGAAAATTTAAATTATACTTGGCAATAAAGGTTAAAACAAACAGTAGGGTTTTTTGTTGTTTGTTTGTTTACATTCTTAATTACAACTTTTGCTACTTGAGGCTTGGGGAATTACAGCGTCAAGCAGCAGCTACCCTGAGAATGCTTTCTATAGGGAAAGAGGACCTCTGGTGGTGAGTTAGTGTATCTGGCTCTGATAAAATGGAAAGAAAACAATTACAAACCAAGTTAGAAAATAAGTACTGAATTACTGGTGCCATAAATAACCCAGGAATACAAATTATGCAAAACAAAACAAATTTATTGCTATCAGAACATGGTTTAGAGCCATAAGTTTGTAGCAGTGTTTCTAAAAGCTGCAATTATGTTTGTGATTTAGAGACAGTCACACCTCTAATGTATTATTCACAATAAGATATATGCAAAATCGGCTGGGGATAAAACTCAGTTGGTAGAGTGCTTGCCTCACATGCACAAGGCCCTGGGTTCAATCCCCAGCACCACATAAAATAAAAATAAAAAGGATATATACAAAGTGTTTCATGAGTAGGTTTGATTGAGAGTTTCCTTGTTTTCATGAAGGCAGTAAGATCTTTTTAAACTGAAAGTTATGATTTAATATATTAAATGCAATTACTGACTGGGTTATTTAAAAAGGGCTGGGGATGTTGCACAGTGGTAGAGAGTCGTAGGTTCAGCCAGGCACATGCCTGTAATCCCAGCAGCTGGAGAGGCTGAGACAGGAGAATCATGAGTTCAAAGACAGCCTTTGCAATTTAATGAGGCCCTAAGTAACTCAGTGAGACCCTGTCTCTAAATAAAATACAAAATAGGGCTGGGGATGTGGCTCAGTGCCCCTGAGTTCAATCCCCAGTACGCAGCCCCCCTAAAAAAAGAGTCTTAGGTTCAATTCCCAGTAACACACAACTAATTCTTGAGAGTGGTAAAGGGGAGTGGGCAACAGGATGAGGGACTTTTTTCTCTTAGTTACAACCTTGTAGCGCTGTACATCACCCATTGTTGATTCTAGTTCTTATTATTGGGGTATCTAGAATCAAATGAAACAGATCAACAGAGCAATTCATTAGGAGTTGGAATCAAAGATCCCCAATACTGTTCTGAGGCTATCAGTATTGACTAACTTGTTACATAGACAAGTTGAACATGAACTCTAAAGAAAGGTAGTGTCAGGAATACAAAAGTTTCTACCCACAAATGTTACAGGGTATATGAATGCAAGACAAGCTCTTGAATTCAAATTACTTAACCAAAATAAACTACTATTCAAATTGTGAGGGAGAGCAAGCAGAGAAAATTTTATGAAAGGGCATGTGTGTTCTGAGTACTTTCACCCTTGCTAAACTAAGAAGCACATGTTCGAAATCACAATTGAAAAACAAAACAAAACAAAACACTACTATGGGCCCAAATGGCCTATGGGGGGAAAAAACTGGCCCCTGCAAGTACATAATTCTGTAATCAACTATACCCTGTGCAAAATAAAAAAAATAACCACCTCCATACACATCTATCAGAATGGCTAAAAGTTAAAAAATAGTGAGAACACATAATGCTGGTGACAATGAAGAGAATTGGATCAAACATAACTGGTAGGAATATAAAATGGTACAGCCACTTTGGAAAACAGTCTGGCAGTTTCTTACAAAATTAAACATGTGCTTGCAATTCGACCCAACAATCAGACTCTTGGAACACTTATCCTAGAGATATAAAAACAGGTTCACACAAAAAAGCTGAACAATAAAATTCATAACAGCTTTATTTATGACACTCTAAATCTGGAAACAACTCAGATGTCCTTCAATTAGTGAAAGGTTAATCATACTATAGTACATTCATATTATGAACTGGTACTCCGTAGTGAAAAGCAATGAACTTTTGATATACCCAATGATGTGGATGAATGTCAAGGGATCACACTAAATACAAAAGGTCAATCCCCTAAAGTTAACATGCTGTAAAATTACACTTACATAATATTCTTTAAATAACAAAATGTTAGAAGGGAAAAAGAAAAAATTTGAGAGAGGGCTATGAGGGAAAGTTGTAGTTTATACAAAGGCATCTGGAGGGTTCCTTGTAGTGATGGAACTGTGCTGTATCTTGACCTGTTGGTAGATACATGAATCTACACACATGATGGTAATTTATAGAAACACACACAAATGTAAAACTAGGGAAATCTGAATAAGTTTACCTGGTTGTGATAGTGTACTATAGTTTTACAAGGTTTATCATTGGGGAAGATGGGCAAAAGGTATGCAGGATCTCCATTATTTCCTGAACTGCATGAGACACTACCAATATCTCAAGATATGTTGAATTTTTAAAATAGCCATCTTCTCTTTTCAATTGTGTGCTTCACTGTGCTCAAGATCTGATGAGCCTTCTCTCAAACAGTCTGCTAAAAGACCCATGTTCACAGAGAAGGGTCTGAGGCAAAGAGGTGAAGTGACTTCCCAGAGGTATCTAATGACTGAAAAATAGCCTTAAGTCCTCCCAGCAATAAAGTTATACCGTTCTATTTTATCAGTTCTCCTGATCCTAAAAATTTAAAAACTGTCACAAAGCAGAGATAATTAAGTATTATACTGGGATGGTAGGAAAAAAAAATCACATAATTTTACAGTTAGAAGGTCCTTTAGAGATTACATAGCCCATTGCCTTAATTTTACAGATAAGGAAACTGCGATGAAGTGACATGCACAGGTGATTCGCTGTTCCGAGTTCCAGAGAGCATTTTTAAAACTGAGAAAAGGACACAGATCGCTAAATGATGGCGAGATTAAACTGTCTGGCCATCCAGTACTCAGTGCTCGGTCCAGTATAGTAGGCGCTCGGTATTAACAAGACAAATCAATAACTGAATGAATGGCACCGCCAACAGTCAGGCAAGAAGTCCAGGAGATAGCCGGCTATTGGGCGTAGCCGTGACAAAGAGCCCCCAGGGCTAGGGCCGGGAGCGTCCGCCCAGCAATACCCTCCAGCAACCCAGGGGCGGGCCGTAATCACTCCCAGGCTTTCTCCCCGAGGCCCGATCCGCTCGGCGGTCAAAGTCGAAGACGCGAGATTTGCCCGGCTCGCTTTTCAGTTAGCCAGGTTTGGGAGAAGGGAAAGGGGCGAGCATAACCACTATCCTAGTCCCGCCCCGCGCGGGGCCTAGGTCCTTTACTCACAGCGTCGCAGGGAGGGAGCGAGCGAGCCGGCACCCACGCGTCTACGGCGCGCCGGCCTGCCCTTCGCCCTCCGCCGCGGGCGCCCATTGGCAGGCGCCCGCCGCTCCCACGTGTGGTGAAAACGCACGTCTCATTGGTCCCCGCTTGAGGGGCGGGGTTAGAGAGTAGCGGGACCCAGGCACTATTGGGCTAAAGCTGCCTCCTCTAGGGGCCGAGCAAGGGGAGTGGGTGCAGGCGATGGTACCGGTGCTGCGTTACCTGGGGGGTGCCTGCGGACGGGCCCGTGGGGGCTTCCCCGGGAGCTTCTCCGGGGTGTGCGGGTCGGCGTCGGGAAGGCCCTGGCCGCTTTGCGGGGGTGTCCGCAGTGCTAGCAGCAGGTGAGTGGCAAATGACCCGCCCTCGCCGCCTGCGCTGTTGCTGCTTTCAGTGCTGCCTCGTGCTGAATTTATACACCTACTGGTACTTCCTTGTCAGGCGGGGCCTGGGAGAAGGTTGGGATCCTGTAGAGCTGGATCTTAGGAGCTATGGAGCTGCGAGTTTATTCGCTGTATTTATGGGCCGGAGGAGAGACAGTGTTGAGTGGAGGTCAGGAACAGGTCTGGCTTTACATACACCCTTCCACGTTATGTTCAACTATAGGCGGGTTAATTAAAAGTCTGAATTGTGAATAGGATCTTCGTCTCTCCTGTTCGCGATCGTTTTGAGGATAAAAAGATCTAACACACTGTAAACAATCAAATATACTGTTTATTAGCTGGTATCCCTGGTGTTGCTTGGATCGGGCTTAAATCGGCCATTTGTCCTTGTGCGAAGCATCTCCGTTGCCTATTAAAAACCAGTAAAATTCAGTGTCCTGTAATTTGATGTTTGGAGCTCACATTTGAAACCACTGTCTTTCTATCCTCTCCTAGAAGGAACAGTCTGTGTGAAGGCTTTAAGGGTGGAAAGCTTTTGGTTATTTTGAGGATTAGAAGGTGGGCAATAATGAGTGTGACTGGAGCTTAGTGGAAGACAGGAAGCATGGAATGACACCTGCTATGTTACAACAGAGATTTAATTTTAACTACACACTGATTTTTATTTAAGAGCCATGGGAAACTATTAAAAAGGTTTAAAATAGGGGAGAGATTAATGTTGTTTCAATTGATGACTCTGGTTACTATGTGGTAGTGAATTGGAAAGGGACAGGAGTTAACAGTGTCAATGATTGGTTGTGCCATAAGTAGACCATTCTTTTGGGAAGCCTTTCTTAAGGGAAGAAAAGTAGGTTTAGTGAAAATTTTTAAAATATTTTTTATTTTGAAATAATTATAGATCCATAGGAAGATGCAAAAATAGTACAGAGCCTTCACACTTTTACGGCAATGATAACATTTTTACAGAACTGTAGAACAATATCAAAAGTAGAAAATTGATTTGATACTGGCACAATCCACAGACCTTGTACAGGTTTCATTAGTTTTACATTCACTCATTTTTGTGTTTGTGTATTTGTATACAATTTATGCACTTTCTATGCAATTTAATCATATGTGTTTATTTGTGTAACAAGAACCTCAATTAAGATATAGAATTGTTCCATATCCCCTTCATATTCACACCCTACGACTTCACTCTTCCTAACCCTTTGCAACCACTAATCCATACTCCATTACTATAATTTTGTCATTTTGATCATGATATATAAATAAAAAACTGTGTAATCTTTTGATATTAATTTTTCCTCACACAGCATAATGTCCTTGAGATCTATCAATCCAAGATGTTGCCAATATTGATAGTGGGTTTTTTTTCTTCTCATTTTTGAATAGCATTCCGTGGCACGGATGCATTACAGTTTGTTTAACCGTTCACCAGTTGAAGGACATCTGGACTGTTTGCAGTTTTTGCCTATTATGAATAAAACTGCTATGAACATAAGCTTTCATTTCTTTGGGATAAATGCTCAAGGATGCAGTTGCTGAGTCATGTAGTAAGTGCATATTTAGTTTTTTAAAGAAATCGCCTTACTCTTTGGGAGTGGCAGTAATTAATCTGTAAGTGATCCAGTTTTTCCTCATCCTCACCAGCATGTGGTGTTTTCACTTTTTCATTTTAGTCATTCTGACAGAGATATAGTGATATCTCATTGTAGTTTTAATTTGCATTGTCTTACTTCAGTGGTTCTAGCATATTCTGGACCCACTATTTCACAAAATTCCTACTGCTGTTTTCTTTTCAACAGAAAAAAAAATGTATAAATCCTGGCACAGAAAGATGTTAAAGGCTTAATGTGTTAGGCTGTCCTCAAGAATACTGCATTTGAATTTTGAAAGGATAGGTGGTAAAGAAAGTATGATGCTTAACACAAAAGTCATCACTGATGTAACTGGCCAAGTGGGGTACTGTAGAGACAGTGCAGCTTAGGTGACCAACCATCCTCCCTGCCAGTAAATAGACTGTAATTAATCTACTGACAATCATTGTCTGTGATTTTACATGAGGGTGAAACCAAATAGCATAAAAACTAAATGCATATTATTTCAATTATTATAAATTAATAGTTTAATTGTCTGCTAATGATGAAAATTGTGCATGTGAAGTTTGGTGATATCTACTATAAACAAATTTCTTTAAATGCCATTTTTTTTTTTTTCCTTAAAGCTCATTTGATATAGTCATTGTTGGTGGTGGAATTGTGGGCCTTGCCTCTGCCAGAGCACTTATCCTGCGACATCCTGCACTTTCAATTGGTGTTCTGGAAAAGGAGAAAGATTTAGGTATGTATGTTATCAGTGTTGATCTTCTGGCTTGCTTATGCACCTGTTCATTCTGTCAGTACAATCAATCATGCCAAATGTCAATGTTAATAGCCTATTTTGGGTTCTCCTAAAAGTAGAACCTGGAACAAGAACTTGTGTGTGGGTAATTTATTTGAGAGGTTATCTGAGGAGGTAGGAAGGAGTGAGGGGATGGAGAGAGTAAGACAAGGAAGGAGGGTGCCTATTGAAGTTGCTTCTGTGAGCTTGATTCCACTGGGACCTCTAAAGAGCTGTGTAATGTTTTCTAGGATTGTGCTTGTTTATCTATCAATTGTTGTCTCTTTTGCTTGAGGATTGTCCCTAGTGATGTGGAACAGCCTCTACCCTTCCCCTAAAAGATAGAAAAAGTCTTGGGACAGAGTGCAGAGAGTCCTATTGGTAAGTGGTTTGCTGGTTCTAGAGAAGTGAGTTATAGTTGAAATCAGAGATAGGCAGGAGCAATGTGACATGGATACCAGGGACATCTGCTAGAGGAAATTACCAGTAAACTGAAAAAATTGAAGTAGAATTTTAAATGATTTGGTATCTAGTAGCATCAACTGTAATTGTTTCCTCACCTTTTAGGTTTTGTGTGAGTCATGGACTTTCTCTTTATGCTGCTTCTCTTGTTCTGTAGCTACTCACCAGACTGGACATAACAGTGGTGTCATACATAGTGGAATTTATTATAAACCTGAATCTCTAAAAGCTAAATTGTGTGTACAAGGTGCAGACCTCATCTATGAGTACTGTAACAAGAAGGGAATTTCCTACAAGCAGTGTGGCAAGGTATGATATTTTACTATGGCCTTGACTTATGTGTAATTATTAGCCTTTTCTTGCTGATGTTTTAATGTTGAATTTTTTAAAAAATTTTTTAAACTTTTCCTGTATCTATATAATTTGTGCAATCTAGTATTAGAGAATAACAAAAAATGATGATATGACTAATTCCATGTAACTTTTAAAATAATAGCTTCATTAATATGTAATTTACAATTTTAAAGTGTACAGTTCAGCTTTTAGTCTATTCACAAAATTGCATAACCATCACAACACTATCTAATTTTGGAATATTTTCCTCACCCCAAAAAGAAACCCCATACCAATTAGCAGTCACTCCCATTTCCACCTTCCCTGATCCCTTAGCAACTACTAATGTACGTTCTGTCTCTGAATTTGCCTATTCTGTTAATTTTATATAAGTAGAATTCATGTCAGGGCATCTTTTCATGTAGTCTTTTATGACTGATTTAACTTAGTGTTTTCAAAGGTCATAGCATGAATCAGCACTTTATTCCCTTTTGTGACCAAATATTTCATTGTATGGATGTGCCACATTTGGGTTTTTTTTTTTAAATCTGCTTTATCAGTTGATAGACATTTCAGTTGTTTCCACATTTTTTTCTGTTGTGAATATTGTTGTGGACGTTTCTGTACCTGTTTTATGGGACCATGTTTTTATTTCTCCCTGTTATATACCTAGGAGTAGAATTATTGAGTCATATGGGAAACTCCATCTTTAGCATTTTGTGGAATTGCCCAACTCTTTTCTAAAATGCTGTATTACATTGCATTTCCCCAAGTAATTAATGAGGATTCCAATTTCTCTATATCCTCATCAATACCTGTTATTGTCTTTGTGTTTTAGCCATTCTAGTAGATATGAAGTTGTATTCATTGTGGATTTGATTTGTATTTTCCTAATGATTAATGAGGTTGATAATCATTTTTTTTAATTAATTTATTTTTAATTGGCAAAATTATGCATATTGTGTGCATCATGTACATGAGTATGTATATGTACATGATAACATAGCCATTGTGGAATGACTACATTTAGCTAACATGTATGCCTTCATATACTTATCATTTTAAAAATCTTAAACTCTCTTGGCAGTCTTCAAGAATATAGTATATTGTTAGTAACTATAGTCACCACTTTATACAATGGATCTTCTGAACTTATTCCTTTTGTCTTACGGAAATTTTGTATCTTTTGACCATCATTTTTCTAATCCCACCCACCCCCAGCCACTGGTAACCACCATTCTACTCTCTACTTTTAAGATCACGCAGTATAAGTCTTTCTGTGCTTGGTTTATTTCACTTGATGATGTGAAGACATAATGTCTTCAAGGGTCATTTGTATTGTCAACAAATGACAAGACTTCCTTCCTTTTTAGGGTGTAAATATGCTGCATTTTCTTTATATATGCATCCATTGATGGACACTTAGGTTGATGCCATGTCTTGGAGATTGTGAATAATGATATGATAAATGTAGGAGTACAGGTATTTCTCTGACATTTCAATTTCATTTCCTTTGGGTATATACCCCGTAGTGGGATTGCTGGATCTGGTTTGACATCTTTTCATGTGCTTTCAGTCATTCTATAGCTTCTTTGGAAAAATGTATATTCAGATCTTTTGATCATTTTAAAATTAAGCTACTTGTTATTTTGTTGTTGAGCAGTATATGTTCTTATATATGTTCTAGATACAGTATTCCCTTCTAATCCATAAAGTATGCTTTCCAAGACTCCCTGTAAATCCTGACACCTTGCATAGCACTGAATCTTAAATATACCTTGATGTTTCATATGCAAAAGTTAATGTAAAAATAGGCAAAGTAAGAAAGTAATAATAATAACAAATAAAAAGAACAATTATAACAATAAGTCATGATAAAAGTTATGTGAATGTGATTATTCTCTCTCTCAAATGTGTTATTGTGCTGTATTCATCCTTGTGATGATGTGAGATGACACTTGCCATATCACTACTTTGTGCTTTGGAGCTATTACTTATTTTTTAGTTGTCAATGGACCTTTTTTAAAAAATTTATTTATATGTGATGCTGAGAATCAAACACAGTGCCTTATATATACTATGCAAGTGCTCTATCACTGAGCCATGAGCCCCTGGAGCTATTATTAAGTAAAATAAGAGTTACTTGAACATAAGCACTATGATACCATGACAGTCAATCTGGTATCTGAGATGGCTACAATGTGACTAATGGGTGAATAGTGTATACAATATAGATACACTGGAGAGAGGAATGATTCATATCCTAGACAAGGTGGAACAGAGTTGTGCAAGATTGGATCCTGCTATGCAGAGTGATATGCAGTTTTAAACTTTTAAATTATTTATTTTTGGAATTTTTCATTTTATATTTTTGGACTGTGGTTGACTGCAGATAACTAAAACATCAGAAAATGAAACTGTGGATAAGGGAGAACTGCTGTATTACCCAGGTGATTTGGAATGTTTTATGCCATTCTGTAGGTTTTTCTTTTTTACTTCCATGATGGTGTCCTTTGAAGCACTAAAGTTTTTAATTTTGATAAAGTCCAGTGCGTTAATCAGCTTTTTCATACATTGACCAAAATACCTGACAAGAACAACTTAGAAGAGGAAAAGTTTATTTTGGCTCATAGTTTCGAGGTTCAGTTTATGATTGGCTGACTCCATGGCTCTGGGCCAAAGATAAGGAGGAATATTCATGACCAAAGGGCACAGTGGAGGAAAGCTCTTCAGCTCCAGACAGCCAGAAAGCAGAGAAAGCAGAAGATCATCTTTCTAGGTCATGCACCCAATGCCCAGTGACCAACCTCCTCCAGCCATGCCCACCTGCCAAGAGTTGCCACCCAGTTAGTTTAGTCAAAGTAAGGTAGACTAGATTAGATTATGTCTCTCACAATTTTACCATTTTACCTCTGAACTTCCTGCCTTAACACAGGAGTTTTCAGGGGACACCTCATATCCAAACCATAACAGTCCAGTTTATCTTTTTTCTTTTGTTGTTTGTGCTTCTAATATCATATCTAAGAAGTCATTGCCTAACATTAGATCATAAAGGTTTTCTCCAGTAATTTCTTCTAAGAGTTTTCCAGCCTTAGCTCTTATGTTTAAGTCTATGATCACCTTGGAATTAATTTTGATATGTGGTATGAGGGAGGGGTTCAACTTCATATTTTGCATATAGATACTTAGTTTTGTCGGCATCATTTGTTGGAAAGACTATTCCTTCTACATTAATTGTGTTGGCACCCTTATTAGAAATCCATTGAACAAAAAATGTTTATGGATTCTCAGTTCCGTCGATAATATGTGTATCCTTATGCCAGTACAGGAGTTGAGTTCTCCAACTTTTTCTTTTTCAAGATTAGTATAGCTATTCTGGGACCCCAGCCTTTCTAAACAAATTTTGGGGGCAATTTGTCAATTTCTCCCAAAAGGCAGGTGGGATTATGATAGGAATTACATTGAATATGTAGATCAATTTGGAGAATACTGCCATGTTAACATTATAAAATCTTGCGGTCCATGAACACAGGATTTCTTTCACTTATTTAGATCTTCTTTAATTTCTTTCAACAATGTTGTATAGTTTTCAGTGTATAGGTCTTGCCTCTTTAAGTAGTTGTCAATGGACCTTTATTTTTAAAGTTTATTTATATGTGGTGCTGAGAATCAAGCCCAGTGCCTCACACATTCTAGGTAAGTGCTCTACCCCTGAGCCAGGAGCCCCTGGAACTATTATTAAGTTAAATAAGAATTACTTGAACATAAGCCCTATGATACCATAACAATCAATTCTTTATGTGGTGCTGAGGATCAAACCCAGAGCCTCATGCTGCTAGGTAAGTGCTCTATCACTGAGCTACAACCCCAGTCCCAGTCTTGCCCTGAAAGTGAGAAAGCAGAAGCCAGGCGAGCCAGAAATTAAATGAAAGAGGGAGACCAGGCAGAGATACATAAGAGAGTTTATTTATCAGAGCTGATAAATAAAGGCCATATCTCCATAGATAGAAAGAGGCTGGACAGGCTTGGATTTTGGCACTTTTATGGCCAGGCTCAGGGATCTGAGTTGGGCAGGACCTAATGAGGGTGGGTTTAAGGGTGGGGTTGATATGAGAGAGTGGTAATATGTTCTTGGGCAGGAAAGAATGCCTGGTGAAGGGTTGGGTTGGTATGAGGGAGTGGTGATCCTCTCTGGGAAAGGTCCTTGAGTGGGAAAATGGTGGCTGTCACTTAAGCAAGGACCTTACACCCTCTTTTGATTAAATTTGTTTCTTATTGTTTTATTCTTATTGACGCTTTTGTGAGGGAATTGTGTTAGTTTTATTTTTGATTATTCTTTGCTAAACATATAGACTAGGATTAATTTTTGTATATTGACTTTTTTTTTAAATCCTGAAGTCTTTCCGAACTAATTTATTAGTTCTAATTGTGTATGACTGTGTGAGTATAGGTGTATGTATTTCATAGGCTTTTTTATCTGAAAGATCATGTCATCTACAAATAAGTTTTATTTCTTTTTCAGTTTGGGTGCTGTATTAGGGTTCTTTAGAGGAACAGAACCAACAGGAGACATCTATCTATCTGTGTATACATATATACACACATATATATATTATACATATGATTTTAAAAAGGGAACTTAATAATTTGGCTTACAGAACCAGAAGCTGGGTAGCCCCTTGACTGTAGGCTGGAGAGATAAGAAACCAGTAGCTGAACAGTCCAAGATGCTGAAGCCTCAGAACAGGAGGGATAAACAGTGGTACCCTAGTCTGGGACTGAAGGCTTCTGGAAACTCTCTGGAGAATCTCAGGCCAAGTCCACTTTGGAAAGAGTTGGAGGAGCTTGAGTCTGATGTTTTCAGGCAATTGCAGCAGCAATCAAGAATCCATCAAGAAGAATTGTGCTTGTATCTGCTGCTGCTTCCTTGTTCTTCCATATTTTTTCCACCCAAGCCTCCAACCTTTGTCCACACTTAGGGAGGGTCTCCACTTCTGTTCACCATCCCACAGGACCACCATTCCTAGACACACTTTCATTGACACACCCAGACGCCTCTTATTCTTAGTCATCTCTTAATCCAACCAAGTTGACAATTCAAATTTACCATTACAGAGGCCTTTTATTTATTTATTTTGCTTGCTGAATTTCCTTGGCTAGAACTACCAAAACAGTGTTGAGTAGAAGTAGTAAAAGTGGTTGTTTTTGTGTTGCTTTTTTGGTATTTTCCATTTGAGTATGCCGCTAACTGTGGGTTTTTTGTTTTGTTTTTGTTTTTGTGGCTTTGGGAGAGTCCCTTTATCAGGCTAAAGAAGTTCCTTTCTACTCCTTGCTTGTGGAATGGTTTTTATTTTTGTTTTTTAATCATGAAAGGATGCTGGAAATTCTCAAATGCCTTTTCTGATTCTGTTGAGGTGGTTATGTGGTTTTGAACTTTATTACTATAGTAAATTACATTCATTGGTTTTTGGATGTGAAATTGATCTTGCCTTGCTGTGTGATAAATCCTACTAGATCATGAGATGATATTTATATATTACTGCATTTAGTTTTTATATTTTGTTTAGGATTTTTGCATCAGTCTTTATATGGTAGGGCTGAGGGTGCAGCTTGGTGATAGAGTACATGCTTAAGAGGTGCAGGGCCCTGGGTTTGATCCCCAGCACCCCCTCCTCACTCAAATTTTTTTTGTGTGTGTATTTACAAGAAATATTGGTCTGCCGCAGTCTGGCTGGGCACAAATAACCGAGCCGCCACAAAGCCTTGTAGATTCAAACAGCAACTCTTTATTCCCCACCTTTCACCGGCACTGCACACACCACATGGATAGGCAGAACTAACATCATCAAAATGGCGATATTACCCAAAGTTCTCTACAGGTTTAATGCGATGCCAATCAAAATCCCAACGGCATTTCTTGTAGAAATAGATAAAGCAATCATGAAATTCATATGGAAAAACAAAAGACCCAGAATAGCAAAAGCAGTTCTAAGCAGGAAGTGTGAATCGGGAGGTATAGCGATACCAGAGTTCAAACTGTACTACAGAGCAATAGTAACAAAAACAGCATGGTACTGGTACCAAAACAGGCAGGTGGACCAGTGGTACAGAACAGAGGACACAGAAACCAATCCACAAAATTACAACTTTCTTATATTTGATAAAGGGGCCAAAAACATGCAATGGAGGAAGGATAGCATCTTCAACAAATGGTGCTGGGAAAATTGGAAATCTATATGCAACAAAATGAAACTGAATCCCTTTCTCTCGCCATGCACAAAAGTTAACTCAAAATGGATCAAGGA